>NC_143586.1:177528287-177855805 GCF_048544385.1 Mastigoproctus giganteus
GGCGAACACGTCAATACTCATAGACGAGGAAGTGTACGTATCGAACTGAAATTTTCTGCTCACCTACCCGAGAACGTTACAGTGGTGTTGTTCGCAGAGTTTGAAAACATCCTTTCGATCACCAGGGATCGCTCGGTACTTCTGGATTATGAACACTGAACAGATTGAACAGATTTTACAGATGGATGTCTACACACGGAAATTTCCATTGGGAGTGTGTGCACGTGATGAACTACCTACACGGATGGTACCAAAACCGTGTCTCCTTGTAGTCAATACAGATCCCTCACATCTACCTGGGCAACACTGGGTTGCCTTATTTCTACAGGAACAATGTGGCGAATACTTTGACAGCTATGGTCGCAAACCAAAAAAGGACTTTGTGAAATTTTTAAATAAACAATGTAAAAAATGGACGTATAATGCTACTGTTATCCAACACAAGTTGTCTATAGCCTGTGGTTTACACTGTATTTATTTCCTTACACACAGGTGTCGTGGCTTAACCATGCCCCAGATTGTTAATGTGTGTTATTCTCCCGATTTGTGGATGAATGATGTTATTGTAACTGTTGACATAACAGAACATTTATTTCTAAATAAAAATAATTTTAAATAAAAAAAAATGGTTTTTACTTACATTCGAACCCATTTCAGCTTTCTTGCCCTCAACCGTCTTGGGGAGGGTAGGAAAAAAGATGACTTTTTTCTTTTCTTCACAGGAACATCTTCAACAGGTGGGGGTGGTGGCATTTCTTCCGTGTGTACTGATGGTGCAAGCTGTCTTTTTAGACCTAAATAAGTCTGTAAAGTGGTTAAATATTCTCTAACTTTACTTTCAACATCCAAATCTTTCCTTTGAAGAACAGATGACATTTTGTCATCCAAACTTTCAATTTCTTTCTGCTCTGGGGTGTTTAGCAGTGTGAATTTTTTATACAGCTGATTCATTTCCTTATGAGGGATGTGAGCAATGGTACTATTATGCTACCAAGTAGGGGAAACAAAGCACCACCGTGCTGATGAATAAGTTTTCGCCTTTGTATGAAGGGCACCTGTTTATTTCCTAATAATCTCAAGATTTTCTTTTTCTTGGAGAGCTGTGAATGCTGTTTGCTACTTAGAGGGATATTGCCACAAAGGAGATTTTTACAAATTTCACAAAGAGATGTGATTTGTGCTGGCGTAGTGTGTTTTAAGACAGCTGTGGCTTGTTTTGGAGTGGCTTCAGAAATAAACTTGATGAGGTTTTTGTGCTTTCGGAGTCTAGAAGCCATATGGGTACATAAACAACGTTGGGGGCCTCTTCTGGCAAAATATTACTTCGCAGACGGAGCACCTCAGGTGTGTCCTGTTTAAAATCTAGGAGCAAATAAGAATGTGCTCGACTTGTTGCTTCTTTATAAATGTCAATCAGCACACCCGACCGTCCAGGAAAAACTTGTGTGGCAAGATGAGAAAATTGCCGAGAGTCACGTGGGTTTTTGAAAACTATCAAATAGTGTGCGTTAAGACTGATAGTTCTAAACTGTGTACCCTGACAAAATAAATTTTGTGTTAGCAGAATCACACTTAGACTCCTGTGATGTGACCCTTTTATAAAAATTTCGGCTACTTCGGTATTGTCTTTAGCCTGATGAATTAAATCATCGATAATTAGCAAATTTTCAATACTTGGGTCAAACTGTGGTGGTTTTAACCCGTTTACAAACTCTACTTCTAGGAAACTGCTGAATTTTTGCTGGTACTCTGAATAGCAGTACACGATTCTTTTGGGTGGTGGGGTTATTAATAGGTTTCTATTACGAATGAGGGATAATACAAATGTTGTTTTCCCTGACTGGGTGCCCCCAGAGCCAATAGATGTAAACGGATGTACAAACATTTTAAAACTGGTTGTTGTGAGTGGGAGGATATATATATATATATATATATATATATGTGTGTGTGTGTGTGGATACCGTTGTTATCCACACACACACATATATATATATATATATATATATCCTCCCACTCACAACAACCAGTTTTAAAATGTTTGTACATCCGTTTACATCTATTGGCTCTGGGGGCACCCAGTCAGGGAAAACAACATTTGTATTATCCCTCATTCGTAATAGAAACCTATTAATAACCCCACCACCCAAAAGAATCGTGTACTGCTATTCAGAGTACCAGCAAAAATTCAGCAGTTTCCTAGAAGTAGAGTTTGTAAACGGGTTAAAACCACCACAGTTTGACCCAAGTATTGAAAATTTGCTAATTATCGATGATTTAATTCATCAGGCTAAAGACAATACCGAAGTAGCCGAAATTTTTATAAAAGGGTCACATCACAGGAGTCTAAGTGTGATTCTGCTAACACAAAATTTATTTTGTCAGGGTACACAGTTTAGAACTATCAGTCTTAACGCACACTATTTGATAGTTTTCAAAAACCCACGTGACTCTCGGCAATTTTCTCATCTTGCCACACAAGTTTTTCCTGGACGGTCGGGTGTGCTGATTGACATTTATAAAGAAGCAACAAGTCGAGCACATTCTTATTTGCTCCTAGATTTTAAACAGGACACACCTGAGGTGCTCCGTCTGCGAAGTAATATTTTGCCAGAAGAGGCCCCCAACGTTGTTTATGTACCCATATGGCTTCTAGACTCCGAAAGCACAAAAACCTCATCAAGTTTATTTCTGAAGCCACTCCAAAACAAGCCACAGCTGTCTTAAAACACACTACGCCAGCACAAATCACATCTCTTTGTGAAATTTGTAAAAATCTCCTTTGTGGCAATATCCCTCTAAGTAGCAAACAGCATTCACAGCTCTCCAAGAAAAAGAAAATCTTGAGATTATTAGGAAATAAACAGGTGCCCTTCATACAAAGGCGAAAACTTATTCATCAGCACGGTGGTGCTTTGTTTCCCCTACTTGGTAGCATAATAGTACCATTGCTCACATCCCTCATAAGGAAATGAATCAGCTGTATAAAAAATTCACACTGCTAAACACCCCAGAGCAGAAAGAAATTGAAAGTTTGGATGACAAAATGTCATCTGTTCTTCAAAGGAAAGATTTGGATGTTGAAAGTAAAGTTAGAGAATATTTAACCACTTTACAGACTTATTTAGGTCTAAAAAGACAGCTTGCACCATCAGTACACACGGAAGAAATGCCACCACCCCCACCTGTTGAAGATGTTCCTGTGAAGAAAAGAAAAAAGTCATCTTTTTTCCTACCCTCCCCAAGACGGTTGAGGGCAAGAAAGCTGAAATGGGTTCGAATGTAAGTAAAAACCATTTTTTTTTATTTAAAATTATTTTTATTTAGAAATAAATGTTCTGTTATGTCAACAGTTACAATAACATCATTCATCCACAAATCGGGAGAATAACACACATTAACAATCTGGGGCATGGTTAAGCCACGACACCTGTGTGTAAGGAAATAAATACAGTGTAAACCACAGGCTATAGACAACTTGTGTTGGATAACAGTAGCATTATACGTCCATTTTTTACATTGTTTATTTAAAAATTTCACAAAGTCCTTTTTTGGTTTGCGACCATAGCTGTCAAAGTATTCGCCACATTGTTCCTGTAGAAATAAGGCAACCCAGTGTTGCCCAGGTAGATGTGAGGGATCTGTATTGACTACAAGGAGACACGGTTTTGGTACCATCCGTGTAGGTAGTTCATCACGTGCACACACTCCCAATGGAAATTTCCGTGTGTAGACATCCATCTGTAAAATCTGTTCAATCTGTTCAGTGTTCATAATCCAGAAGTACCGAGCGATCCCTGGTGATCGAAAGGATGTTTTCAAACTCTGCGAACAACACCACTGTAACGTTCTCGGGTAGGTGAGCAGAAAATTTCAGTTCGATACGTACACTTCCTCGTCTATGAGTATTGACGTGTTCGCCTACAGCATTATGGTCAGGAGAAAGGTCAAATCCATACAGCACATTACCTTCTAGGTATTCTTTATAGGAAATATCATTACCCACATCACGTGTCCACTTGTTCAGTGATGTGAAAAGAGAGAGGTATGATCTGGTGTAATGACCCTCTTTATAATTAGGTGTCAGAGGTTGACTTGGATGCTGAATACCATCAGCTGACACTACCAGATAACATAAATTGAAGTGGGCAAAATTGAATGGATTGCGACTGTACGAACCATTGAATGCTTCACTTGCAACTAGACCTATAACTAATCGAGAAGGAATGTCGCCCAGATAGATGTTGTCTCTTGTAGAATCACTCATACCTTTAGGAATCGAGTAATAGCTGACTTGCACCCTGTTTATGGGGTAGTGAATAGGATTTTTTTCAAGCACAGTCAAGTGGGCTAACAGAACTTTAGGATTTAATCTTACTTTGTGCACGAAGAGGGTTGCTTCCTGAATATGAACTCTGCATTTCATGTCTGTGGTGACGGCCAATAAACAGAATTCTGGGTTACTTCGCACTAGACGAATACGTAGTGACACATTATTAATGATATATCTTGCCTGGTGACACAAATCCAGATGTAGGCGCCCTAGAAGTTCCACACTCCTTGATTTTGCAATTGAATCCTGTCGTTTACACATCCCACATTCTGTCTTGGTGAACATTTCACTGACATCCGCAACGTCATCTTTCACGTACAGTTCTGTTGTTAATTGGGTACATTTGGCACCGCGATCGTAATTCAGAAGTTTTTCTAAATATGCCCTGTAGGGATAAGTATCTGCTGATGCATTGATTAATTTATCTTGTAAAAACAGATCGACCTGACTGAAAAGGGAATGAAAAAAATTGTTCACCACACTCACAGATGTGGCATCTATCTCTTTCCCGTCACTATGTGTAACACGAACTTTCAGACGTAAAAATGTTTTTCCAAAATCTAAATATTCTTCTGAAGTACCGGGAATAAAAAATTCGATGGGGCCTCCACTATCCACACTGCCTAGTGGTTGAAAAGTCACATAAGATGAACGTTCGATAGATAGGTTAATAGCCGGTTTTTGAAATAGATCTAGTTCTGACATCATAAGCTCCATGTTTAAAAAATATCTCTGCGCTTCCTCTTCTTCCCTCTTCCTTTCTGGTTCAGAACCTTGTTTGAAATGGACTGACCGACTTCCGATGCTCTGTTTATAAATGATCGTTTGAGGGGCACCCCCTCCAAAACATCACCAATCACGTTTTGACCTGCTCTTAAAACATGCTTACCCACAAAACGGGCAGCGGGTTTCAAAAGTGGTGTTAGAAAAGAGAATGCTGAACGAAAAATGCTACCAAGTCCGTACCCACGCTGCAAAGGTTGTCCGGCAAATGCATTACCACCTCCCGCTTGTACCGTGTAGTAATCTATGTATTCACTCATCTTTGCGAAAATGCAGCTTCACTAAAGTCTTCCCACTTCTGAACTCTAGAAACTGTCCACTGTCTGTACAAATACTGATGGACACGGTGTGAAACCTGTGTCTCAAAAGGGGGTAATAGTCTGGGTTTTCGTATGTAAATGTGTTCTGTTCAATACAGGGAACAACACGTAACAGTGGAGCACACGTATCACCTACAATCTGGTCCTGAATCAGGTTGGAATAAACAAAATACGCTGAGACACCCCGTTTTATATCTGCAGGGTACTTCCCACTGACAGCTCCACTCAATTTAGTACCAATCTGGTGAAACCCAAGCATAAGACCTAAACCTGGGGAATCTTGTGGAAACACTAATGAAAAGTTTTCTGTTATGTGTAAAGTCAGGGTATCGTCTGAATTAACATTCCCACTTAAACTCGGGCAGACGCTCAACATTGCATCAAGAATACTAGAGATTGATTTATAGTTTCCATGTGGAAGCACACACATCTGGTAACTGCCACCAGTAACAAGAGTAAAAACAACATCTCTTGCACTTGGGGCAAAAGAAATTTGACCTTTGATAGGTAATACACTCTCACCTACAGATGTATCTGTAAATACACGGCAGCCTTTCCCCCGTACACCTGCTTTTTGAAGTCCAAATAATTTTACTAGTTTCTCGGGCAATTGTATTTTACCTTTTCCATGCACATTCACTGAAAATTGATATTTTGCAACAGTCTTTGTGTGTACTGTAAATGAAATAAGGGGATGAACACTGTTCAACTCATCTAAAAGTTGTTGATAGTCTTTATACTTTAAAGAAAGCACATGTAAAATTTGTTCAGAGTCATAATCGTCGCGAAGTACATGAAATTCATCGTATCCTTTTGTGATATTGTTCCACACTCCTGGTAGATGGATTTCAGAAAGTGCCACCACCCACTTCCCACTCAGATTAATTTCCCGGGGTAATTGAACTTTGAAACGTGATTGGGTGTTATCGGGATACATGTCCATACTTGCATTACTTGGTAGGGTTAGGTAAAACATCTTTGCTTCGTACCCAAGAATTGTAGGATGCAGGGTATCCAAGCCACTTCACAAGTAACTGTCTCTGGCCACGCACTGTACGCTTCCCAAGTACTTTTTCAATCAGATACACGTTTTCAGGTACCTCGTTATCAAAACGGACTCTCTGTAGCTGATGTTCATAAAATGTCCCTTCTATCACCTCACCATCTCTCCCTTTAACCTTATATACTACAGGGTGCCTTTTGATTACCTGAGCTATGAAAAACACCTCCTCAGACCAATTCCCTCTGAACGCTTTTCGAAAATTATGGCTATCATCACTAAGAACAACATGGTCACCGATTTTAAACTTGGGTTCCGAAACTTTTGGATGGGGTCTATATAATTTAGCATAAACTGTTTCTTCATTATGCATGGTGACATCTGCAGGGGCCATACCAATAGATCTGTGTACAGTTTCATTATAAGTTTTCACTAATTTTTGCAGCACGTGAATATATTTATCATTTTTTGAATATGTAACCCATTTATAAATTTTTTCTTTTAATGTTCGAATAAATCTTTCTGCCATAGAAGCTTTCTTTTCACTTCTAGTGGTGTAAAAGTGGATATTTTTAGATTTGAATAATGCACGCACTTGTTTATTAGTAAATTCCTTTCCTTGGTCACTATTAATATTAAATGGTACTTCTTCTTTAAAAATAGATTTGAAAGCTTTAACTACTTCTTGTGAATGTTTAGATTTTAATGGTCTTACCCAACCATATCGTGAAAAGCAATCAATACACACGAGAAGAAAATGAACACCATTATTTGCTTTAGCAAGATTTGACATGCTGGCTAAATCACATTGAAATGTATGGTGAAGACCAGGAACTTTCATCTGGTTACGAGGAAAATTTCTTCGTTGCTGTCTGTGTCTCACATATGTGGGCTGTCCCGATAACCATTCTTTCACAGTATGTTTGGGTAATTTTGTATGTTTTTGTAAAGCATTAACACTAGCAAAGCTCCCCACCACAGTAGGATTATAATAATCTTCTAACATGTTCTCTTTATTGCAGGTAAAACAACACTAACTCTGGAACAGAAGATACTTACCTTTATAGTACTTTTCATACTTTTTGTAATGGGAGAATTGTGGACTGTCCTTGAAAAGAGAGCTGTGTCAAGATTTTATCAGAATAATGATTCCTTTGTAAATAATTTTGTTAACAGTGTTCAATAAAAGACTTCGTTCATTATAATTCTGTGTCTTCCTTAAAAGTTATATTTAAAATCACTTTCAACTGACAAAATACTACCATTGATTTGTTAATGAATACTTTAATTATATTCAAATAATACCATTGATTTGTTCATGAATACTTTAATTTATTGCCTGTGGTTTAAAATAGTCTTCTCATTTAAAATTCTTTTAAAAATATACCAACCAGCAGTAAAATTAAAAAAATCCTCTCTTTGAATTCCAAGGATTACTACAAAGGATTATGACGTCATAACACATGTTACACTATGCATGTCTTAACATTGTGCGACAGTACCGCCGCCTAGCGGCGTGGGTGAAAAAGAGAGGGAGGGTGGAAAACTGCCCTTGGTCAGCTAGGTTAAAAGTGTTTCAACGGCAGCGCCACCTGGTGGCGTATTTGGGTCGACAGACCACCCGCTGTGAAATTCTGTTCAAAGTGTTTCGGGGGTAGGGGAGGGAGGGGGGAGGCAGACCGCAAGCTCGGAGAGGGGAGGGTTGGTGGGGTGGGGGAAGGGAGGCTTGACAGACCGCCCCCCCTGGTCAGTTTCGTTCAAAGTGCCCCCTCTCCTACTTCTGTTTCCCATATCCGAAGGCACCTTGCGCGGTATCGGAATACTCCTTTCGGATACCCCCGGGGGAAAATCCGGTGATCTTGGGGAAACACTGCATTTTTACCTCGTGGGGGTTTTAATTGATGAAAATGCATAAATCGCCGAATACGGTTTCAGCTGGAGTTGATGCAACGTGTGTTTAGAAAAAAAAAAAAAAAACACGGGGGAACGTTGAAAGCGTGTTTGAGAAGACCACGCAATCTGGACGCGCGTTAACTCCACACGGAAGATTCACGTATCGTCTGCAAAATTTACCGTTTCATTTAGAGGTTCATTTAGACACCGACACGGTCGAACCCAGTACATGTACACAATTACGAGTACGTTCGCGCAGCGAAATGCAAATTCAAGCAAACGCCATTCTTAAATGCGTCCATTTGAACTAAGTTTGGAAAGTCTTCTGAGGGTCATCGGGTTCACGAGCGACCCTCAGACGACTACGGCGAGTCAACCCGCGCAAATACGGTGAATGAGTGTGTGGGGCTGGGGATTTTAGAAGCTTATTTATTACATTATATTATATCGATCCCCTGTGATTAGTTCCCCTTTACAATAACTTCCCACTTCGGCATCTGACTATTAACTTTACAGAAAATTCTAGGTTCAAGGGGAAAAGCTCTTAGATGTATTTAATTCCCTTCGGATACTCTGGTACGTGGAACAACAAAAAACACACAAAGGTTATATATAAAATTCAGTTTATTGTACATATTTACATGAATACATCAAAACCAAAATGATTAAACCCAAACATATGACTACATGATCCAGTCTCATTTTCTTATATACTGTACATATATCTTAATCATTTTATTTTATTTTTTTATTTTATTTTATTTTATTAATAACAAGATACACAACAGGTAACCATTAACAGTGTATCTGAGATCAGATCAATAAACATAATAACAATAATGTGAAATCCTACAGGACGATAAACATTGATACAAATTCAAACAATAAAAGCATATGTACAAAAGAGGATTGTATTAAGTTAAGTTACCGGTAAAACAAGTAATAATTAATCCGTTAGAGAATAGAAAAATAATATAACAAATAATAAGCTACAATAATTAGATGTGAGCTAGTCACTTTGCAGTTTAAGTGAAGAGGCAAACTTGTGGATGGAGTTCATCAGTGATTGGGAGTTGTCAAAGAAGTCAATGCGAGAGTCATTTGCTGATTTGCTGATTCTGTTCAGTGGACTGAACTTCATTAAGTCCGTGTTGGCAGAGTCAAGGCGAAACGGTGTAAGGTTCCTGACTTGTCTACAGGGAGCATTGAAGTTTATTTTACTCAGGATATCAGATGCTTCGTAAATTCCAGTGATTACTTTGGCTAGAAGGGCGATGTCAGCAGTAACTCTTCTAGTGCACAGAGGCCTCAGATGAAAGTAATCACACAGCGATTCATAATACACTGAGTGATAGAATAGAGGATTGCGGTACGTAAGGTAACGGACAAAGTTGTTTTGGACTGCTTCAATTTTGTTAGTTAAAGTCTTTGTGTGAGGATTCCAGATGGGTAAACTGAATTCAAGGATTGGCAGAACAATAGTTTTATAGAGGATAACCGCATATCTGTAGCTTTTGAACTTGTATGTGTTCCGTTTGATGAATCCCAGTGTTTTGAATGCTTTGCTGGTGATTTTAAGGACATGGGCATCGAATTTAGCACTGCTGGAAAAGAGAATCCCTAAGTCGTTAACTTGGTCACACCTTTCGATGATCACAGAGTTAATACTATACTCCGTATTCATTAGTTGTGGAGATCTGCAAGATGAGAAAGAGATTACTTTGCACTTCGAGGGGTTAGCAGACAAGCCATTCAGGGATAGCCACAGAGAGAATTTATTAAGAGCACATTGAAGCTGTTGAAATCGGTAGTCTCCTTCACTGCTGAGTAGATCTTAAGATCATCTGCATAGAGAGCAACTTGAACATTGGAGGTGTACATGAAAGAAGAAAGATCATTTACGAAAACAATGAAGAGAAGAGGACCTAAGGGAGAGCCTTGTGGTACTCCGCTTAGTGGTATAAAACAGTCTGAGTTCACTTGATCGATGATAACGCTCAAGGAACGATGCGTAATATAGCTGCGTAGCCATGAGAGCAAAGGGTCACGGATACCATATAGCTTAAGTTTTTCCAGAAGTTGTTCGTGCGGGACTTTATCAAATGCTTTGGATATGTCTGTGTAGACTGCATCAACTTGTAGGTGGTTATCAAGAGCTTCAGAGGTGTATTGCCAGAAAGGAAGTAAATTTGTGACTACTGACTTGCCACTGCAGAAACCATGTTGATTCTGATCGATAAAAGGCTTGAAGAATTCGAAGAGATGTTTGTGCACTGCTGTGTCGAAGAGTTTAGCCAGGCTGTTTTGCAAGGTTATGGGTCTGTAATCGCATACGTCATTTTTATCACCTTTTTTGAAAATAGGAACTATATTGACCTGCTTAAAGTGCTTAGGATACTTCCCCAGCCTGAGAGAGAGAGAGAGAGATAATCTTTAATGCCCTTCATGGCCAAAAAGCCAGGAGAGACAGGTTGAAGATCCGCAGTATGAGGGGTTTCAATGTAGTGACAGTCCTTTTCCAAAATAAGCCTGGAATGTCATCTGGGCCTCTAGTATAGTCATTTCTCATGCTTTTTAATGGCGAATTTAAATCTTCATCAGTGATAAAGAGATTAATGAGGATATCATCTTTAACAGGTGTGAAGTCAGGAAATGAGGCAGGTCTCAATGTATCATTTGTTTGAATTCTAGAAAAGTGTTGCATCGGTTAAAACCATTAATAACAAAATATCAATCCTCTTTCTATCATTTCTTACATAATTCAATACTTATTCATTTACTTATCACAATGATTATTAACAGGTATCACTCACTTCTAATTCCCATCCAAAACATATTTAATTGTAGCCTATCAAGCAATTATCAATTACTTCAAATATTTTATATATATGTTTTCCCTTCCAAAATTATTTATTTATCTATTAACTTGCCCTGGCTAATGTTCTTCAGCACATATCCTAAAATAACCTATCCTTACAACTGAGTAATTCTTATACACAGTATCTTTTAAAAGTCCTGCTACTTAAATTTCGGGGTTCCTACAGTTCTTGGTGTGTATGAGAATACTTATGTAACTAGCCACTTACTTAGTTATCTTGAGGCTCTGCAGCATGTCCTTCATCTTTCTCGCAGTGAACAGCAGGTCAACTCCATCTGGACGCATCTCCCAAACCTTGGAGAGTTCGACAGGTGTTTTCGGGTTTGCTTCTTCGGTTTCGAGTACCTTTGCTCCAATAAAAAACGATTCATTTCATCTGGTCAGCACGTTTGTTCTCCCTTCGGTCCGGCTCCGGATTCTATCAGCTTCAGCTCCATTATCTCCTGGGCATCAGACATCTTGTTTGTCCTACAGTGAGCTAACTTCGCCGTATTCTGCTTTCTCAACTATTTTAGTTGCCTTCTGCTGTTTACTGAACTCTGTAAAAAACTCTGAACTCTCTTTACTGAAACAAAACTGTGTCTGCTGCTGGCTGAAGGATTAACTAACTGCTACATCTTAACTTGATCCCCTTTCTTCTGTCCAACACTAATTTATACTACAACTACTCAACTTACTGACACTGACTGACTATACCATCTTAAACTGGTCAGCACTTGCTCAACTCTGACCGACTAAACCATTTTCACTCACACCGACAAAAATCTGAACTTTGTGTCCTTTTCCAATCCTTTCACTGCCTTTTTCCTTCATCTTACTCCCGATTTCGCCACGCCTATTCTCAGTGACTCCTTTCAATCCTATATTCATTTACGAATTCTTCTCATTTGATTTGTTAGAAGGCTTAACTCAGCCTGCCCAGTAGCACGTGTTACCATACACCCACTTTTTACAATTCTACCAGATTTTCTCCCATACTGTGTGCCCTTTGCTGTTTGCCGATTATCCAAACAGCAACTCTTCCCCTGTCATATAACGCCTTTGTCCCCGTAGCATTCTAAAACCACGAAAATCACATCTCGTGACCACAGCACCTATATTTGGAAACTTATGTGCTGGTCAAGAACCCACTTCCTGTTTACGACCTGCTGTCTCTACTAAGTTCGACCTCGCATAAACCTTAATTTGCCTGTTGTTTGGACCCATGCCGCTTTACAGTACTTTCTACTGTTTATTCCCAGCTTCTAACGGAAGTTGATGACTAATGTCTCTGCTTTTATTTCTTACTACCCATTAAATTTATATTCCATGCTGAAAAATCCTATTTATAGAAATCAGACGATATTACTTTCGTATTCACTAGCAGCAAGAATTCCTATTTCTTAATTAATAAAAACAAACTTATTATTTTTTTTAATCTTACAAGAGGTTTCGGGATTTTCAGTAAAATGTTTTCAGGGCGAAATGCGTGCCAAATTTTGAATTTCCTTTCGGATGCGAAATGGGTTCGCGTCCAGTTCTTCGTTTATTTTAAACTAAAAATGCAAACAAGATGCGAGCCCAAAATATATTTTATCTATAACGGGATCCGCCGCCCACCCACACTTAAATATCACGGTGTACGCGACAGTGGACGAAGTTTCTGGAGGGGAAAACTGCCAGGGGAATTTGTACTTGAACACGTGTACGTTCATTTTCTCACATTCATTCATTCCCTGTTTTGCGAATGTCGCCGTGAAGTAGCTTTCAGTTTTCGTTCACTTTATCCGCACAACTGAATTCCTGCGCGAATTCTGCGATGAAAAATGATAATACGCAAAGTGAAGGGAAAACGAAGCGGCACCCCACCCCACTTGCCCAGGTACCGAGAAAAAGAAGAGGTAGACGTCAACGCTAACGAATTAATGCTTCAGTAAAGGAGTTTGGAGGACGGAATGATTTGTCCGTAACAAAAGCCACTGAAAATATGCAAATCGACTGATGTAACGAAATAATCCACGCAGTCGCAATAAAGGATGTTGTTAAGAAATAAAGAGATTGCGCCGAATGTATACTGACTGGAAGTGTTGTCGCGCTTCTTCATTCCCCACCCCAGAAACACGGAGCGTGACCCCTTTGTCCACTGGAAACATTAAAAATAAAAACCTTCGCTAATATCGCGTGAAGACTCCGTCGGCAACTTCAAGAAACGTTCTTTCGTGCAATGCAGCGAGACACCACACCCACCTTTAAAAGAAGCCCTCATTAAGGAAGCTGGCAAATGCATCACGCTCCCTAACGAGACCCGCTTACGTAACCCTGAAATTCACGAGATCTTCCGGGTGAGCAGCACCACTGCTTTGGGTCAATTTGATTCGCACCTTTTTTACCACGCTTTTTTCGTTTTCATTTTTGTACGCAATCATTCGCTGGCATCAGAAACTGACCCAAGATTCGTTCTCAACTTTCATCTGGTCTTTTTAGACGTAGCCATCGAGGAAACGATTTTGAGTGCATTCAGAACTGAGAAGGTAAACTTTAATGTGAACTCGTGCAACTGAACAGCAATGTGATCCACTTTTATCGCACCACTCCCTCCCTCCACCCACAACACAAACGATACAAGTGTTCGTATGGCTCGAGGTTTCGATTTCGTTTGCAGTTCTAACTGAAAGGGAAAACGAAGCTAACACACACACTGAACCCTAAACTGCAAAAAACTTTTGAGGAGTCCGAACTTTGTGTTTAAATTTGATAAAAGTGGCAGAGCCACATCGAAAGGCTGCCACAGACCCCGTATTTAAGGGGGGAAGGGGGAGGATCTGTAGCTAGTGGGGAAGAAGCAACTTTATTTTTAAGAAGAGCGCCATATCCCACGATTACTTCAGTGGGCCATCCGATTTCGGTAAATGGGAGAAATGAAAGAGTTGGACAATGAAGGGGAATTAACCAACCAACCTCATAAGGAAAGTGAGAGAGAGCAGCGTGAAAGGATTCTCATCTTATGAAATAAAGCATTAACATAACAAAGTTTCCTTACGCGAGTGAGGCCAGAAAAAGAAATTACTCATTCTCTTCTTCCTCGACAACGGGGATAAGATAACATACCCAAAGCGCACTGCACTACACACCAAAAATATTCTCACACCATTCCCAAAACGATATGAAATGAATGCAAAGCGGTTCAAACTGAAATCACAAAATGAGTCGCGGGAAGGTTCTTAAATGTCGCAATTTCGATAACACCTAATTTGTCAATTTGGGCGACACCCAACATAACAAATCGGGTTGACAAAGTCAAGCCAACAGATACAGTGAAAAGCTGGAAGAATGTGGGTGACGCAGGAACAAGGTTCTGCGGAGCAGAGTTGCGTTACGCAGTTAGGGGGTGGTATTCCCAGGAATGCCATCCGCTAACGATGAAGGAGACAGAATCGTGGTTGGCGCCGCTGTCCTGTTTTGGACAAGAACCCTCAGTTTGAGTTCCCAAAATCACAAATGCTCATCGACATCGTGCACAATTACAAACATTTGAAGAAGGAAAGCGAAAGCGACTGAATTTCAACGAGTCCACAACTACAAAAGCAGTCCCCACTTTACGAAACATCGAAAAGTAAAATCATCGAATTGAGACAAGAAGGCCTCGCACCACTACAGAGCTACCACATGGCCCGAGGGATGTAAATCCCTCGCGCCATGCGAAGTTTACACGAGGTTTCCTAATATTTCAAAAATAACAGCCCAAAACGAACGCACATTACAAAAATTCACAGTCTGCAGATTCCGGATACGTTTCTCACTGATGGATGAATCTTAATATCTTACCACGGCAAGCAACAAACGTAAGAACAGGGGTTGCCCACAGCTGGATCGGGACAGTTTATTGTTACGCGATTAGAACCAGGCAGCAGCATCCAACTACACGCAGCATTAAGAATCTGATTATCTTCAATATATTGATAAAGATATTACACTCTTGGCTTTATTCACAACACATTCATAAAAACATCGTACTCTGAACATTATTTACAATATATTGGGCATTATTATGCTGCCCATTTCAATGTGTAGTTTGCCTGGCCAAGGTCAGACTCTTAACGATCTGTCTTCGGTACCTCCGATCCTTCGCAGAGGTCACCATCACTTGATTGGATTGTGGGGAGCATCTCCCTGGGGAGAAAGCGGTCATTAAGGGCTACTCTGTTATATGGACTTTGTGAGCGTGGGAACTGACCTCATGGATTCTCCAGCCGCACAGTTCCCAGATGTTTGGCTCCGAGACCATTCAGGTTGTCAGTTTGATAGTGAGAACAAAAGGCGTTTTTCCAATACAAGATCTGGAAGTCGGGCAAAATTAAGTGACATCGCCATCGCAGTTGTCCTTTGCTGGGGTGGACGAGGATGTTTATGCGTGATCCAACGAAGGAGCCAGTATTCGGCGGAGTACACGCGCTTAATGTTGGTAGGGGCCGCGGACCCCAAATTTCCGAGGCATACAGTACGACGGAGTATACTGAGGTGTATACGTACCGACGAGTCACATCCAGATCCCTAACGTGGAGCAGTTGTTGTTTTGTGGTCCAGCGCATTTGACAGAATTTTGCTGTGAGCTTGTCAATGTGGGGGTTGAAGCTCAGTTTATAGTCGAAGACGATTCCCAAGTCCGTATCCATCTTGACCACTAGAAAGAGAATCGCAGACTCCCTGCGCAGGACACCCTCCAACTTTTCTAAATGTTGTATATACGGGTCAATAATATCACCATACTTACAGTAAAGGGACACCAGGTACACTGACCCGGTAGGTGTCATTATTCACAACGTGCCCCACAATCCAAACACGAGGTTGTAGTCGTGAGGTTAATGATGATGTGCCCAAATTAAAACGCAAGGTTGTAATCATGGTAGCCACTAACCGTGGATTAATAACTTTCAGCAGCAAGAGGCATAGCTCTACTCTGTACAATTCTGTATGTACCCGGATATTTCCTCACTTTCCCCTTAAAAGTGTAAGGTTCCTGCACAAGAATAATGCCGTAGGATCCCTAAATAGCTGAGATGCCACATCTTTTGCCCGCTCAGCATTTATTTGTAAAACCTTTAATACAAACATATTTTTATGACTTTACTCGTAATCAATCCTTTTCTTATTTTGTTCCAACACTTTGACTTATTCTGGGCATTCTTTATTTACTGCACTTACTCAATGTCGATGTAGTCGAAGGATACGTCCAGCGGTGCCTACAACCTATTGTGATCACGTGTGTGCATCACCAATCTGGTCTTCTGCTCCGACGTCGTCCATAAACAGATTCCTGGCAGTCGAGTAGTGGGTAATGCTATGGATGAACAAGGTCACGAGCAACGCATTCACTCTCTGACCCCAGGGCTGTTTTATATACCAACTTAAATATCACCCCCTGGAGAGTCCACATTGCATCCAGGAATATTCTTCTTCTTCTGTCTCAGATGCTAACCGGTGTGATTGATGCCCCCCAGTCTTCGAGGACTTATCTTTACTCCAGGTGCTGGACGCAGTAATGACAGCCCCTACCTACCGTTGCATTCTACACTATCCAACGTGTGCTGTCTGAAGAACTTCTTCCCAAACAACTCAGTCAACCTTTTCAAATCATTGGCAATAGAACTTGTGAAATACTCCGAAAGCAAGCAGTAGAGAGTGAAGAGCCCCTCGGAGCACACAGCTTACTTCAATTACAATTTTGTCAATAATTGGATTTTGTAAACAATATTGTAAATATACGCACTTGTGTAAATATTATAAATAATTGTAATTCTTGCTTGTTTGTACACCCTTCTTATATTATAAATATTGCAATTCTTGCATTTTGTACACCCTTCTAGCCGGTCGGCTGTGTAGAGTGTTGAGTGTGTTTAGTGTCAAACGGCACCAGGGGTTTCCCCCATCTCCGCATGCTATACATTGTGGGTGTGAAACAGAACACTGTCAATGCCAGAGGTTTAAAAGTGTATGGATTTTGTACATGTGTAGTGTCGTGTACCGTTGTTCCTCTGGTCATTTAGCCGCTGGGCCCCTAATGGGACCCAACGTTGTCCACACTCTGCCTCGTGGAGGCAGACCAGGTACACCAGTATTATAGTTATTTACTCTGGCAGGTCCTGCCACCTAATTTCCTGAGATTTCGGTAACAAGGACCTTTAAAAAAAAAAAATAAATAAAAAAAAATAAATAAATAAATAAAATAAAAATAATAATAATAAAAAAAAAAAACGTTATAGTTATGGGTCAGCCAAAATGAAGTACTATTTATGCAAATAAATGTTGTTAAGTTTTTGGGTGTAGGGCTCATGCAATTTAACAATGGTTCAGACACTAGTAATTATAATTAAAAGAGAGAGAGAGGGGTGGGGAGACTGAAGGCTGGGGGAAAAGACAAAAATAAGGGGTCCATAGAGAAGATGACCCCCAAATCAGTGGAGCAGGCCCATGCCCCACCAGAGGGAAGAGAAGGGCGGCGAGGGGAGGAGGAGACCAGAAGTCACCTCCCCCTCCCGCCCGTGGAGTGGAGGCAAAGGGCCACGCAAGGGAGCTGGCTTAAAAAAAAAAAAAAAATCTATAGAGTCCCAAAGGAAGGTCTTGTATCAGTCCAAGAATGGTTAGTTTAGTCGTGGTGCCTGTTCTTGATCCCTGTAGATAGCAATAAGTGTCCTCCTTCGGGTGAACAGTCCCTGGGCGAATTTTGTCAACTCCTTATACTCCTCTTGCGAGTCCAACACGTTTGATTCCCTGTCGCGAGGGAAGTAAGTCAGCTTTGTCATCAGGAGGCAGCGGAGATCCTCATAATTTTCACAGTTGTACATTATGTGAGACCATGTCTCCACTTCCCCACAGACACAGCGGGGATCGTTTACTAATTTAAAACTGTTTAGTTTGGCATTGAGGGCCCCATGACCTGTTAAAAGATACGTAGTGTACAGTCCAGGGTGAAACCATGATGGTGCTTTTGGGTATAATCTTCCGACATCAGGCAGAAATTTCCTCGTTATTTCCCCTTTTGTGGATTCTGATCATCTATCCTGCCAGACCTGCTGTAGGTGGGTGGCGAGTTTTGTTTTCTCTCTTTTTAGGTTTCCTGTAGGATCAATGGAGTGGCCCAGGAAGGTGCAGGGAAGCCCTTTTGCGAGATGCTGCACCATGGCACAACGCACCACCTCGAGGTCAAGGGGGAGTGCTCCCGCCAGAACCTGCAGAGCATGTGTATTCACAGTGCAGCAGGCCCGTGTAATAGAGAGGAGTATTGTCCGTTGGATGGAATCGAGTGTCCTTCTGTTAACTGCAGTAGTTGCTTTCTGGAACCAGATGGGTGATGCGTAAGTTATGGCTGGTATAAATGTTGTTTTGTAATACAGTCCCAAGGTGTGCCTCTTGAGTCCCCAATCCCTTTTAGCTATTCTTGAGACGAGGGCAGAATATCTCCTTATTTTCTCTCGGATATGTTTCAAGTGTGGGTTGAAAGATTGGTTCCTGTCCAGTATGATTCCTAGATATTTCATCTCACTGAGTAGTTTGATAGTTGTATTTTCTACTTTAATTTGCGGTGGTCTACAGAGATTTAATGTTCCTTTCAGTAGCATTGAGTAGGTTTTCCCCGGTGAGATCTTAAGAAAATGGACCTTCATCCAGTCTTGTAGAATTTGAATTGCTCGATTTGCCTGGGTTTCCAATTGAAGTCGATTGTCTGCGGCAACAGTCAGTATCAGGTCATCTGCAAATGCCTGTGAGTGGACTTGCCCCAGGTCGAAGGCCAGAAACTCATCCAATACCATACTCCAGAGGAGTGGTCCCAGTACCGATCCCTGGGGGCAGCCCCTGTAAACAGGCCTGGTCAGTTTCTTGTACGGAGTCACTACTTGTATTTTTCTCTTAGATAAATATGACTTCATTATTTTGTAAAGGTTGATGGGTGTTTTTGCCTTCCTCAGTCTGGCTAGGACGCTCGGCCACCAGATGGTGTCGAATGCCCCAGCAAAATCGACCGAAATAACCAAGAAATACTTCCTATCACAGGCAGCAGCCAAATTTAGGAGGCTGTTGAGAGCATCCACTGTTGAGGTTCCGGGTTTGAACCCAAACTGTGTGGGCATCACGAGATTTGCAGCTTCATAGTGGTGCAGGAGTCGCTTGTGAAGCATCTTTTCAAGGAGTTTACTAGCAACTGGGAGCAGGGAAATTGGCCGGTATGATTCGGGTTGTTCTGGTGGCTTCATTGGATTTTTTAGAATTAATTTGACGTTGGCCATCTTCCAATCGGCTGGAAAGACTCCTGTCTTCAGGCATGTGTTGAAGAGGTTTAGTAAAGTCTGGGGAGAGATGTCTACTACTTTTTTAATAATCTCCGGCTCCAGAAGATCTGGGCCTGGGCATTTTTTATTTCTTATTTGTTGCGCTGCCTGTTGTAATTCTTCTAAGGCAAAAGGTGGTTCCATTTGGTCTATATGATATGTTTCATTTCTATCGCAGATCTGCAGTTGTTCTGGTAGTTGCGGGTGTGCTGGTTTTTGGAAAATCACATCGAGGATGTTGGTGATAGACTGTTCCCAGGTGGTGGCCAATGTTCCCTGCGGGGTGCGGGTCGAGGTCATGACCTCACCCCTGGGGAGTTTATTCGTAGTGACTTTGTACACCACCCCCCAGGGGTCGGCATTTCCAGTCGTGCTGACTAATTGCTCCCAGGCCTTCTGCTTACTTTTTCGTATTAACTCAGTGTATCTGTTTCTCACTGCTGCGTATCTTTGTCTGAGTGCTGTTACTTCCACTTCAGGCCAGGTACGTCTTGCCCTTTGGAATTGTTTTCTTGCCTTTATGACTTCTCTTCTGAGGGTCTGAATGTCCCGAGTCCACCAAGGGACTGCACCAGGTGTGGGCAATTTTCGCTTCATCGCAGCCTCACTGGCCGCTATTATGGTCTTGGTAATTTTTCTCTGGATGTCGTCTGGGTCTTCTTGTCCATCCGCTTCAATGCGGTGTTGGCATAAGGTTCGAGTCAGCAGTTCCCCAAAGAGTCTCCAGTCAGCTTTGTTTACTGCAAAGCGGTTAAGCATCTGTTTGGCTATTGTTCTATATAGAGATCGGTTGATTTGGAAGGTAATCACTCTGTGGTCAGACGTGGTCCAGGAGTCTTGGACTGTCCAGCCAGTGATGTGTCCTGCAAGGTTTCCGGTGGCAAAGGTGACGTCAATTGTTGCCTCCCACAGAGTATTACAAAACGTAGGTAGGTGGTGAGGCCTGTTTAGGACTGTCAAGGGAGAATTCGCCAGGAACTCCTCGAGACGCTGTCCATTTCCGGTGCCCCTTCTGTCCGGTGTTTGGCTGTGCCAAGCCGGGGAGCGGCAGTTTACATCCGCCCCTACCAAGATCCGTTGGCCTGGAAGAGTGTCCAACACAACCTGGAGGTATCTCGTGGCATACAAGGCAATCGCGTAGAAGGGTCCCAGGGGTGATATTATAGGGCACAAGCAGCCCAGCCTGTGCAGAGTTGTGTGATACGGGTGTCAGTAATGGCTGGATTGCGGATCACTATGGCCGCTTTTGGGGTCTCATTCTCAGCCTGTATGATTTTATATGCTATTGGATAGCCTCTTACTTTTTTGGAGTGGGTGTGGGGTTCCTGCAACAAGAGGATGTCGGCATTTTCCTCGTCCGCTATTTTTCTGAGTTGTTCAGGCACTGCTCTGGCATGGTGTGCGTTTTGTTGTAGTATTAACAGCTTGGTTGTATTGAACTTTTTAAATTGTATTGCCATAATCAGTCCTCATATGGTATAAACTCTTTATCTTGTTATACGTCGGACATTTTGGATCCCTGATGGAATGGGTATGTTCGAGCTTTGAGGATTTACAATTCACACAAACCGGTTCTTGCTCCTTGTTTGGACAGCTGTTGTATTCATGCCCTTTGCTAGAGCAGTGTCCGCAAGTTGGTGTGATCTGAGTGCATGTATGGGAGGTGTGGCCATACCTGCAGCATTTATAGCATTTAGGCACGGTCACATGCTCCCTGAACCTGTGGCTACCCCACTCAATATAGTCTTGTCTAGTGTTTTAGAATCTGCCAAGCGGCAGGAGCCAGTTCCACTATCCAGTTGTTTTCTCCGGACTTTGACTTTTTTGAATATCTTGGTTGCACAAGATTTGTCATGTCTTTATTTATCCCTTGTAGATTACGAGTTAGCACTTCCTCTGCAAGTTGGGCAGGTGTCACATCTTTGTTGACATCGAAAATTAAGATTGATGGCCCTCTTCTCTTGGGTGGCTCTGCAGTGATACCCAGTGTGGCTATCTTGGGGTTTTCCACGATATTCTTGATATCCTCCCTTGACTCTGTTTCTATTATTACCCCTACATTTCTCGTCTTTCTAATTGCTTTTATCTTTGTTGTCTTTAAATCATCCTTCAGTGTTTTCATTATGGTGGTTTTAAAATCCTCACTTGTTTGTGTTCCTTGTCTCTGCTGGTCTGAGGACCACAAGGTTTGGTGTTCGAAGCAGCGGTTGTTTTCTAGGTTGCGGGGCCTTTGGGTTTGTCTCTTTGTTGTTTGGAATCCTCAGCGCTTGTGCATATGTGGGAGTAAGCTGTTGAGACTGTGGTGTAGGAAGATTCGGTAGAGTGTCCAGCACCTTCTCAAGGATGGAGGTTCTTGTCTTAAGTTCCTCGTTAGTGGTTTTTAGTTTCTCGCTGTCGATGAGGAGGGCAGTGGTAATAGATTCAAGGGTAGCCCAGAGTTCTTGAACATAACTTCCCTCTTGTCTGGTGAATCGACTATTATCTTGATTAAGAAAGGTCACAAGATTCCTATGTAAAGCAGATATTATTTGATGGGTTGGAGAGTCTTCATCTATAGGTTTGTGAGTTGTAGGGTATGCAGAAGGTGTAGTTACTGTGACTGTTAGTTTTCTGGATTGGGGGAGGCCTTCTGCCTCAGTCTGATCCAATGCTCTGCGTGGTCCCTCTGGTTGTTTGGCAGAGGAGGTCTTAGGGGCCCCTGATGGGGTAGGAAGATTAGTTGATAGTTTGGCTGCAGATAATGTTCCAGGACTCTCAGCTAGATTAGAGGAGGGCCCTAAAGCTGCCTGGGAGGCAGGAGCACTTATAGCTGTTGGAGAGAGAGTGGTCTGTAATTTCCCAGTGTAAGGAGAGCTTGCCTGTGAAGGTTGCAGAGTAGGAGGGACAGGGGCTAGGCGATCTGCTACTGGCGTTGAAGTGTTAAATTGAAATTTAGATGAGATCACAGGGTCAGATTCATCAAGAGGCACTTTGTTGAGAAATTCTAGTATGGTTTGAGGAGACCGGGGTGTTCTGGTTTTTGCTCTCCTCTTACTTTTCTGTTTCTTTTTCTTGGACTTGTTGACTTTGGGAGGCTGGAGGCCAACTTGGTCTGAGTCGTCTGCTACAGCATTCTCGTCAGCCGACGATGAGGATGTTTCTCTTGAGCTCATGTCTAAGGGTTGTATGGTTGGGGTCAAAGACCAATAAAGCTATAATAAAGCAATTGTAAGGGGTTGCTCCTGAGTAATTTGATTTCTTCTGAAAGGTCTACCGGAGGTTTAACGGGGTTGAAATTTTTTACGCCTCAAGAGGACTGAAAATGCCGCCGAACGACAGCGTCAGGCCCGTGTGATGACCCGAAGCCGCACGTCAACGCCTCGAAAATCCCCGAGTTATCCCCAGAACACAAGTGGGGGGAAGAAGTAGCCAGCGGCGAGCGTGGCCCTAGAGAGAGGAACCGACGGCGAAGCAGACCACTTTCTGACAACTGCTATAAAGGGATTAGGCAAGGTGTTTCTGGTAGCACAGCTCCCTAGTTTATTTCAGGCGCAGTCTTTAAAACAGCCGGAGGCAATGGGCTAGGTACCAAGAGGTGGGAGCACTCACAGTCGTAGAACACTGGTTGTCAATAGCCAACTGCTTTTGTTCTATAGTCGGGAATTGGAAGTACTGTATTGATAAAATCAGCCAAGAAATCATAAATAATAAAACATTACCTGAGGAAGATGCAGGCGATTTGGTATTATTACCGGACAGATCATCTTTAGAACATCTTTCTCGAAAGTCAAAACAGTATAACCGCACAATTATTAACTTTAATCGGAGCTCATTCGCAGGCTGCCACACACTATACGCGCACGCACTTGCTCCAATTCAAAACTTTATGTACGTATCGTATTCCCAGCAAAATCCACTAGGCCTAACTGTCAACAATGCGTGTGTGACTACAGCAAAGCGTTAGCAGAATGCTAAGCCTAAAGGGATTAGGTCTATGACGAGAGAGTACAGACCAGATAACCCTCGTAATAACAAAATTCTTTCACTCACTTAATCCACTTGCGAAGTTCTTTTAGCTGGTACACTTTTCCAGTGGAAGAAAACACTTTAAACACATTAAAATAACTCAACATTCAGGAGCTCCAGAACACGTGGCTACACTGAATGACGGCCATTAATACTTCCGGTCGGCTGTGTATAAGGGGTGAAAGCAAACACTTTCTACTTTAATAAACTGATTTTTTAATAATAATAATAATAATGCTCAACGGAGATTTTCTTACGCCAATAATTTATACACTTAGAAGGCTCCAATTTTTTAGAACATTCCTTAAATGAGTAAACTTGTGCACTACAATGTCCCAAAGGCATCGTTCCTGCACTGGTGGGCAAAACTTAAGGACCAACACTATTTCTAAAGGTTACAACCACGAAACAGCCTGTGGCGATTTGCATAACTGTGGCCGTTCAGTAGAAAGCTGGTGCACGTGCAGACATTTGAATCGTGATGAGAGGGCTCTCATAAACAGATAAAAGCAGCAGTATGTGCAAATTACCAAATAGTCAGCAAGATTGTTACAGGCGTTCGATTGGTTTCACACAGTGCTACAGACAACGAAATGGCCAGTAGACAACGTCTGGATGACTTTACCCGGGGTGGGTCGAATAATTGGGAAGTTCGAAGTGCGAGGAGTGTGGCTGCAGAGTTCGGTATTGCCCATAGCATCGTCTCACGTGCGTGGTAGGCCTTCAGACGACAGGTACAGCTGTTCGAAGGACCAGTGGTGGGCGCCCACGAAAAACAACGCCCAATGATGACCGCTATATACTCCTACAGGCCAAGGGGAACCGACACCAGACAGCGGGATCCATTGCAAACCAGCTGCACAGGACGCAGGATATCGCGGTTTACCAATCTCCATCGATTGTTTTTTACTCAAAATTTTTGGAAAAGTAATTCAGCCAACAATTGCCCAGCACTGCTTTGGACACAGTGCCCAGGTACCTGCATACCGTTCTGCACAGGAGATCGACAACTACCAATATTCTTGATACCTACCCTCCTCAGAATTCAACGGACCCTTAACAGCAAATCACCGATTGATATCATATTCCTGGACATTAAATCGGCTTATGACAGAATACACCTCCCAGCTCTTTTTACCATTCTGAAACACTGCTTCGGCCTGACAGATATTTTACTTCCTAGACACCTGTCTGCGACTTACAGCGACTTCCAGGTAACTATTGACGTCCCAAGAGGCATCTCGCAAGGAAGCGTGCTGTCAGCTATCCTATTTGCAGCAGTTTTGGAGCCTTTCCTAGCTCAGAAGCCTAACTTTGTCTCTTACGCCGACGATCTGAAGTTGTACGTGAGCTCAGATCATAATCATCAGATTCATGATATCAACCAACAAGCTTCGAGGCAGATATTGAGCTTGGAAAATTATCTTGCTACAATTGGGCCCCATCTGAGCCCTTAAAAATCAGCCCAACTATCGATAACCAAGAAGAGAGTCAAAAATGAAATCCAAATCTTTGTTGGTGGTGAGCCGGCGCAAAAAGTGACCTCCCAGGTGGCGTACTAGCACTAGCTTACGTGGACGACCTCTCCTTGACCTTAACTGCAGATCGAAGAGCCCAACTGGAAACCGCGAATGCGGCATTCGCGGAAAGGTACTGGCTCACCATATCAGCCACCAAGACAATCCATTTTACTTAAGAGCTACCTAATCCCAACCAGACCGCCACAAATAAGGATCAAGGATCCACAATAGAACAATCAAGTTAACCAAGAATTAAAATACCTGGGAGTTATCCTGGACCGAAATCTGTCTTTCACCCCCATACCTAAACAGGCTACGATAAAGAACTACGCTGCCATACTCGCAAGAGTCGCAAGTCGCGATTGGGGCTTAAAAAGGCGCACACTGCGATCCATTACAAAACTGCCATTATCCAGGTAATTGCATACGCCTCCGGTGCTTGGTTCCACAAAGCGTCAACCGTGGTAAACCGTAGACGACTGGATATCATTCACAGATCCATCTTACTGATCCTCACCAGAGCCTGCAACAGTCTCCACCCATGCACTACAAGTGATCACGGGCGCTCTCCCTCTTGATCTTGAGGTGACTCGTATTGGCATACTTCAACAACTCAAGCGTGGTAAACCCACAGACACGGCAAAAAACCATAAAGCCAAGAAGGACAGGCTACAGCCCTACTTAACAACAATCGGGCAACAACACTGGACGAATTCCGCCAAAGGGGACATCACCGAAAGGTTCTTCCCGAATTAGCAATAGGTATACCCAAAATATCCGAAATGGCGCTGCCCTGGTCTCCTACTCGCCTATCTATGGACGGAATCAACACTGACGATGACAAACTTATTGAACGACGACCAATGGACAGGACTTGGGTCCCATGAGTGAAAACCTAACAAATGACTAACCAGGACTCGCATAAATCACTGCCAAACTGGACCAAAACCTTGCATGGAAACACCCTCGCTGGACCTCCTGGGTTCATGGATGGTACAATCCTGTTGCCTTGGCACTCGGACTGCAGCCACTCTGCATCTATGCCCTATTGACGATCTGGGCTAGCCCCCCTTGTCTGGTCTACTATTCTCCCTTTCCTGGTGGGGGAAGGAGACGGTTATGCATCCCCTTCCACCATCCCCCTGTTCCCTCTGGTGGGGCATGGGCATGCCTCAGTGTAAACTGGAGTTGTCTTCTCTATCGGCTCCATATTTCTGTCTATCTACCCCCAGTTTTCAGTTCCTCCCTCCACTCTACCTGCAAGCAAGTGTGCACCCCACACAATCAAATTTTAACAAACTAATCAATTTCGCCCACCTATTTGGTGATAGGCCACTCCCTAACTATTTCCAGATCGATCCTACAGGAAACTGTGGGCACCACTCCCTGGAGACATATCATCGTGACAAAAAATGTCCTCACGCTTGCACCGCTTCTAACCGGGCGAATTGATGCTCCATCGGTATCCACTTTAATTTCTGGCCCGAAGAGGGCAAGAGGGGAGCACCCCGACTCCTGTCTTCCTCTACGTCTTACGCTGTCAAACATTGATTCCCTGAGGAACATGTTTCCAGCCAATTGTCTTCGGATCTTCAATAAATTTAGGATCCACCCTGATAGGTTCTGTGAAGACAAGCCCTACAGGAAGGAAATTCTGAAGAACTGCTACCAGATAATGAATCTATGATATTCACCTGCTCCTGGACATGACAGACTGTTTTTTTTTTTTTTTTTTTTTTAACTAGCCTATTAGTATTTGACAAAGTCTTTGTTTTGTCCCCATGAAATTGTATGTTTAATCCTGTAAATGTCTCAGGTCGAGCACGCACGTACTCTTGTTTATTGTACATTGTGTTTCTCGCACCTTAGTCTGTAAATATTCCCACCCTCATGGCACACAAAGCCGTCCCGGGGTGACCCAAGGTTTCTTGGAAAATAAACTTATTTTAATAATAATAATAATAATATAAATAAAAAAATACAATTATTTACAAGTTATAGGATCAGCGTTTAATTGACTGAGCCAACTATTTACATTATTTACAATAATACAGGGTTAGTAATTTAGCAGACGCAGTGATCCCACAGGCCAAGTCAGTAAAACATAAGAATTAGATTTAAAAATCGCAACCCACGCTAAATACAACTCAATACAATTTGATAAAAATATCAAAACCCAAAACTTCAACTATCAAAGAATAACAATTTATATTTTACTCTTGCACACAAGGACAGAGGGGGGGACGGAATGATCTCACCAATCCCCAATATTTCTCCTGATATTTATAGGAAAATACCCCTGCATTACAATACAAATCAACTATTAGAAAGTAAAACTATTGTCTTTTCAATTAATTATACAATGCTAGAAGTCCACTGACCATTAATTTAATTAAAAATCAAAATTACCTGAATTTAATTCCTCAAAATAATTTATAAGAAACTCTTGAATCTTCTGAACACAAATAACACACTCCACGCAAAGGAATCATTCAATATTGCGATAATTACGATTAATACAATGGCAGCCATTTGTAGATGTAAACTTCCAACTTCAATTTCTCCACAAATAATTGAAATGAATTCCTGAAAATTTACACAGAAACACAAAAAAAGGTTCTAGATTCAACCAAACAATCGGCAACTCTAATTCCTTCACCGAACACTTTTAAAACAATCTTGTAGCAGCACCCAAATAACTGCCGCCATCTTCCAACACACCACCGCCATCTATCCACACCACCACAATACGCGAATAATTCCAGCTTATCTCAAGGACAACAACGAAGAAACAATAGATGCCATCCGCATAGCCATTTATTGTAATTGGCCGCTGTAGCAGCCACCAGGATGAACGGAAGGGAAACCAGAGAACAACATAACGCAAAGACAAGGAACCACAAGCCTGGGAAAGAAGGCTACAGCAGAATATCGAACAGATAAGAATGAAGATAGGCCAACGGACCCAGTACGACGGGGTAACAGAAGCAAGAAGCTGATCAAAAAAGTGAAGGCCATCCCCGAAAAAAATAACATCCGCAGTAAACATGACACCTATAATCAGGGGTATTGTCAATGATATACAGGAAGTTTGATAATATGGAAAAGGAGGTGATTATCCCTTTGTATAAGGCTATGGGCTGCCTTATACAAAGGCCACGCTTTGCCCATTGCCTTATACAATAGGCAATGGGCATGCCACGCCCTGAGTGCCGCACACAGGTCTGGAGGCTTCATTTTAGGAAAGATGTAGAGTTCTTTAACGTGTACATTGAAGGGCAACAAGATTAGTGAGGGAAACGAAGAAGTTCTCTACCAAGAAAGGCTTAATTTCTGCAAATTACAACATCTGGAGACTAGACATCTGCGAGGTGATCTGATTGAGGTGTACAAGGCCTTGAATGGGTTGAGCACGCTGAATTCTGATGGGATTCTTCCTCTTTCTCGGAATAATCGCGAGAGAAGGCATAAATTCAAATTGAGGAAAGACAGTTGTAGAATAGATGTGCAGAAATTTGCCTTTAGCCAGCGGGTGGTTAATTGCTGCAACTGGATCGCTTATCTAACAGTGTCGACAACAACGTTGTGGAACTCGTTTTTACCACAGGTTCAACTGATTTCGAGAAATTTTGCGTTAGGAAACACAGAGCCAACAAGGAGTTAAAAAGTGACGCTAAGACATTGGATGGGCCACCCACTTAACAGAATTCTCCTCAAATCTTGAAATGACAAAAAAATATTATATTAGGGCCACCACAAGAGCAATTTTATCTACCCGCGTGTGTAGAGTGTGTTTAGTGTCGAACGGCACCAGGGGTTCCCCCATCTCCGCGTAGTATACTTTGTGGGTGTGAAACAGAACACTCTCAATGCCAGAGGTTGGTCCCTAAGGGGACTCAACGTTGCCTCACTCCACCCCGTGAAGGCAGACCAAGTAGACCATTATTACAATTATTTACTCTGCTAAGACCTGCCACCTAATTTCCTGATATTTCAGTGGCACGTACCTAAAAAAATAAAAAACGTAGGAGAACACTGAAGTTGGAAAATCCAAAAACTGGAAATCGCGGTTAATTTGACATGTTCAAATTTAGACGTGTGGGGCATTCGCTTGCATATAGGTAGAGTGGGGAGGTACACTGAAGAAAGACTGTGGGGAAAAGACAGAAGTATAGGGACGTTAAGGAAGGCAACCCCAATCAGTCAGTGAAGCAGGCCCATGCCTCACCAGAAGAAGAAGCGGGGGGAGACACATCTCCTCCCTTCTCCACGCCAAGGGGGGGGGGAGGAGTGGAGATCTGTGAGGGGAAGGTTGTCAAGGTCGGTGCAGAGTCCAGATCACGTAAATGTTGTCTCCAGTGAAGACATCGTTCCTAGCACACAGGTCGGGTCCAGGTTGTACTATCAGTTTTGTTGCCAGGATTGGTTTGGTCGTGGGTGGATGTATACCTCGGTTGCTACTGGAGGGACATTCTACATCAGAATTATGTCTTAGTTGAGCGGGAAGGTTTTTCGTCTCTGGAAGAGATGTGGGCAAATATCTTGAAAGCATTGTAGTGCCTTTCATCACTCAGGATGTGATGTTCCTGGTCTAAATGGTAATATATTTTTGTTATTAGTTGGCATCTGAGATCTTCATATAGTTCACATCTGTACATTAGGTGCTCCCAACTTTCAGGGAGTCCACAGTGACAGACTTTGGGTAGGTCCTTTCGACATTGGTAGGAATTTCCTGGTGATGTTTCCCTTGGTGGAATTGATCCAGCAGTCCTGCCATATCCGCATTAAGTGAGTATTAGTGAGGGTGTTTGTTGGGTCCGTGGTATAGGCAAGGCAGGTTACTGTTCCGCCTTTTGTGAGGTTATACAGTAGGCCTGTCCGGACAATCTCCAGGTCAAGGAGGAGGGCACCGGCCTGCACTTGTAGATTGTGGGTGCTAACCGTGCAGTATCCCTTAGATATAGTCAGCAGTATGGAGCGCTGTATCGAGTCAAGTTTCTTTCTTTTCGTTGCCGTTATTGCTTTGTGGTACCATATGCAGGAGACATAGCCAATGATTAGCATAAAGGCAGCCTTATAGAGCAAGGACAGTGTGCGGCGTTTAAAGCCCCAGTCTCTTCGGGTGATTCTATTGACCATGGTCATGTAATTTCGGATCTTCGTTTGGTGGTATTTTAAGTGGGAAGTGAATGTCACATTCCTGTCCATAGCAATCCCCAAGTGCCTCATTTCCTCTGTTAGGCCGATTGTTGTTCCCTGTATTTTTATTTGTGGGGGCCTCCTAATATTTAGGTTCCCTTTGAGCAGTAAGGAGCTAGTTTTTGTTGATGAAATGTGAAGAAAGTTATGATTTGCTCGTTCCTGCAGGTTAGTGAGGGCTCAGTTGGCCATTGCTTCTAGTTGTTGTCGAGAGTCCGCTGCGAGTGTGAATACCAAATCATCCGCATATGCCTGTGAATGTACGTTTTGAAGATGGTAGTTTAGGAATTCATCTAGGACAATATTCCACAGGAGGGGCCCAGGAATGAACCCTGTGGATAACCTCTGTGGACCTGTGGCGAGATCTGGCTGTAGGGAGTTCTTACTATGATTTTCCTCTGAGAAAGGTGCCTTTGGATGCAGTCATAAAGGTTCTTTGAAAGATTGGCGGTCCAGAGTCTGCCGAGGACGCTTGACCACCAAAGTGAGTCAAATACAGCAAAGTCAATGGAGATGACTAAAAAGTATTTTTTTTTATCCGTGTTTTGTGCGGCATGATGATAGCTTGCAGAGCGTCCACTGTGGACAAGCCTTTGAAGAATCCATATTGGTTTGGAGATTGAAGTTCGGCTGAGTTATAATGGTTTTCAATACGTTGATGGATGAGATGTTCCAATAGCTTGCTAAGCACAGTAAAGAGGGCAATGGGCCTGTAAGAGTTTGGCTGGTCTTGTGGTTTGGTCGGGTTTTTGAGGATCAGTCTGACATTTGCTGTTTTCCAGTCCATCCGGAATTGGCCTGTTTGTAGACAATGGTTAAAGATTTCCAGTCCATCCGGAATTGGCCTGTTTGTAGACAGTGGACAGAGGCGCAGAACAGGTTGTATGGTATATTCTATTGTCTTCTTGATGATTTCAGGTTCAAGAAGGTCTAGGCCTGGGGATTTCCTTGTTCTGATTTTAGAGGCAGCAGTGTTGAGCTCATCCAAAGTGAAAGGTGGTTCGAGTTGTCGGTTGTTATATGTCTCATTTTCTGTTTGTAGTTGCATGCCTTTGGGTATCTAGTATTACCTGGGTTTTGAAGATGGTGTCTAGGATGTTATTGACTGAGCTGGCAGGTGGTGGTCATATTTCCTTGGGGAGTTTTGGTTGATGACACTACCTCTCCTCTTGGGAGTTTATTTGTACTATCCCCCATGGATCAGTATTGGCACAACCATGGAGCCGAGCTATTCCCAGAACTTCTGTATTCTTTTTCTTATGAGCGCAGTATATTGATTACAGGCTTCCCTGTACTATTGCCGTAGAACAGCTACCTCCCTCTCCTGCCAAATCCGACGTGGGCGTTGAAATCTCCTCCGTTTTTGGTTCACATCCTGTCGCAGATTGCATAGCTCCTTGTTCCACCAGGGTACTGCCCCCTGGCTTGGGATTCTTCTTACTGATGGCAATGTTGCTGGCGGTTGTTATGGCATTTGTAATTTTCCTTTGGTGGTAGTCCAGGTTGTGTGGATTTGTAATATCTTCTGGGGGCCCGGAAAGAGGGTCACCAGAGTTTCTCTGAACAGTTCCCAATTTGCTTTGGCTATGGCATATCTTTGGGTCATTAGTCGCACCATAAGTTGCTGTGCAAGGGATGCCGTTATCCGACAGGTTATCGCTCTATGGTCGGATGTTGTCCAGTCTTCATGCACGTTACAGTCAGTGATGTAACTAGCGAGGGGTCTTGTAGCCAGGGTCACGTCGATCCAGGATTCCCAGAGGCTGCTCGAGAAAGTTGCTGGGTGGTTGGGTTGGTTGAGTAGTGAATTAAGATGGTTGAGTAGTGAATTAATCCACGGTGAGGTGTGAATTAAGAAAGAATTCCTCTAGGCGTTGGTCGTCGCTTGTTCCACGCCGGTCACGAGTCTCACTGTGCCACAGTCCAGAGCAGCAATTGGCAATTAGTATTTTCGCTTTTGGAAGCTCCATTAAAAGGTATTGGAGATAGTTGATTGTGGGGAGTATGTCTTGTCCTGGTCTACAGTAGAGCGAAACAACATACAGTTCTCCAAGTGGGGTAACCAGATGGGCACATGTTGCCCAGGGGGAGCAGAGACGGGAAATTCTGGTACAGGTGATATCCTGGTTCCTGACTGCAATGGCCACCTAGGGCGTATTTTCGTTTGTTTGATTCACTTTGTATGCCAGGGGGCAGCCCCTGACTTTTTTGTTGTGGGTGTATGGCTCCTGAAGCAGCAGGACATCCAGGTTCTCTTCATCTGCCTTCAGCCTAATCTGCTCAACTACAGCTCGGTCCCTCTGTGCATTGATTTGTAGGATTTTAAGATCTTTTGTGCTGCGTCTATTAGGCAGTGTATCCATAATCTATGAGGGTTTGGTATGCGCTCTTCGCCTTTTGGTAAATTGGGCATTTTCTGGTCCTTATGAAGTGGCTGTAGTCTATTTTTTATTATATAAGTGCCGTGTTGTACGAGGATGGCTGCAATTTATCAGTCGTGTTAGAGCGAAACCGTGTTCTAGAAGTACCTTATTATACGGGGGTTGCCTGTATTAGGAAATTTCTCAGCCTCGAATACTGGTTGCCACGGTGGTTGAATTGAATTGCCGGGAAGCCCTTCACAATTTCAAAATCCATACTGTATGCAAATGAACACAGCTCCATGGATTCAGATGGTCACCCGATGTAACATCTGCACCTGGCACAACTTCTGACTGGGAGTTTAGAAGCCCCTTAAATCGAAAACCTTGTGGTCCGGAGACTATGAGGGTAGTGGAGCCGGGAACCCGGCTCCACTACCCTCATAGTCTCCGTAGCGCTTTCCACACTCGGACGGCTTAAGGCGGCTGTTTCCTGTCAATACTCTGGAGCTGTTTAGAGACTGCAAAATAGACCCGGACAGGTACCGTCATGACAGAACCTACAGGCAGCTCATTGCAGAGGATCTGTATACGAAATGACAAATATAAAGAAGTACGTAATTCAAGGAAGACTTCAAGTGCCCTCAAACTCATAAATATCTGAAATGAACGATTTAAAATGTGTTCAAAAGATTCTTAGAGGACTGAGGATATTCCATTTTGTTCAACAGAATCAATTCATTGCGTAAATGACGATGCCATTTTTCTATGTATTTATAATATTTTGTAATTTTTTTATGTATGCTTGATTTTTGTATCTATATAATTTTTCCTCTCTATTTATTTGTTTTATGTATTTTCTGATATTTTATTCTATGTTACACTCTTATAAGTTTTGTTGGATGTATGTATGACCCACCTCCTAGTTAATTTCTGTACAGGGGTGTTTGGTAAATAAACTGATGATTATAATAATAATAATTATTATTATTATTATTGTTATTAATGGACCTACCTACCTCAAGGTCGGAGTGGCAGCTAAGGTAGATTGTGGGACCATCTGGTGTCACTCCCGAACACTACCACTGGACATAAGGCGGAGCTAAACAGGTCCACCTCCATAGATGAATGATGTCGTCGTCACCGTCCTCCCTACCCCGGGTGGAGAAGGCCCGAGTTCGAATCCTGTCGATGACGCGAGGAACTTTAATAGGGCTTTTTTCACTTCGTGGCTGAGTTAGTCAGTCCCAGGCCTAGACAGCAAGGTTTTTCCACAGAAACTGGGGGTTTTCGTCCAGCAAAACAGTCAAATCGACCATAGAACACACGCAATTAACAGACCAAAGACAGACAGTATGGCAGATTAATTTAATTATTCGGGTGGCCTAAATATAATAGTTTAGTTTTGAGATGGATAATGCCGCAGAGAAATATTAATTATACTCCATCGAGTGTGGTGCAGGATAAAGTCACTTGGTTCAGGCCTTAGGCAGAGGGGTCGGATCGAAAAATCAGAGACAGTCGCCCAAGGAAGACAGTGGAGCAAGTGGCGCTGTCTTCCGTATGGCTACCACAAGAGAAGTGCCAGACCATCTAGCCCCAGCAACTGGAAGTGCTTCCTGCGCAACTGTGCTAATGACCACCGAGAAAGGAAGGAAACGCCAAAAAAATTAACTCACGAGTGGTTGTAGACAAAGATCAAATGCCGCCCTCTTGCAGCTACAGGAGTGGGCATAAATGCACATGCTCAAAATATCGCCTGAGAAAACCAAACAAATACTTCTAAAAGGCAATTTGGACATGAGAAGACGTCCACAAATCAAAATTAAGACAATCACTATAAAAATGGTAACAGAACTAAAATATCTTGGAGTGGTCTTTCATTCAAAATTAACTTTTTACCCCCATTTGATCTACTTGGCGAAGAAAGTGAGAAATTACGCAGGTATTATTGCCACGATCAGTCGAGCAGACTGGGGGCTCAAAAGAAAGACCCTGGCAATCATATACCGTGCTATGTTCCTACCTGTTATCACCTATGGAGCCGGTGCGTGGTTCATCCGCTCGGCCATAGTAAGAAATAGGAATAAATTAGAATCGATACAAAGGACAACACTACTCACTATTACCAGAGCATGTCGCACAGTAAGCACACCTGCACTAGAGTTGCTGGCCGGAACTCTCCCACCTTACCTGGAAGTAGCCAAAGAGGCTTATATTATAGATTTTGATTTATATTATAGAAACGCACAGAATTTCTGGGGATAGCCCTTGATACAACCAATACCTTCAATGATGAAAGAAAAAGAATAGCCACAAAGCTCCACGAGCTATGGCAAACAAAGTGGGAGCAGTAAACCAGAGGTCTGGTTACCAAACGGTTTCTGCCACGGGTGTCAATTGTTAGCCCAGGGCCACCTAAGTGGTATGTCCCTGGACTTTTTACAACATTTATATTGACAGGTCACGGCTCCCTAAAGGCGAAACTAACCTCCTTAGGGCTGACTGATGACCCAAACTGCACCTTGGGAAGAGAGTGAAGACTGGACACACATCTATATGAATGTATAATATATGACATCCCCAGAACAGAGCTAATAGCACAGATTGGTCCCCTTCCCAGGGGAGAAGAACATCTGTTCATCATAGAAGAGCAAAATTATAAAGCTTTTACATCTTTCACACAGAAAATATTCGAAATGCGCAGAGCAATCCAAAGAATGGCAATTCGCCCCCCCCCAGCAATTAAACAATAATCAATAGTAAAATTTCCCAAGTTTCCCACCACGCCCAGACGATGACTTAAAAACTGTCAGGATAGCAGTATTCTGCACCCTGACAGAAACCTGACATGGCAAAATCCCCCCACAGGACTACCCTGCCATGTGTAGGAACCGGGGCCCACACCAAATAAGTAACCACGTAGGGGAGGGAGAGGTACAGGGAGCAGATTAGCTGAAAAATATCAGTAAGTTAGTAGCAAGGGGATGCAATGTAGATGAAGGAAGAATGAATGAATGAGAATGAAAGATAGAATGAATAGGCAATGTAGAATGAAAGAAGAATGAATGAATGAATGAATGAATGAGAATGAAAAGGCTGGGTACTGAGTGAACTAGGAATTATGGTAAAAGGGAATAAATGGCAGTTTTGGTGGAAGAAAGAGTGACCTAGCATGAGTGAAAGAGAGAGAGAGAGTGAAGGATGAGCGGAGTAGCAAATGTAATTGGCCGAAAGAATACAAAGTTAAAAATAACTTACATTATTTTATACGTACTGTATCAACAAACATTTACTAACCACATCAACACTATCACTGCATTCTCCCCTGGCCTGCAAAAAACTTGTGGCTAGGCCTGCACCATAACTGAAGAATAACAGTAAGTTGAGGTGCCCAGAGAGTGCAGTGCAGAAAGAAAGAGTCGAATAAATGAGATGAGAGCTAGAAGAATGAATAAAAGTGTAAGCGTGTGAGAAAAAGATCATAAACCATAAATGCTACAGTTAAGTACACACCAAACCTAGTTTTAATTGGTATTTAAATTTACACTACACATCATTGCATCCCCCCCTGGTGTGTGAGAAAAAGATGAATGAGTGCGAGTGAAAAAAAAAAAAAAAAAATATATATATATGTATATAATTATAATTATTGATAAAAAAGTAAAGAAAGTTAAAACGAAAGTAACTGTAACTGATATGTAAATAATACATATATATATATATATATATAATATAAGAAAAAAAAGTATAAAAATAGAATGCAAGTAGAGTAAAAATGCAGATTATGAATGAAGTAAATGTGTCTCTCCCACCCCTTCGCCTGGACATGACACCGACGAAGACATTCTGCGGCTTTGCTGCCAACACGCCATTGGGGATCTGAACTGGGTACTCTTTAAAACCCCATCCCCGGGCAGGGGAGGGAGGAGACAGGTCTCTGTCTCCTTTCCGCCCTTCCTACCCCCATACTTCACCTGGTGGGGCGCGTCTCCACTGACCCCTTTGGGGATGCCTGCTCTATCGTCCCTATTCTCTCACTAAACCGACCGAGTACATCCCTTAACAATGTCACCAAATTCTAATCAACGTCTAAATTCTACCGTTTTATTGTAAATCTCTTTTGGCCAAATTCTAGTGTACACCCACTTTTTTTTTTTTTAGGCCTTGCCGCTGAAAGCCTTGGAAATTAGTTGGTGGAACCTGCCAGAGTACTTAAATAATCTACTAGGTGCGTGACCTGCCTCCTCGTGGCAACGTGTGGGCAACAGTGGGTCCAAACGGCTAAATGGTCAGAGAAACCACAGAACATAACGCTACACAACAGACGACTACTCACACACTTTTTAAATCTCTGGCCTCCACAGAGTTCTGTGTCACTCACAAGGAATACAATCTGAGGTGAATGCAACCAGAGGTGAATTCAATTCAGAGGTGAATACAATCCTTGTCTTCACCTCTAAATGTAAATATCACCCCCCCCCCCAGCTTACTGATGTCCAGTAGGTGGTTCTTGAGCAGAGCAATAAACAGATTTAATAAATAAAGAGATGGAAGTCATAAGAGGGAGAGGCCTACAAATATTTGGGGATGATGCAGGCTCAGCAGTTACAGCACAAGGAAATTAAGGCCTGCCTGACCAAAAAATGCCATCAGAGACTCAAAGAACTAACACACTTTACACTTAACACACTTACCTCTCTATGCAGCAACTATTTGGTCCTTTCTCCCACAACACTCTTCAACAAGTTCCTCAGCCTGGAATACTGGCTCCTGAAATGGCTCAACCAGTACACCATTTCAAGGGCACAACTCTACATAAATCTCGAAGTCACCCCATGGAAAGAACAGATTGTGGTAGCAAACCTTGTTACACTTGCCAGACTAATCACATTTCGACTCGACGCCCCCCTGACATCACTGATCCAATAAAAACTCCCCGCATTGCTGTAAAAAAATCAAATGGACCCAAAGCCCACACCCAGAATCAGTTTGAACAACCTGAAAAGCTTGAGACGCATGTTCCCAGGAAACACGGTAGGTTGGATCAACAATCTAGCCATTGACCTGGATAAATTCTGCCAGCATCATATGTACTGACGCCAGACGCTAACGGACACATACACAAACTTATGAGACGCCACCAGAAGGAAAATTGTCACGACGATGTTTCCTATGACACGATGAATGAAAAATAAAACAAAGTGAAACCGTCACTGGTCCCCTCTCTTGGCATCTATTACTCCTCAGACCTCAAAACTAGCTAGCAGAGATGATGACACTGTATCTCCTCAGTTGAGAAAAGATTATGTTGAAAGTGTATCCTTCCCGACGACTAGCTCTGGCGTTGAAGCGGAAAACGGACCAAAAGGCGCAGTCGCTAACACGCTGCCTATTACTGTCTATGAGCGTAATAGAGGAACAAGATATTGCATTGAACATCCCTCTGAGAAAACTAAATCATATTCAAATGTGCTCAAGCTAAACCTGCCCAAGGAAACAAACGATATTCATGTGGCACCCGACCAAGTAAGTCCTGATCAGTACAGAAACCAAAATGCCACATCACACGTCCTTGAACTGAACCCAGGAATTTACGCGTCACTTAGCCCTAAACGAACCCGGACCACTACCAGGTCTGCCACCAACTTGGTGTTGGGTACCAAACCGGAGAATGCCCAGACTACCAAGTGCAAGACAGCCAGTCAAAACAGTTCGAATAGGAATAAAAACACTTGAAAGGGCACCGCACTAGTTTCGAAGCTTCAGCCTTTCAAACCGGTTGGTTGATCACCCCAACTCTCCCCAAGCAGTTTGTTTGTATCGCGTTTGGCCCCGGACACGTCAGCAAAACTCGTCACTGATGTACTGTTTGAGGAACTCCAGTTGGATTTAAAGATTCAGAAACTGAACACTCGTAGCACAACTTATGCTTCTTTTCGCATCTATTCCCGGGGATCTATTCTCTGCCTTCTCCAGAGCCCGGGCAGTTTTCAACCGTCAGAAAATATTTGCAATTAAAAAGCATTTAAATTCAACCCTACGAAAAGGCAAATCGTTTTATGCCTCTCAGCACACAGGATTACCTAAAGCACTGGACCTTGAACTGTGGATGTATTTTTGTATGTATTTATTTGTCTTGGGCGGCACCTGGAACGTTAGTTCATCTCCGCCTCGTTAACTTATACAAATATACAAATATTAAGTACTGTACAAAAGAAAACCTCAACAGATTGAGGTAAACACAGATAATTTCAAAGTAAACAATGAAAGTAATCTTATGCATATTAACATAAAAAAAAAAAAAAAAAACAAGTTCAAAGAAAATAATTAAGGATAACAGTACCCATTCAACCGACAAAACTTTGCACAAGCCCAGAAGTCTTAAACAAACCTTAAAAACATTTGAGGTTAAATCCAGTAAGTCCTGCAGTCATTAGTAGCAAAGTCACAGTTAATCACCAATAACAAAGTCACAGTCAGTTAACAGCCATCCGAACAAAGGAGCACAGGAATTTTCACAGGAATCAAATTGAGTTTCAGTTGTAGGACACTTGCAGAGTTTCAAAAAAAAAAAAAAAAAAACACAACACACACACACACACAGAGCACAAGTCCAGAGCGGTAGATCTTGTTGAGAAAATGGACGTCATTGCAGTGAAGGTGAAGAGTCTTGAGCTGAATTTGAAACATTCGCATGTGTAGTCATTGCAGAAGGGATTTTATTGAAGGTTGCCTTAGCAAAATCCTGAAGAGCGCGGTAACTCGTGGCATTTGATACAAAATTAGGTTCCAATCCTGATGAAAAGTTGGGAATTGCATTCTGCAGAATTACTCGAAATTCATTGTATGAGGGACAAGAGTACAACACGTGCTGCCAATCTTCCACACCGCCACAATGGCAGAGTTCCGTAGGAGACAAGCGAAATTTAAACAATTTCTTATTTAATGATCCGTGGCCTGATATCAAATAGGAGGTAAATAAGTCAAGGCTAAACCAGACTGTAGATTTTTTATCCGTAAGAGAGTCAACTTCAGGAAAAAACTTATGCGTTACACTGCCCAGTGTTGTGTCATCCCACCTACCCTGCCACAAGTTGATCAACTCTTGCCAAATTCTTTGTCGTTCGGCTTTAACATCGACTTGAGTGTTAATAGAAATACCAAGGATCTCAGTGGGAATCTGACGTTTCAGGCGATAACATAAGCCTCTGAAAATTACGTAGAGATCGAGTGGTAACGTCCCGGCTAAAACCTGTAAAGCAGGTGTTGAAACTGTTCGACAAATCTTCAAAATACAAAGTAACATTGTACGCTGGATTGTCATCAATTTTGATTGAAATTGTACAGTCCGCACCCTATGGAACCAAGCGTCAGCAGCATAGGTAACCATAGGGAGAAACACAGAGTTATAGTAGATTCTTAAACATCTTCTAGAAAGACCCCACTCAGTTCTAGAAACTCTGACAAGAGCGCCGGTGAAATTTCTGATCTTAATTCGCAGATTGGATAAATGAGGGAGAAAGTTTAACTTGCTGTCAATAGTTATTCCCAAAAGTTTAATTTCCGTTATTAGAGGTATTTGTCTATCGTTTATTTTAACTCTTGGTGTGGATGGACCACACCAAGGTGAACTGTGGATGGACCACATTGCACGGTTCTCAAACACTGTGGCCCCGATGCACCTAGGCAACTTACCCATCAACAACGTCCCTACTGATATGCTCGCCACCGTTCGCATCACCAGGAAGCAGCTTATAACTGCTATAAATGGATTGCCACCCACTGCAACTGCAGGCCCCGATCTTGTGCCACAATTCATGATTAAATGTCTTAGCTCGTTTATAATCGGTCCTCTACTATCAATTTTTAACCGTGTCTTAACGCAGCAATACTTTCCCCCTCTTTGGAACAGATATACTGTAAGGCCACACCCTAAATGCCGATCTGCAACCCTAATTAAACAGTTCAGACCAATTTCTCATTCTTCCAGCCTCCTGAAGCTCATGGAGAAGACATTACTCTCCACCATCACCAATCAAATCATGCCTCACAAACCCCCACAGAGTCACTATGGCATTCCAGGTAGATCCACAGTCACCAATTTAACATCGATAACCAACACCATTCTCAGTGCACTAGAAGCTAAAGCAGAGCTTTCTGTCACCTACATCGACCTGGAAGCTGCTTTCGACTCCATCAGTATCCCCTCACTTGTTCACCTCCTAGAAAACTACTTCTACATAAAAGGTGACATGTTGTGGTTTATCACAGCCCTGCTCTCTGACAGAACCATTCTTCTGAAAGCGGATCAACACACAATCCGGAGAAAGATCACTGCGGGAGTTCTCCAAGGCGGAGTTCTCTCCGGAGCATTATTTACCGCTGTTATTATTCCGTTTGTGCAACAGAGAGAAGACATACTCTGCTATGCCGATGATATTAAAATATATAGAAGAAGAAGAAGAAGAAATCTTTATTGTATACAAAATGCATATGCCGTACACAATACCCTTCACGGCTAGAAGCCAGGGGTTTACAGTAAAGGTTAACACAAGGTAAAAGTCTAATATAAAGGTTACAAAGGCTAATACACTGCAATAAACAAGGAACGTAAATACACAACAGCATGTTATCATGCTAATTTATCCTCCAGGGAGCAGTCCTCTTACAGTGTTGGAGTCATCTGAGCAGGCGCAGAAAGTTGGAGCAATGTAGTGAGGGATCCATGGGAATGATGGACAGGTCCTTGGGAGCAGGTTCTAATGCCCTGTGACATGGTCCTGAGAAGGAAGTCGATGGAGTAAGTTCTGCCTGTATTTTTTATCCACTGCGAACTTGTAGAGGTCGCCATCCAAGGAGTATACGTACTGCAGCATTTGCACGGGTATGAAGCGATCGGATAACTTTAACCGGTTTGGGGTGGCCTGGAGGACTGGATTGGCCCGAAGGCTTGGGACTGGGATCCTCCAACCGCAGTTGGCCCAGAGGTCTGGGTGCGAAATAATGCCAACCATCATTTTTACAGAAAAGACGAGCCTTCTCTCATGGATAATGGCAGGAAAACGTCTGATGTTTAGAGATGCTGCCATCTGGGTGGTCCTTCGTGCAGAGGGAAGTCGGAATTTCCATATGGCCCACTTCAATAGCCAAAATTCGCCCGCAAAAATCCGTCTTAGATGCGTTGCGGCAGTTGAGGTCCAGACTTCTGCTCCATAAAGAATGACCGGATAGACACACGTCTTAATATACCTGCACCCAACGGCCTGGTCATGGACATGCATAAGTTGTTGCTTAAGCATCCACCGGAGTCGACAGAATTTTTTTTGCAGGTGGTCTATGTGTGGTATAAAGGAGAGCTTCTGGTCAAAAATAACGCCCAGGTCGGTGTGTTGCTGCACAGCAGAAATCGCGGATCCTCTTATATTGGGTTGCACCATCGTTGGGTTCCGTTTGAGCGAGAAAGTGAGCTGTTTCGACTTCTCAGGATTGATGTGAAGGCCGAAACCGGAGAGGAAGGCCTCGAGGTTCTGGATTTTATGTTCGATTACTACATTTGTGTAGTCAGCGGTGTCTCCGGGGTTGATAACAGTGAACAGCTTTATATCATCGGCGAAAGTGATAATATCAGTTCGGCCCGTCACGAAAGGCAGAAGAACGGCTGAGAACAAAATACCAGAGAGGACCCCACCTTGTGGGACTCCAGTTGTAATATTTCTGGTGTAGCGTCGATTGGCATCGCGAACAATAATCGTCCTATTCTCAAGCATTGACTGAATGAACCAGAGCACGTCTCCGCCAATGAAGTAATACTCACGTAATAGCCTTATCAACGCGTGAACGGATACGGATATACTCAGATTAACCCTGGCGAACATCTCTCAAACATCAATAAAAAGATCTGTGAAAAGTTACACGACTTAGGATCCTATCTCCATCAATTTGGCCTCCTCATTAACCCTGCCAAATCAGCCCAAATTGTCTTTTCTCTGAAGCGCCAACCCACTGAAATCCAAGCTACTCTAGACGGCATTCCCTTCCCAGTGGTCAAGATGCATACAGACTTGGGAGTCGTCTTCGACTATAAACTGAGCTTCAACCCCCACATTGACAAGCTCACAGCAAAATTCTGTCAAATGCGCTGGACCACAAAACAACAACTGCTCCACGTTAGGGATCTGGATGTGACTCGTCGGTACGTATACACCTCAGTATACTCCGTCGTACTGTATGCCTCGGAAATTTGGGGGTCCGCGGCCCCTACCAACATCAAGCGCGTGTACTCCGCCGAATACTGGCTCCTTCGTTGGATCATGCAAAAACATCGTCATCCACCCCAGCAAAGGACAACTGCGATGGCGACGTCACTTCACTTTGCCCGACTTCCAGATCTTGTATTTGAAAAACGCCCGTTCTCACTGTCAAGATGACAACCGGAATGGTCTCGGAGCCAAGCATCTGGGAACTGTGTGGCTGGAGGATCCCTCTACCCGGACTGAGGTCAGTTCCCACGCTCACAGCTCACTACAACAGACTATTACTCAGTGACCGCTTTCTCCCCAGGGAGATGCTCCCCACAATCCTTTCAATTGACGGCGACCTCTGTAGGTTTGTGAAGGATCGGAGGTACCGAAGAGAGATCCTTAAGAGCCTGACCTTGGCCAGGCAAAGTGCACATTGATAAGGGCAGCATAATAATGCCCAATATATTGTAAATAATGTTCAAAGCACGATGTCTTTATGAATATGTTGTAAATAAAGTCAACAATATCTTTATGAATATAAATATCAATATAACATAATGTAAATCTGAATATCTTTATTATTTCATTGTAAATATTGTGAAAAGCATAATATTCTGTAAATAATCTGACACTGATTCAATTTTATTGTTGGCTCTGGGGGATGAGCCCGAACTTCGATGTGGGCCCCGTCTCCCCAAGGCTAGTATTGTACACCATCCAATGTAAAACCCCTGGCATTGCTGCTGTGAAGGGTCTATTGTATATACCATGTTTGTATACAATAAAGATTATATATATATATATATATTGTGACAGAAGCCAGTTTGAAAAGATTGGAACGTGTACCAAATGGCCCCTCGGCACCATCATCAGGCCATTTTATGAAACACGAAGCGGAAAAGAAGCGATACCCTCAAATACCCCTGAGAGGTGTCCACAACAGTCCAGACTCTGACTAGACGATGTATCTCTATTCCCAATTAACAATCGAACTTCTCTACATGGGATTTTGCTATGGAATTACCATAGCAAAAAGGTAATTCCATATTTCGCCTTTAACATACTACGGAAAACGGACTCTCAACGGTGATTGAAAACAACTCAAAATCTTCGTCATCTCTATCTCCGAATTTCACGATCCCTGTCATGGTTTCAACATATCGAAAACCAGCAAAGCATCACAGATGAACCAGACAGTGTACGTCCCTCGTCAAGGTCAGGAGACCAGCTTCATTCCAACTCCTATTTCAAAATGTGCGATCCATGAGGAACAAATTGAATGAAGTTGAGGAGCTCTTGCTGTCCAGTTCAATGGACGTGGTCTGCTTCGCATGTGGACATGTGTTTTTGTAATGAACGTTAGTTCAACTCCGCCTCGTATCTCTGTGAAGAACAGTATCACTACAAATGGGCCAGATGTGTGTGACGTTGGTTTGTGTGTATTGTGTGTGTGTTCTGTTCTTCTGTTCTGGCCACTTGGCTACCCAGAAGCATCAGTCACCTGGACAGATGATTCTGGGTACTCGTCCACTCCACGGGAAGGTGGGCCAGTCTCAGCTAATCACGTACTGTCTCAATACGAGACTCTGATCCACCTGATGTTGCCAAAAGGTGGGCCAGATTCCTCTGGGGGGCCACTCCAGAGGAGAGAGAAAAAAAAAAAAAAAAAAAATATATATATATATATATTTATTTAGATTTTCCCGTGGTGCAAAAGAAAAAAAAATAATAAAAAAATAAAAATAAAAAAAATAATAAGAATAAAAAAATAATAAGAATAAAAAAATAAAATAAAAAATAAAAAATAAATAAAAAATAAATAAAAAAAATATAATAAATAAATAAAAATAAAAAAAATTAAAAAATAATAATAATAATTTAAAAAAAATAAAAAATAATAAAATTACTGTAAAACGCAAAAAAAAAAAAAAGTGACAGCAACCCTGAAGAACACAAAAAAAAAAAAAAAAAAAAAAAACCCATGTGACTGATTGTAGAACACGAAGAGAAAAAAAAAATAATAAAAAAATAAATAATAATAATAATAATTAAAGAAATAAAATAAATTAAATAAATAAAAAAAAATAATAATAATTAAAGAAATAAAATAAAATAAATTAAAAAAAAAAAAAAAAACAGCAGCCATGGACTGATTGTAGAATGCCAGAAAAAAAAAAAAAAACATATATATCTACAAAAAAAAGGGGGGGGTGGATGAGAAAGAGAGAGAGAGAGAGAGATGTTTTCCGTCCTGCACACTGGCCGCAGAAACAAGCTCCACAGCCCATGCAGCAGGATCGGGGGAGGGGGGAAATACATGGTCGGTTTCAGTCTACTGCTGGGTCATCGATGTTTGCCACTGGTGGTCTGTTAATCCTTCTTCTGCGCCTAAAGACTTCAGCTGAGTAGGTTTGCAGTGCAGGGAGGTTGTTAGGGTTCTGTAGGAAGAGCTCTAGATGCTCGCCAGAGATCTGTGTACAGCTGACAAGGTTGTGTCTCAGATCAACATACGCAATGCACTCGAATAGTACATGCCACCAGTTCTCTTTGGCTCCACAATGGCAGAGATCTGTTGGGTGGAGACCCAGATGGTGTAATTTTTCATTCATGGATCCGTGTCCGGTAATTAGGTATGATGTTTCTAGTGAAGGGGTGAACCAAGACTGTACAGATTTAGTAGCAGTGTAGGTTACATCAGGTAGGAATCTTTTTGTGACAATGCCCTTTGTTGAATTATGCCATCGAGTTTGCCAAATGTTGAAGAGCTCGTTGTAGCAACGTGTCATCTCAGCCTTGGGATCAGCATCCAGATTAACCTCAATGTCAAGGATCCTTGTTGGGATATTTTTCGTAATTCGGAAGCACAACCCTCGGAAGATGACATATAGATCGAGAGGAAGTGCTCTCGCAATGACCTGAATGGCAGGAGTGGAGACCGTTCTACACACTCGGCAGATTGCCATTAACATTGACCTCTGGATGGTTCCAAGCTTGTCTCGCATCTTTACAATAGTTACCCGATGGAACCAGGCTCCAGCTGCATAGGTCACAATTGGTAAAAATACTGCGTTGTAATACAACCGCAGGGACCTTTTGGAGAGTCCCCAATCATTCTTAGAGATGCGTATGATGGTTCCTGAGAATCTCTTAACTTTGTTTCTTAAATTAACAAGATGTGGAAGAAAGCTGAGTTTGTGGTCAAGAATCACTCCAAGTACTTTGGTTTCGGTGACGATTGGCAGTTGAGCATTACATATCTTCGCAGGAACATGGCTTGATCCCAGCGAAGAAACACTTTCTTCTACTTGGCCTGCAAGATATCAGATGGTGTGTACGTCTAGAGAAAACCGCAGTGGAGGAGAAGTAGCAATTTTGTTCAATGAGCAGGTATTTTCTATTCTCCACTCAGTATCGAGCCAGTCCGATTCTTTCGAGGCAGTTCTAGTCACACTAAAACCTAAAAACAACGATAGCCAAAACGTTTCTCTCGACATTGTCGCACTGTATATCCCACCAGTTCCAGATGCACAAGTAGTTGATGAACTTCTCAATTGGCAGATTAACCATCTCCATTCATCACTGAAGCATATCGTGTGTGGGGATTTCAATCTCCCAAATACCCTGGAAAGCCTCAAGAGAAGACTGAGTCAGCATCTAGACATTAGGTCTTAAACTGGTGAGCACACCACCCACGAGGGATGAAAGCACATTGGACCTCGCGTTCGCGTCAGCAAATTGTGTAGCTAATCAAAACCCGACAAGCAACATACAGTCTGATCATAACCCCATCATTCTCTCTGTGCAAACAGAAATGCCCATCACTTCTGGCAGGAGGAAAGTCACAGCCAAAACAATTACAGCGCCCAAATACCTCGATCCTGAAAGGTGTGTTTATGCAGCCCAGGCAATTCCATGGGATGTCCTTGAGGAATGCGACCCTGAACTCGGAATTGACCTAATGACAAGATGGACAGCCACTATCTCTCTCTATGCTGCAACAAAGAAGCTAACCATTACAGAGCATTCAAGGACCTGGTGGAGTCCAAAAGTCTGTGAAAGCTTCCACGAAAAACAGAACATGCACAAGCGGTGGAAAAACTCCGGCTCGCCCTCGGACAGAACTGCCTTCTCCCGAGCTAGGGCTCTTTTTATTAGGAAAAAGAGGGAGGCAATAAAACTTCGCCTAGAGGCTACCATAAATAAAGGGAAGCCCTTCCATAGAAGCAAATCAGAGGACGCCATCGACTCACTCAATCTGAGCAGTTGACTCGACCATATAACTAGGTTTGCCGCTCAGCCAGAATCCACTACACCAATGGAATTTCCAATCAATCCGATTTCAACGGCCCCTTAAATTCAGTTCAACTCACCAAATATCAACTGATTGATGCAATAAATAGTTTGGCATCTACGGCCGCATCCGGCGCCGACGGGATTCCGCAGTTTATGCTGAAATGCGTGAGTACATTTATTGTTGATCCCATTCTGTCGTTATTCAACAAAATCCTTCATCAAAAATTCCTTCCTCCTATGTGGCATGTCTATCTAGTAAGACCGCTGACAAAAATACGCTCTGCTTCTCAGCCCAGTCACTTCCGTCCTATTTCTTCTGCATCAAGCCTACTAAAGGTATTTGAGAAATCTCTTCTGAAAACGTTAACCGCCCAAATAATGCCAAACCAGCCACGGCAGATCCACTATGTCACCCGATCAAGATCCACCGCTACAAATCTAGTCACAACAAGTTCTTTCTTTCTGTTAGTTTTTGGCGCATCAGCTTCTGTGGCCATAATGTACCTCCCAAGGTTTTTGCATTTTACTGTGAGCCAAGCCCGAGGCGGGATTCGAACCCGCAACCTTTAGGTTGCGGGTGGGACATGGGCATGTCCCACTGAAAACTGGGGCTACCTACTCTATTGGCCTCATATTTCTGTCTTTCTCCCCCCAGCCTTCTGCCTCCCCCCTCTCTATCTATACGCTAGCGAAAGCCCTACCCAAAAACTTAACATATCTAAATTACCTTACGCCCATAACTTGGCCTAGCAAAACTAAGCGATTCTACCCCTACGTCGACGCGTTTCTGTCTTTCTTTTTTTATTTTTTTTATTTATTTATTTATTTTTATTTATTTATTTTTTTTTTTTTAAGGTCCTAGCCGCCGAAATCTCAGGAAATTAAGTGGCAGGACCTGCCAGAGTGAAACAGACTACTGGGTTCCTGGTCTGCCTCCACGGGGCGTAAGTGGGGCAACGTTGGGCCTCAATAGGGGCCCAGCGGCTAAATGACCAGATGAACAACGGTACAAGGCATCACACATATACAAAGTCCATACACTTTTAAATCTCTGGCTTTTCCAGTCAGCTGGTTCACCCACAATGTAAACTACGCGGAGATGGGGGGAACCCCTTGTGCCGTTTGACCCTAAACACACTTACACTTACACTTACCTTTAGGTTGCCAGGCAGGCACTTTACCCACCTGGCTAGCCCGGTCGGCTCACAACTAGTACCAAGATCCTCGAGGCATTTGAGCACAGTTCGGAAATCACCGTTACTTATATCGACGTCCAGGCAGCATTTGATTCCGTATCCGTTCACGCGTTAGTAAGGCTACTACGTGAGTATTACTTCATTGGAGGAGACGTGCTCTGGTTCATTCAGATAATGCTTGAGAACGGGACTATTATTGTTCGCGATGCCAATCGGCGCTACACCAGAACTATTACAGCTGGAGTCCCACAAGGTGGAGTCCTCTCTGGTATTTTGTTCTCAGCTGTTCTTCTGCCTTTCGTGACGGGCCGAACTGATATTATCACCTTCGCTGATGATATAAAGCTGTTCACTGTTATCAACCCCGGAGACACTGCTGACTACAAAAATGTCTTAATCGTAGAGAAAATCCAGAACCTCGAGGCCTTCCTCTCCAGTTTCGGTCTTCACATCAATCAATCCTCAGAAGTCGAAACAGTTGACTTTCTCGCTCAAACGGAACCCAACGATGGTGCAACCCAATATAAGAGGATCCGCGATTTCTGCTGTTCAGCAATACATCGATCTGGGCGTTATTTTTGACCAGAAGCTCTCCTTTCTACCACACATACACCACCTGCAAAATAAATTCTGTCGACTCCGGTGGATGCTTAAGCAAAAACTTATGCATGTCCATGACCAGGCTGTTGGGTGCAGGTATATTAAGACTCCAGTATATTAAGTCTATCCGGTCATTCTTTATGGAGCAGAAGTCTGGACCTGAACTGCTGCAACGCATCTGAGACGGATTTTTGCAGGCGAATTTTGGCTACTGAAGTGGGCCATATGGAAATTTCGGCTTCCCCCTGCACCAATGGCCACCCAGATGGCAGCATCTCTAAACATCAGACGTCTTCCTGCTATTATCCATGAGACAAGACTCGTCTTTTGTGTAAAAATGATGGTTGGCATTATTTCGGACCCAGACTTCTGGGCTAACTGCGGTTGGAGGATCCCAGTCCCAAGCCTTCGGGCTAATCCAGTCCTTCAGGCCACCCCAAACCGGTTAAAGTTATCCGATCGGTTCTTACCCGTGCAAATTCTGCAGTACATATACTCTTTGGATGGCGACCTCTACAAGTTCGCATTGGATAAGAAATACAGGCAGAACTTACTCCATCGACTTCCTTCTCAGGACCACGTCACAGGACATTAGAACCTGCTCCCAAGGACCTGTCCATCACTGCCAATCGATCCCTCACTACATTATTCCAACTTTCTGCTCCTGCACTGTAAAAGGACCGCTCCCTGGAGAATAATTTAACCTGATAACATGCTGTTGTGTATATATGTTCATATGTAAATTCTTCATTTGTTTCCTACACTTCTATAATTAGTAATAATATTTGTTTTTTTTCTCCTATCTCATCCTTGTTTATTACATTCTATTAGCCTTTACTGTAATATTGTATTAGCCTTTGTAACTTTGTATTAGCCTTTACTGTAAACCCCTGGCTTTTAGCCGTGAAGGGTATTGTGTACGGCGTGTGCGTTTTGTATGCAATAAACAGTTCTTCTTCTTCTTCTTCTTCCAAAGACGCATGGCTGTGACTATTAAGACGGTCAAGATTGAAGAGATACCACGGGCAACAACCGGTGATGGACTACCTTAATGTTTTATATTTTTGTACATATTTCTCATGTTTTTGTAATTACAGCACTTTTGGTAAAATAACATCCTTTAATTCGGGACACTTCGGTATTTCACAACACTCAAGTATGTAAAAAATAAACACTATAAGTTCTGTACCTCTCGGGTTAAGCATACATGTGCTTCATGTAACCTTAATCTTTTTATCTTCGATCTTTTTATTTATTAAATCTATTTATCTGTTTATTGCTTTGCTCAAGAACCACGCGCTGGACATCAGTAAGCTGGGCGGGGGGGGGGATATTTATATGTCCCTGTCTTCACCTCTGAATATAAATATCATCCCTCCCCCCGCCCAGCTTACTGATGTCCAGCGCGTGGTTCGTGAGCAAAGCAATAAACAGATAAACAGATTTAATAAATAAAAAGATCGAAGCCTACAAATACTTGGGGATGATGCAGGCTCAGCAGTTACAGCACAAGGAAATTAAGGCCTGCCTGACCAAAAAATACCATCAGTGAAATTATTCTTGCAGGAATGGAATCCTCTACCCCACACTCCACTTTAAAATCTCGTCCTTACGAGATTTTAAAGTGGATTGACATAGCGGTACCCAACACTGGCAACCTGGAGAAAACCCACGGGGAAAAAATCAGGTAGTACACGAACCTAAGAGAGGAGATCAAAGAGATGTGGCAAATGGAACAAGTAACGACCATTCCGATCATTGTGCCAACCACAGGTATGGTGCCAAAGACGCTACATAACAGCCTAGCAGCAATAGGTCTCCCAGCGAACACCTACAAGGAACTCCAGAAAGTCGCAATCCTGAACACCTGTGGGATAGTCAGAGAGTTCCTCGACCAACAGTAACACCAGACATAACAATAACCATCCTGTGTACTTGGTAGCAATACCCGTCACGAGGCGGAACCCTCAATCAGGGAGAAATAATACAAGAGCAATAATAACAATAATAATAATGGCGTGACAGAGAACTATTTTGCAACACGCACTGACTGTTAAACACACGCACGTGTGTGGGCAACCGTGGACCTTGCCTTTTTGGACAAATGCCCACAGTGGCGGATTACCCATTAAGGCAATGAGGCACGTGCCTAGGGGGCCCCAAGCCAAGACATTTTCCCATAGTGTTCTAAAATAGAGTAATGTTTTCAGTAAACATCATAAAAATCTTGATTAATTTAAGTGAAAATTTAAGCAAAAAATTCAAAAGTAAAAAATTTCATTTATTTGCCACCTAACTTTTATTTATTTTTTATTCTTTTTTTTTTTATTATTATTTTTTGGGGAGCTCCCAAATATAATTTGCCTAGGGGCCGCAACTATCCTTAATCCGCCACCGAATGCCCATTTATTTTTTATAACTGTATTTACGCTTAGAGCCTAATTTGTTGCTTTTCTCTCCGCAAATTCCTTTATTATTTTGCGTTGCATTCTCTTGTCCGCGTTGAGCAATGCAGTTCACCAAATCTCACTTCAATATGACCACTACATTGTACGGGTACATCGCATCGTACCTTTTAGGTACAGTAAATATTAATTAAACTACAATAGACGGCGCTCCAGAAAGCTCTGCATAGGGATTCTTTAATTAGGAAGACCCTACGCGGCACTTCGAAAAGTCATCATCAGAGCATCACGAAGTACATTATTAAAGCGATGAAATATGAAAACGCTCCATATTTTATTGAAAGTGTGACGTTTTTAAAAATTTCGTTAAATTATAACAATAATTATTATTTATTTATCCCTAATTTATGTCGCACTTTTTTTGGGAGATAACAAAAAGGGAGGAAGAACGCATAAGCCAAAGGCTGTTTAGGGGATGTTCCCTGAGAAAAAGATAAGATAAACGATAAAAATATACGGTTCTGAAATTGTACGGGTAATGATCAACGGATAAGATGGAAATAAATCTGACTTTTTTCTGCTTTTCTTTACAGAAGACTTCGTAAACCATCTCTACTTAATTGCATTGTGAACATTTTTACAATTAGAATTATGAACGAAAGACGACGAGATGTGTGCGCACAAGTTTACAACCTATTTCACCGCTTCCTTTAACATTTGTACATTATTAATAATGATTTGCCCTGTGTTTCTAGAATCCAGGAGTTGAGTGGAAGGTAATTTGAATCAGACATCCCTGATGATGTGGTCAATTAGTAGTTTTTCTCTGTTTAATGAAGTGACGTTTTTGATTTTTGCAGGAAGTTTGTTCCAGGTTTTAGCGCCTCTGTATTTTATATTTTTCTGACCTATGGCTTTTGTGAAAAGCAGAAACTTCAGGTTGGCTTTATTTCTAAAATTGTACGATATTTCTTCTTCTTCTATGGTTAAGAAAAACGATCTAAAGAGAGGGAGAAGCCTGGTGTCTTCAAAGCATTGTAAACAAAGACCGCCTCGGCTTTCTGTAGCAGTTGGTAAATACTTATGAGTCTCGCTTCCTTGTATCTCGAACTAACCAATGCGTTCCAGGGAAGGCCCAAAATTGAACGAACGCATCGATTAAGAATGGAGTTGATTCTCGCAAGGTTTTCTTGGTTTTCAAGTGGTTCCCCACGAAATTATTCCATAAGTGAGGTGCGGCTGAATTAAAGACAGGAATACTAGTCAGAGAAGGGAAGGAGACACCGAGGCAGAGGCTCGGGCGAGCGTTCCCGCTAGAGACGATCTTCTTTCGTAGTCTGCACGGATAGCACAGTGATATCGTCACCGTCCTCTCCACACCGGGTGGAAAAGACCCGGGTTCGAATCCCGCCGATGACGCGAAGAACTTTAGTGTGCTTTTTTTCACTCCGTGGCTGAGTTAGTCAATCAGGCGTAGATAGCAAGGTTCCTCCCCCCCCCCCAGCAATTGGGGGTTTTTCGTTCAGCAAACTGGCAAATCGACCAGAGAACACGCAATTTACAGACAAAATAAATATATGGGTAGATGTAATCATTTACAAGCGACACTAAATTCATCATTTGGTCTTCTTTCGTAAGGTAATCATCTGTTTATCCCAACTCAGCTTATCATCAAGCCACATTCCTAGAAACTTTATATCATTCACTCTTTCCAGTTGTTTTCCTTTGTACATTATTTCGAAATCTGTATTTAGTGGTTTATTTTTCGTTCTAAACACCATATATTTGGATTTTTCTGGATTTAGTATAAGCTGATTCTTTTGAAGCCAACTATGCAGTACAGAGCAAGGCAGAGATTTTGAGTTGAAGCTGGTTAGACTCTTTATCAGTGATCAGAATGTAAATGTCATCGGCATACGCTACTAGGTGGGAAGATGGAAGAATAGAGAGAAATTCATTGATATAAAGAACAAATAGGATAGGTCCGAGAAGTAAGCCTTGAGATACTCCTCTGGAGAAATAACAAATGCCAGAGCATAACTGATTGTTCTTACAACAAGCGGCCGATCAGTAAGGTAGTCTTCAAGGAGAAGGTTAATTTTCCCTCTCAAGCCAAGATTATGATCGGAATTTCAAAATCCACCAAGAACAGATTATATTGCAATTGAAGTATTCCACTGTTTTCCTTTCTCGTTAGAGCAATCGTGATATTCTACGTGATATTCTTCCTCCATTCTACGTGATAATCCACTATTATCACGTAGAATGGAGGAAGAGTACACTGGAAGTCTTAGCTACGGTAAGGGCATGGCATATTACTGAAAGCTTTTTTTTTTACATTAAGAACAATAAAAAATGTCTCCCCAGGTTACATTTGATTTAACGGACTTTGGAATTAACGGACACCCCTTCTCCACTATTAGTCCGTTAAATCGAGGGTTTACTGTACATTCATCGAAGTCTATATCATGCTTCTGTAGAGTTTTTGAAGTATAATTAATTTCGTACATCACGTTATTCAAAATAGACAAATGAAAATAAAATCAAATGTCATCATTATTCTACGCGTTTCGTCTCGGTCTGCTTTTTTAAAAATAAAATAAATTTTCTGTTTATACTCCGGGACGACCAAACGGTCAGAGGAGTTTACAAGATACACAGAATACAAGAAACAGCACCGCATTAATCAGTCACGGGCTTGAACCCCGGTCACTCAAGACACGTGTACTTAAGCACCCGCGCGCCTGACCACTAGGCTAGTTGATTTAAGATTCATTTCTGCCAAAGCTTTTATAATATCCTCAAAACGAACTTTCACAGCTGTTATAGACTAATCTAGCACACCAGCGAGTAGGGTTGAGTTTTTTAATGTAACTTCGGATTCCCCAGTAAATTTAGAAAGAAAATCCCAACTTTTTGTACTATTTCCAAAAAAGTTATACAAATTTAGAAGAAATTTGAAAAATGATAACACGTTATAACAACAATTTACGCTATCAATAATAACTAAATTTAAATTGTGATTTGCGCAATGAATGTACTCTGCATTTGATTGGATCCTTTTAATGCGTCACTGCACACCATTATAAACCCCACTCGTGGCATTAGTCCCTCATATCCCTGACCATAACATTTTTCAATGGGAATATTTAGTTTGTTTAATATTTTCATTATATTATCCATCATCATTTCTGCCGAATGATCATTCGTGTCATAGAAGCCTAAAAACGTTTCACAAATTTCAAAATCTTTGGATTTTTCATTTTCGTCACGAATTATGTGAACATATCGTACAATAACACTTAATTGATCTTTTTTTTTTTTTTTTTTGTGAGATCTTGAAGAGTATTCAACATTAGTGAACAGAATGTGCTGAATTAATTTTGAGTGTAACACTTTTCTTTTGTAAATTTGGTACCTAAACATTCTATTAACTCAGTTTGGATAGTGGAGCTTAAAATAAGTCACTGAACCAGATGGCTTATTAATAATTTATTTCATTACGTCATCATAGTAGGAAAGTAAATGGATTTGCGATAAAAAAATATTGCGGTTGTAATCTTCCGAAAATCCTTCCCGACGACCGCGAAATACTAAAGAATTTTTAGCCAACGTTATCCGAAATAACTGTTCTAGTATTTCCCAAAATGAGACATATGGCAGAGAAGAAAAATGCATGGGATACATACGAATTAACACGTGACACAGAAGCCTATGATAGATATAAGCTGGTCTGTAACCAAGTCACAAAGGATATTGGGCAGGCAAAGGCAGATTACGAGAAATCTTTGGCAAGGGATGCAAAGAAAAACAGCAAAGAGTCTTTTACTTATGTAAACTCTAGAAGGAAGGGGATGAATCAGATTGATCCACTTGATATCAATGGTCAACTGTTGATGATCCTGCTCAGGTAGCTATTTAGCGAACAAACTAAATGAATATTTTGCATCGACATTCACACATGAGGAGTTATTCGGCGAGGGGAATGCCAGAGGTGTATTCAACTCTGGCAGTAAGCTAGAGAATCTTGTAATAACTGAGTAAAGTGGAGGAGAAATTGTTGAAGATAAATACAAGAAAGGCACCTGGGGTGGACCCATCCAGTTACATTAAAGGAGGCAGCAAAGGAAGTAAGCAAACCCATAGCCATAATTATGACAGCTTCCTTGGACTCAGGGGAAGTACCCATGGACTGGAGATGTGCAAATGTGACCCCAATTCACAAGGGAGGATCAAAGGGCGACACAAGTAATTATAGACCTGTTAGTTTAACTTCTGTTCCTGGAAAATTAATGGACGCACGTTAAAGAAGCACAGCAGGATCATCTAGACAAGACTTCAGTTATAGCTCAGACACAGCATGGTTTTGTTAAGGGGAAGTCTTGCCTGACCAATTTGATTGGATACTATGATGCAGTCACAAAAGAAGTGGATGCAGGGAATAACTTTAATATTATATACTTGGATCTTAGAAAGGCTTTTGATACTGTTGCACTGGGTTGTCAAGGACACTACTGACACTATGGTACTGCAACAGATCTGGAAAGGTTGAGCAGCTGGGCTGAGAGGTGGCAAATGAAGTTTAACATTGACAAATGTAAAATACTACATATGGGAAACAGCAACCCCAGAGCAACGTATCAACTCTGTGGTACTACACTGACAGTGGTAGAGAATGAAAGGGACCTGGGGGTGGTTGTGCAGGCAGATATGAAGTTTTCTGAGCAGTGCAGACGGGCTGCAAGAGTAGTTCATGGTGTATTGTCAATGATATACAGGAATTTTTCTAGCAGGGATAAGGAGGTGATTATTCCCTTGTATAAGGCAATGGTCAAGCCACACCTGGAGTACTGTATACAGATCTAGAGGCCTCATTTCAAGAAGGATGTAGAGCTGCTGGAACGAGTACAGAGAAGGGCAACAAGATTAGTGAATGGAACAAAGGGGTGCTCTTACGAAGAAAGGCTTAAGTTTTGCAAATTACAGTGTCTGGAGACTAGGCACCAGCGAGGTGATCTAATAGAGGTGTATAAAGCCCTGAATGGTTTGAGCATGCTCAATGCTGATGGGATTCTTCCTCTTGTTCAGAATAATCACCTGAGAGGGGATAAATTCAAATTGAGAAAAGAGAGATGTAGGATAGACGTGAGGAAATTTGCCTTTAGCCAGCGCGTGGTTGGTTCGTGGAATAGACTTCCATCCCTTGTCGTGGAAGTTGATAGCCTAAATACGTTTAAGGCTCAGCTGGACAGGTATTTCGAACGAACAGAGGGGTGAAGTGGAAGTGGTTATTTTTTATTTATTATTATTATTTTTTTTTTTGCTAATGCTGCATAAGCTTGCTTTCTTGCATCAAATGCCTCTACTAATGCTAATGCTAATCTTACTTGTTCCTCAAGATCTTTATCGATTGTTCAGTTCTTTTGCCATATTTCATGTATAACACATGCCTCGATATGATGTTGAGAAACACCGAAAAGATAGAGTTTTCCAATCTCGTAGTCTGGAACGCCACTGACTTTTAATATTTGAAAACAGCAAGCGTGGTAGACAATATGCAGCGTCTAAAATCCATGAGTAGCACAGCCACAGACGAAGAACTGGACTATAAGCTGAAGTAGAATAGTAGTACGTATTACTAAAACTTCTGTTTTGTTGTTCGGGACCCCTTGGAAATGGTCCTTATATCTCTGAGGTGACAAACTCGTGTTTCTTTTTGTTAAATGTCGATGTCCACGTATTCTCCAAGATCGCCTAAAAGAATAAACGGTGCAGTGTGTTCAAAACTAAATTTCCGACGAAGGCATATCTATGATCGTCGAATTGTTTTTGTTTGACGACCCTGCTTGATTTAAATGATCCGTAGATATATTTACACCAGCAGCATTCTTTTCCGCATTTTCCGATTCAATACTGGTCTTTTCTTGATCTTCTTCTGGACATAATTCATTACTGTGTTTTGTAAATAAATGATCTAATTTTGGTAATTTATTGATTTTTGTCTTCATTGTTCTTCTTTGGGCTCCACTCTTTCCCTTTTTCATCCATTTTTAACTAAACATTTTATTAATTTAATTTCATATAAACTTTATATTTTAAATACAAATAGCAATAATAAACAAATACATTCTTGTATGTCGATCGCTGTTTTGATAATGGTTTGAACTTGAACAAATTAAATTGAAATTAATCAATGGCTAAATGTTCGTATAAGTGCCCTCCCCGGTCAAGTTGGGGAATCCCGAACACTGTACGATATGACGCATACAAATACAATAACCGAACGGGTGTCCGATCACTATACAAAGTTGCATTCGTAAAAGCAAAATAAAGATTGCTGCCCTTGGGTTTATTATGTTTTGGCGATAAGATATGATAAGATATAAGAATTCCTTCCTTATTCTAGATATATCACATTGTTGAAGAGCTCAAGGAGAAAAATATTTTCATTGCATGTAGCGTCTGTCTATAGGCCCTAGCGTAGTAGGGTCGACCCCTACTTGCATCTGTTTATGGGCCCTGGTGAAGTAGGGCTCCTAATTCAATAAGGCCCCTAGTCTTTGCCTACTTTTGCTATATGGTAGCTACGCCCCCGCTTATGACAGAACTGTACTGCACACTTTGCGGGATCGTATTCGTCGCAAACCACCACAACTGCACGCAAGTGGGTAGATGCTGCATCACGATAATGCGAGACCTCAAACCGCTCATACTGCTCCTCATCCGCCCTGACATTGCAATTTTTGTTTTATTTCCTGCGAGGAAAACGTTTCCAGTCGTCGGAATTAGTTGCATAGTTCGGAGATTATGAAAAAGCGTGTCAAAAAGGGCGTTGACCATGTTTTTGAAGAATGGCAGAAATTTATTGCATTCCATCAAATGGGGACTACTTTTAAAAGGACCATCAAAAATATGCACGTTTAATAAAAAGGTATGTTGTAAAAAAAAATTATGATAATTCTTTATAGATGACAATATTATACCGAGTAAAATTTTAACAAAATAGGTTTTATATTCATATTATACTCACAAGTTTTATACTAATATAGAATACACGCTAAATTTCTACACTAAATTGTTAGCAGGTGACGTTTCGAGATTCTTACATCAGACCATAAACCATCAGACTACATGGAAATTCAATTACAACCTGAGATGTCGAAAGAGGGCCGACCATTTATTATTAGAACCGTAGCATTTATGGTCCAATGACGAGGTTTCAGTAAGAATCCCGAAACGTTATCTGGCAGCAGTTTTGGTGTAGAATTGAGCTTGTATTCTATATGAGTTTAATAAAACCTATTTTGTTAATACTGTAGTAATTTCACGTGGTATTACAGTATCATTTATTATTGAATTTACTGTATGAATACAAACCACTTAACATCGTTCCGCAATTATAACGGGAGACATCTATTAATTCGCTTTCACTCAGCACGACACTTCCTCCAACTGTCCCTTTTCGGAAGTCCACAAGCCATTCTCATTTTGAATTCTTCATTTATTCCATTGCCTTCGGGCTTCGTAAGTTCAGTTTTCAATGCTTTGCAGTCGAAAGTGCCAAACTTGCTGTTACTGATCGTTAGTGGTTTTATTGATGTCACAGTTCATAGGTATTCGTTTTTGAATTTAGAATACATTTTTGAACCATCCATTAGGGATTAAGGATAAAAGCATAAGTGAACCGATTATAAAAGAAGGGGATGGAATTTTAATTTATTGGGTAGATTGTAATGTGCTTTCATATAAACAGCAGTACCTTCCTATTATTTGTTTAAATTTTCAAATATTGTCACCAATTATAATCGTATGCTTAAGAAGTGGATTTTTATAAGAGCTCAAGGAGCATCCCTTAGACCAAAGTTGTTTTCACACAATAAAGCGCTGGATGTGAAAGCAGAATACCACAACCAGTCATTCTTTTTCTGATTGGCACAGCTTACGTTCCATGTTGTCCGAAACTACAACACCGCACTCTGTGTTCAAAGTAACTCCCATTTAAACGTTGCTCGGCGGGTGGGCGTCATTGCAGCGACTGAAATGAAGCCTGGTTACGTGCAAACAGTTCAAATTAGGAAAATAGTTAATTTGTGGATATTTCTATACGGCTACTGTACTTTTCATAAGGAGTATCTGAATCCTCTAAATCAGAAAGCGTACTCAATATTAGTTGGACACAGTCGTATCGTCAAGAAAATATTGGTGAGGGTGTTTCTCTTTTAATAACATTCAGTAAGAGCCACAATTTCTTTATTAATTATTTCTTACAAAGGAATACTAAAATAGAAAGTACATAAGTAACAAAAGAAATGACGTGAAGTGTTGAAAGTGGTCTCTGAATATCGCTGGAATGGCTTGTTAAGCCTCTGGATGGACGGATGAGCAGTTACAGTATTTGTTGACTCGTTGGCCAGAATGGATTCCATCTTCGACACCATACATTATCCAGAATAATCAAGGAGTCAGCGCTACACTGCTGCGAGGATGCGCTGTAGAACCCGCGAAACCTTGCAATGCTGCTCTTTTCCGATTTATACTCTGAAGGCATTTCAAAACTTCGCAAAGCATGTCAATCTTACTAGCGGAAGTTTCCTTCGAGGTTTTCTCTCTTTCTCTCGCCATGCTGGCTATTCGTCCTAAAGCATCGTCAAAACGCGAGACAAATTCTCCAAACTGTGTTACGTCGCCGATTTCCTGCAGAGTCCGATGAACACTTTTGGCATCCGACACACTCAGAACATCAGCCACACACGTCGCTATCAAGGACCTCACCATAGATCCAAACGAACTGTCGAAGATTTCGGCGACGACCCCGTTCAAGCTGGAAGAACACCACGAGTATCCCTGCATCCCTGCCAGCAAATCGTCCAGTCTCTTCTCTTCATTAAGCATGTAATTCTGAAGCTCGCGCAGCTTTGCGTCGAGAACACCGGAATCAAATCCGAACACAGTTCCCCCAACGATACCGATGCCCAACCCTATCCCCACCCACACAGCAATAATCGCCGTGACGGCATAATGCGGAGGCCCAATTAGGGAGAGCCCCAAGGTGAGCACGCATATGGTTGAGATTCCAAACAGCAAGGCCTCGCGTATATCGAAACGATTAGCGGAAGCTCTCACATTCTTCAGTGCATCTGCGGTCTGCTTCCTGCCTCTCCTCCAGTGAAGGTAATTTTCGTGGGATTCTTCTTTGAACCTGTGTTTCAAGATTACGAAATTCAGGAGCTTATCGTAGTTTTGGAGACACTGTATGCTGACCTCCCCAGACAGGTCCACGCCACTCTTTCTGGTATTCATCTAAAAGGGAGGGAAAAAACGTTCGGATTATTTTTCACCATTTCTCTCAGCAAATGCAGCAAGGGCGGCTCTTGACAAGAATTAATTGCATTATGTTTTTTTTTTTTTTTTTTTAACTTTTTGCTTTCCAATAATTAATTCTTATTAAGAAATACTTTTAAATTAAAACTAGGTTTTATATTCACAGAGCTGCGATAATCCTAAAATTCTCCACCTCCGAAACCACAACAAAACGTAACGTGCTCTCACGGGCGGCACAGTTGGTAGGCCGACCGGGCTAGCCGGGTGGGTAAAGTGCCTGCTTGGCAACCCAAAGGTCGCGGGTTCGATTCCCGCCTCGGGCTTGGATCAAAGTACTGCAAAAACCTTGGGAGGTGCATTATGGCCACATAATGCACCTCCCAAGGAAGCCTTTGCGCCAACAACTACTAAAAAAAAAAAAAAAAAAAAAAACAGTTGGTAGAATCGCCGTTCGCCACACGCCGTGTAAAAAAGATCCGAATTCGAATCCCGTTGATGACTTGAGTTTTCATGGGTCTTTTTCACACGCGGCTGAGTTGGTGGGTTTCGGGCGAGGGAAGCATGGTTTTTCCTCCCGGAAACTGGGGTTATTCGTCCAGCAAACTGCAAATCGACCACAGAACACAGGAATTTACAGACCATATATAAACGACGCAATGTTGCCTTAGTCTGTCGCCTACAACAAACAAATAAATAAAATGTGAATTAGTTCCTGCAAGACAAACGCTTGTTAACTTGGAACTCGAATCATTGTGTTCAAAATTCCTGTTAATCATGAGGTTCAAAGCAAAGTATCACACACGCGTTGCTTTCAACTCTGCAATTTTTAAATTCCTTTTCAATGGTATAAAAGGCACCCGATTGGTGCCATTCATACCAATTGTATATTTCCGGGTAAGTCATCCGCCCGTTGATATGCATGCACTTCTAATCATTCCTTCTGGGTTCTGTAATTTCAATATCACAAAGTATTTGTCATTGTTAAACTTCAGATGCCTTTTTCGAGCCCATCTGCCAATTTTTCCAGATCTTGCTGGAGCAGCGTACCTTCATTACTGTCATAAAGCACACTGCCAAACTTTTGTATCATTTGAAAATCAGCCATTAAACCTGATATACCTTCATCAATATCATTCATAAATACAGCAAATAATGTGCCGAGCACTGAACCCTGTGGAACCCCACTAATAACTTAAGCTCTGAACAAGGTCCATTGATTACCGCTGTCTGTCTTTTTCCACTCAACCATCGCGTTATCCACAGCAGCATCTTGTCCCTAAAGCCACAGTGCTCCAATTTGTACAGAAGTCTTATGCGCAACAGTATCAAAAGTTTTCTTGAAAGCCAAGTGTATTCCTAGTAAATAAAGCTTTCCTGAAATCCAAAAATTATTTTTACTAATATTACTAACCCAGTTCCTTGCACCATAGTATCGAATCAGATTGGTGAGACAGGATCTTCCCCCTTAAGAAATTCATGCTGTGACTGAAGTTCATTCCTGTCGAGATGATTCTGCATTACCTTTGATCTCCCCCCCCCTCGTGGACTGGGGCTACATTCGTGCATATCCAGTGCACAGCAATCAGCAGCCGTGATCTCAGGATGCTCACATAAATGTGGCTTAAGGTTTGTAGACCTCTTTCGGAGGTAGATAATTGGTTAGATCCCATCCGAAGTAGGCGCAATTTATATTAATACTAAACTAAAATGTAAATATGTATTTCGTTGTGAATAAAAAACATCAGTTTTATAATTCTATACAAGTATTTTAATATATGCAGCTTATTGTAATATTACATTATAATTTAATACTACGCAATATTTTTTTTCCGAAAAATGAAATTGGGCAGTCTATTTGTGGGTTAATCTTTTTTTTTTTTTTTGTACACAGACAACACATGTAATTTTCATATGCAGTTCTGTATAAATCTCTACAAAGGAAATACAAAGCCAGTGCCACAACTACTTCCAGCAATCAGAAATGATAAAAAAAAAAAAAAAAAAAAAAAATCAGGCCTGATAAGTGAGACGCTCTGATTATGAGCACAAATGGAAATGCAATTTTGTAACTGAAGTGGGAAGGGGAAGTATGGCTCTCTTAAAGAATCTAGTTAGTTAATGTGCACTGTACACACGCAGTAGCGTTACTTCACATCAATGCTACTGATGTAAGGTAATGAATGCTGTTGCTCGTGTATTACCTTAATTGAATGACAGTCGTTCCAACGTAACTGCACGTGGGAGTACACAACCTTACTTCCATCATCTGAAGCAAATGTTTCATTACTGCGTCTTGCAAGTACCGTCTTTTTGATGTTTAAAAGTAGCAACAACGAAAACATTTGCATCAATCAAAACTGCTACGATATCATATAAATTAATTTCGCAAATTTTATACCTTTGACTATATTTGGAAATTATCATCGCACTAATCACATTTTAAATAAAAATAATAATAATTAATTACTTAGGAACTATTATTAGCGATTTAAATACTTACTTAACGGCTCAAACGTACTGCAAGTGTACACTCGTGAAGTCGAATCGAGCAGTTTTTGTTTCAGTTTCAAAACGCCCTCTGTCGTCCAATGACTCATCGTGTTCCATAAACAGAACTGTACTTCAAGAAGTCACTCGCTTTCTCACGATGAGAAAAAAATATATATATTTGCAAACGGGTTATTTTTTATTCCAACCATAACGATATCAGTACTGAAAACAAAGTATCACAGCAACAGAAGAGATTGTAGCTCGGGAAGGAAATGTCCAGAAGAGTTCATTTGAGTGCTGCGAGGGGAGGGGAGAACACCTAGCTATGGCCGCGTGTATAACATCTAATCTATAATCATATATTAATATAACTCGCGTTAATACTCGCCTGATCAACAAGTATCTTAATCCCCAAGCGATTTATAATGACATCGAAAAACAATTAAACAAGGTGCAACCGTTAATTAATGACATGTTAAACCAAAGGACAATCATGGAATAAAATAAATCCTTACTCTACTGATAAACATTATAAAAATAAATCTTTCGGAAGATAATTTGCAAAAATAATCTTTAGAGAATAATAAAAATAAAGGTGAAAATGAAACAGTGATATCCAATGCCAGGGTGACTGCTGAATATGTGGCGAGGGTCGGTGAGTTACTGAATTATGCGCTCCTAAAAATACTCAAATACCTAAGTTAACCTGAAAGGATCATAAATGAACTGCATATTGACAGAGAGCTTATGAGAAGTGGAATCTGGATATAGTGTCTACTAATGGAATCCTGAACAGGTAATATGTTTAATCTTGATTTTAAGCATTCGTACTTCGGGTAATAGTTGAAACGAACGGTCGGTTTATAGTGATTCAGTGCAGCGGAACATAGCAATATTCGGCTTAAGGCAATACGGCACTTAAGCTCTGAACAAGGTCAAGCGGTGACAAAGTTAGGGATTATCCCCCCACCCCCACCTGCATACTTCATCGGCTAGTCATCGAACGATAGAAGTGCGCTAAAGACTACCTGATACGAAATTACTGAAATTCCGGCTCCCGTTTGCATTGCAGAATCACAGATTTCAGCACGTCAGCCGTGCCGCTTACTTGCTGCATATGTCTGACGAAAGATGAATTTATGCAATAATTCTTGTCACAAAAACTATTGCAATAAGCTTGATTGTACTTCTGTCGATATTAAGAGATTGAACAAAACTAGAAAACGCAAGTTTGAATGTGACGCTTGTAGGCAACAAACAGGAAAAAATAATGAAGAATTACCTAATGATGTCATTTGTGAAGATTCTTGCGAAGAACAGATTAACGACCTTGAACAAGCAACAAGAGTAATCCTCTCGCAGACTGACCTTGGAAATGGTGTAAGGACCTGTCCTTACAACTGTTAAAAAAAAAATGAGGGTTATTGATATTGAATAAAATTATTAAGGAATATTAACACAGACAACCATTTGAAATATATATGGTCAAAAAACTAATAACTGAAATTGTATAGGATAATTCAGATAAGTCAAGGTTTAATTGTGCTCGTTACGCCTATTATCTTTAAGTAGAGGAAGATTAACGTAGCAACGGGGGGGGGGGAAGAGTTTCGAACACGCGATACAATAGGAAACACTGATGGAGCAGACCGTAGTTAATGAGCTCAGATCAGATTTAACATTTCGCCCTAAAGAACAATGAGCTGAAACAAAAATAAATAAGATAGAGATGGAGCTCAGTAATGGGGGTATTCATGATATTTAAGTGCACACTTTAAAATTTCACGGGGGCAATTAACGACAGGTGTATCAAGGCCAATACAGGGCGTAGATGGGCAAACACAAAGACGATCTAGAAACTCCAAAATTACAGGAATTTCCAATTGCCTTTCTAAAAAATTCTAGGAATTGCTGGAAACAAGTAGCCCTCTCTAAAAAGGATGGAAGACACGCCCACGGAAGAGATAGGAGACGAATGGGAATCACAGGGGAAGGGATGTATTGGTCAGCGATTGGTCTGAACGAAAAAGCGCAGGAAATTTTGAAATTCAGAGTGAGGAGAAGGATAAGTTTTTTTGGAGTAGTCTTTGGAAGTGCGTAGAGGAAGACAGTCGTGGGGCAGAGTCGTTGCTGAGTTTGGGGGAGATGGTGAAGTAGTTTTCGGAAGTGCGTAGAGGAAGACAGTCGTGGGGCAGAGTCGTTGCTGAGTTTGGGGAGATGGTTTAGGAATGGGAAGGAAATTTTCTTTGTGGGAAATTTCGTAAGCCTAAAGTTGGGAAAAGAAAAGTGTCCATGCGGAAGAAAGAATATTCTGCATAGCCAATGTATACTACATCAGTGTGAGAAGCCGATAAAATTTATAGCGAAGGAAGAAGAGTGCCCAAGGATGAGCAACCGCCCGTCTCCTAGTCTACGCCGTTATGCTGATGGTTATGGCAGCCCTGAATAGGAAAATCACTTGGAAACTGAGTAAGTGATAGTTCAGTAAGAAACAAAACTTAAGTTTATAAAGGAAGGACTCTAGCAGAAATACCTAATCTATAAGAGAAAGTTAAATGTAATTGTAACCATGCCCACAGAACTGTAGTGAAATTAAGTGTAGGTTTTTAAGATAAAGATTTATAAATGGGTAGAAAGGATACTTTGAGATAATAGTTGATTTTGAGGGAATGACAAAGTAGGTAACAAAGGATTGTAGTTGATTATGAAATTATAGCGAATTTGGATTTATAGAGAGTATAACACAGAGTGATAGTAACTGATTTAAATGGATAAAACGCTGATAGAGTGCCCTGCTAGTTAAAGGATTATAGGATTAGATACGGGGAAACGGTTAATTACTATTGTTGATTATGAATGATGAACAGGTCTGTCTGTAGTTGAGGAAAGGATTTGCTAACTGAGGTATATTTATATATATGTATGTATACGTGGTGATTTTGGAAAGGGATATAAAAATGTATATATATATAGCTACTTAAAATTGTTTATTGCCATGCTGGAAGCCACTTGTAAACCTACTAGGACAGTTGATTGGTCGGAAAACTCATGTAAGGATCATAAGATGTAATGACCCTTAGATCCGTTAGAACCCAAGGATGAGACACACGAAGACAATGATATGTATATATATATATGTATGAAACTCTGTAGTTTGAATTACAAAGATTTACACAGATAAAGCCTAACTGCCTAACAAAGCTACACATATTAAAGTTCACAGTCAATCGTAGCTATTGGTTGGAAATGTATATATATTGTCAATAAATATTATTATGTTTTGGTACTTAAGAGTCTGTCAGTCATTTTGAACTTCAGCCAATCCAGAGGAGAAAAAAAATATTGAGACCCCCTTAGAGTCTAGAATCTTCTGGGAGACAAACAAGTCAGGTGTAAAGTGGGAGGGGACTAAACGGGGGGCACAGTAGAGTACAGGGAATAATTTAATAAGCCCTTATAGCATTGTGGAACAGGTTAAAAAAAAAAAAAGAGGATATTTATAAAGGAAATTATTTAAATAAAGTAAATAGTTATAAACAATAAACATAAAAATAACCCCCCCCCCCCACAATGGCATCTTGGGCCATCCTGAAGGATCAATTTTTGAAACCTTGGGACGCGATATTTGCCCGGAAGACTGCGAGCACTCTGAAGGGGGTTCCGCTAGACAGAGGAGCAATCATAGCCCGAATGAAAGGCAGGAAGAGAACCGTAAAGAATATGTCTCACGTGCGGAATTAAAGGATATCCTTGCAGACTGCATCAGCCCCTTTTCGATGCAGGCTGTGGAATACGCTGAAAACCTCGTAAGCAGTTTCATCCCTGTACATATAATGCTACAGGAACTGCAGGAAGAGAATTTTCTTCTCAAAGAACAAAACAGTAGAATATTGCACACCCTTAAACGACTGGAGGAAAAGCTAGGATGCTTTGAATCCATCCTCGTTGCACAAGGTGGCTCAGCGGTCCCCGTAACCGACGAAACTTGCTATGCGAGGCAGAGCTACCCAAAGAAAACTAGGAGTGATATGCATGGATTGCATATCACTCCATGGATCGCATATTACTGAAAACATATCAGAACGAATTGCAAAACTACAAGACAGCCAAATAATATGTGAATTTAAAGCCCAGCTGCGAACTGTCTGTTTGCAGCAGGACCTCGCAAGCAATAGCACAAAACCCAGTGAAACTTTAGGGACAGCACAAGGAAATGACTTCACACACATTCCACTAGGAAAAGTCGAAACCAAATAAAGAAGTCTCAGAAATATTAGGACAACAGGAATCCACTGAATTACGAACGCCAGAGTTACATCTTCCCCCTCAGATCATGTTCCTGCAAAATCCACTCGCTTATGCGCACATCGCAAAGCTACCTAAAAATCATAACACTTTTGTAGATAGAAAAACCTGCCCATCCCAAAATTTCATGCCTACTCTCGCCAAGGACGGCCGAGGACATAATCCAGTTCACAGAGAAAATATTAACATGTCTTCCTATAACACACGTGAAACAAATGGTTTTCTGAAATCTACAACATTACTTCCATTGCAACCAGAGAGCAAGTTTTTGTATCAAGGCTGGGGCCCACAACACAGCCCAGAAACATTAAAGGTTTAATGTTTCCAGAAACATTAAAGGTTTAATGTTTCCAGAAACATTAAAGGTTTAAAGAAACATTAAAAGTAAAGAAAGTGAAAACACGACACCCAGCTTACTCCTCCTTTATAATCTCTTGTCCACCAGATAAAGCAACTCGCCTACAAGACGTAAGCACCTGACCAGTAGGTACCTTAGTCAAGCCCTACAGAGACAGACGGGCCAGACTACTGGTTTAAAATGATGAAAGGAATCGGGCTCAATAGCAATCAAAAAAACTACCCCCAGCTGGGGATGCAGAACATCATATCCACTTGTTTGCACAAAACGTGAGGGGCATCTCAAATAAGCTCCACATCTTACAAACAATGATGATGTACGAGGACCTGGATTTAATTTGCCTAATCGAAACCTGGTTGGGAAGTGGAAAACAGTTAGATCGGCTAACTGCAGCAGCAAACTACAAATGTGTTGGAACCGGAAGAACAGATAGACGAGGAGGGGGAGTTATAATTTGCTATCAAAATAAATACCAGCCTATAAGAGAACAAACAACCAATTCAGACAATTTTGAAGGGATTTGCGTTACCTTTTCAAAAGAGCACGTGAAAATACAGTTATGCATCATATACCTCCCACCTCAGCACACAAAGGAGACAAGAAACGAATTCTATGCGTGGCTTGCTGCAAATCTAAAGCCATCAGTCGACACAATAATAGCGGGAGATTTTAATTTGCCTCTTCCGAAACACAGGGAGGCCAAGAAAGAGCTGGATGCTACATTAGGTGCATTGCACTTAACGCAGTTTCCGACACTAGTGACAAGGGAATGCAGCAACTTGACCTGTTGTACCATGTTCCTTAGACATAAGGCTAACGCAAAACTTCATAAAATTTAAGTCGGACCACAGTCCCATTGAAGTAGAAGCAGCACTGAAGATACATAAATACATGCAGGGTAAGCACACGAACTGGGAAAAGCAAAGTAAGTATCTTTTTTCCGTGAAGTATATTAATGCAGAAGTCATTCTCAGTCATCTGACTAGTTACAACTGGGGGGGGGGGATCTGCAAGAAAAGCCAGTAGACGAAGCTTTAGAAATGATCATTAAAAAGCTATACCAAACAGCATTGGAAGGAGCAGCAAAAGAAATCAAAATATCTGAGAGAACAAAAGAATGGTTCAACCCACAACTAAAAGCAAGTTTCCTCCGGAAGCAAAAACTGTATAGAAAATGGCAAAGAACGGGACATCCCGCCAATCAAGTTCGTTATAAGAAGGAAAGAGCACATTTCATCAAAGCAAAGTTTGTTATGTTGTTCATAACAAACTATGTTATGTTGTTCATAACAAACTAAAACGAGCAAAAAGAATTACTAGCAATAGAAATAGCACAGAGAATATGATCGAATGCACTTTCAAGGAATGGGATAATAACACTTTTGGTAACCTGCCTGGACTGAGTCAAATTGAGAACACTGATAACAGTAACAAAATTTTGGACCTCCTGAAAGATTTAAACAAGCGAAACTATTAGACAAGAGAGGAACCAACAAGACCTCCATTGAGTGAAATACAAATCACCAAAGAGAGCGTAATGAAAGCAATCAACGATCTGCCCAATAAGGACACTGTTTTTCTCGTGCAGAAAGCACTAAATGAGAAAAAACAAATTGATATTCTTTTTTTGGATATCTCCGCAGCCTACGATAACGTCTCAATTCCAGCGCTCATTGCGATTTTAAGGAATTATTTTAATGTAAGAGGAAATTTGTTAACTATAATAAGCAGCCTGCTAGAACACAGAAAACTTATTGTTAAGCACGAAAAGCTACAATCTTGTTTTACCATCTCGCGAGGAGTGCCACAAGGGGGAGTTCTTTCGGCTACCCTTTTCGCGGCCACCCTGGAGCCGTTTCTTGCACAGTACCATGACTTTATAACATATGCTGACGATGTAAAATTCTTCATCACTTCCAAAGACCATGAATCAGCAGAAAGTATTTGCCAGATGGCAAATAGCACAATCCGAGAATTTGAGAGCTACCTGGATTGCATCGGGCTCCGTATTAATGCACAGAAGTCTGCCCAAATGACCATAACTTACAAGCAGAATAAAAATGACATCTCGATCTCTGTGAACGGGTCGAGTGTGGAAAAAGTGCACTCTCACCTGGACCTGGGTCTTAAGTGGGATGACAGACTCACCTTTGCTCAACACTTCGCCCATATGAAGACAAAAATATTCGCCGCTTTATGGGCTACTAGACAAGAACTGGTAGGAATTAGGGATCCTCAGCTAGCGACCAAGTACATTTTAATATGTGTCCTGCCAATTGCAATGTACGCCTCGCAAATCTGGTCTTCGGCTCCAGATTCACATTATAAGTCCGTCCTTGGGATCGAGTACTGGTTCTTGCGATGGCTTAACAGAGTTGCTGGCCACCCTTTTACTATCTCAAGGGCCATTCTCTACTCAAACCCTGGACATCACATCCTGGATGCAGCGGACAATTAACAGGAACATACACACTCTCGCACAAATGCTCACAGGCAGAGTGGATGCTCCAGTCCTGGATAATATTCTAGTCAAACCGCGTGCCACCGCTAGACGTTGCGGAGAAGTAAATAATCCACTGCGTTCAGTCCTGAACAATCTTAGTGGCCTGCAAAGATTCTTCCCATCAAATGCAGCGAAAATATTTAACTCACTACACATAGATGCCGAAAAACTGTGTGAGGATGCAGCATACCGGAAAGAGATCTTCCAGGATTCGTACAGACTTACCGAAATATGAATCGGCTGCAAAGTACCAAAGAATTGTGAGTAAAAGCGAAACTTTCTGCTTTAAGAACAATAATAATTTGTTGACTGGAAAGATATACTTTCCCTAACAGTTATGTAAATAAGTAAGTTATATATGGCATTATTAGTGAATTGTAAATATATGATTTGTATAATGTATGTACAGAATCATTAATGTGTAAATACTGTATATATTAAACATAAAATGAGTATATAATATTTCGGGACGAGACGTGTTCAGTATATGTAACCCACTGCACGTAGTATCTCGTACCCTGATATTTTTTTTTTTTTTTTTTTGGCTGGTGCACCATAAGCCTTTCTTGCACCATGCGGCCGTTACTAATACTAATACTAATGTACTTAGCACCCTCCTGGCACTTTGCCATCCTGGGGTGGTTTCCTTTACTGGAATGAACAGATAATAATAATAATAATAATAATAAATATTGGTACAAACGTATAGAGGAGGTAGGTAACATCTAAAGGAATATGAATCGCATAAGAACCCATAACCGGAAACGTCACCGTAAGTCTACCGACTTACGGTGACGTTTCCGGTTATGGAAAATTTCTGGTTTATTCATTCAAGCAGTAGTCGCCGCACGAAGAGCATGCATCGATATACGAACTGTGAGCTGGCAGACATGCACCTAGTGTATGGGTTAGCAGAGGGCAACGGACGAGCAGCTCAACGAATTTATGGAGAACGCTTCCCAGACAGACAGACATGTACCAGACCTCCTTTTTGTTTGCACGTGTGCATCAAAATTTGTGCGATTATGGGATATTTAGAGGTAACAGGAGTAGTGCGGGCAGACCATGGAAGAAAGTGTGTTGAATGCCGTCCAGAATAATCCTACTACCAGCACACGTGCCGTTGCCTCTGCCTTAGGAGTGTCTCGTTGCAGTGAACAGCGTGTCTGGCACAACGATTCCTTACACCCCTTTCATCTCCAAAGCGTTCAGTTACTGCTCCCCCAAGATCATCCTGCACGTGTGGCTTTTGCGCAGTGGTTTCTCCAAGAAAGTGTTCAAGATTTGAATTTTCCAGCCTATGTTTTATTCATGGTGTGCGCCTCCATGCTGCACAACATCGCTTCGCAATAAATGTGTGGGCAGGTATGGTCGGTAACTGCTTAGTCGGCCCATACCTGTTACCATCCAACATGAACTCCGCTAAATATCGGATCTTTCTTGAACAAGTTCTACCAGGGTTACTTGACGATGTTCCAGCAAATGTGAGATTTGGTTTCAACATGATGGAGCGCCTGCCCATTATGGAAGGTGTGTTCGTGACCATTTGAACAGGCGTTTTGGGCGTCGATGGATTGGCCGTGGTGGACCTGTTGCCTGGCTCCCACGCTCACCTGATTTATCGAGCCTTGATTTCTTTCTGTGGGGGACCCTCAAATCTATCGTGTATGAATCGCCTGTGGAGACGGAAATGGATCTCGTGGCGAAACTCGTCTGCGCTGCTGCTACTGTCAAAGAAACTCCAGGTGTGTTCGATCGTGTCCACCAATCCATGCTGCGTCGGTGTCACGCATGCATCGTGTCTCATGGTGGAACCTTCGAGCATCTGTTGTAACATCATGAAATGCATCCATCTCGTACTCCATTGTTAATATTATGTCAAATAAATGTTTGCCACTAATTACTGTCTTGTCTCATTTCTGCTTCTTGTGCCTCTGCTACTACTTTCCCGTGATGTTTCCGGTTATGGGTTCCTACGCGATTCACATTCCTTTAGATGTTATCTACCTCCTCTAAACGTTTGTACTAATATTTTTGAGACACCCTGTAGATCAATTCGGCCCTGGAGAGATTGTGCAAGGCTCAAGGGGTATAATGTTTTTCAGCCTGGTCAGTACTTTTGACAGGAGCGACTGCTTCTACAGGTATGGGATACACTTAAATAGAAAAGGTAAAAAAATATTTGCGAATGCTATCGAGGCAGTGTTAGGTGGATCGGAAAACTGCTAGCTTTGGGGGGAGGGGGGATACACAGACCAAAAGGGATAACAGTGGCGACAGGCAGAAGCAAAAGTGATTCTTGCACTGCTTCTATTAGAATGAGCAGCAGCCTGTAAAGCAAGATAATGGAGGTTTCCAGGACTACTGGGAGACATAGTGGAACAAGTAAATACATGGGCTGTGTTAGGGTAACTAAGAGGAGGAACAGGTGGATGTATACTTCATGTACACTAATGTACTAATGTATAGTTAATAAATTTTATGAGCTTGAAGTGCTAGTCAAGACATCACAGGCAAATATTGTTGGGATTTCAGAGACGTGGTATCACACAGATATAGGCCCGCACAATTGGAAATTGGGGAGTACAATGTGTACAGAAAGGATAGACAGGACACGAAATGAGGAGGGGTTATGCTGTTAGTTAAGAAACACATGAAATCTAAGGAAGTGCATCCAATTAATGTAAGTGGAGAATGCAATGTTCATTCTGTTTGGTGTGATATAAGCACTCGGAAATGAAAAATGAAAGTAGGTGTGTGTTATAGGCCTATTTGATGGATTTGATTGGAAAGACAAATAGCACTATTGTCACAAGTAACTACATAAATTGTCCAATAAGATTAGCCTGTTTACAAAGGAACACAATGATCATTAACTACGTCAATTACACAGCTTATTTTAGCATCTTAAACTAAAACAGAATTCATGTGACATTTTAAGAATTCATTCGCAGAATTCATGCATGGGCGTGTTACTTCTTAAAGTTACATTAAATTGCCTTGGTTATAAGACATGTAGACATAGACAATAACAGTAATAAGAAAGTTAAAAATACTACAAAACATTAACTGGGCACTTACCATTAACAGACTTAAGTAATCTTGAAATTTTATTTAAAAATAAAATCCATTCTTCAGTTTTTATTTGTCGAAAATAGATTAACTTTTTCATTCAAACTAGTGCACTGCTCAAATCGGCACTGCTCGTTCCTCAGTTCCTTTGACTCGTTTTGTCACCTCTAAAAAATGCATATTGGCAACCCACCAACCAGGCATTGACTCAACCACTTGGAGCAAAGTGTGGAACTGTCTAGCGCAAAGTTCCGCCTACGGTTAAACTTCAAAGTTGAAAACGATTTCGTGTTTTTATTCCTTTATTATTGAAATGATTATTGGAAAGTTGTTCCCCATGGACCAAAGGTCTTAGGCTATGGTTGGGCCTGGATGGCCCTGGCTCTGTTTAATACTTGTATTAAATAAAGCAATTATTTATTTTATTTTATTCTTATTATATATATATATATATATATATTTTTTTTTTTTTTTTTTTTTTTGATTATTGTAAATAGAGGATGAGTGTATATATATATGGAACCTGTTAATAAAAATATTCACTGCATTGCATTGTTCTTCAAAAAAAATTTCGTATAACTCCGTTGACTGCATATTTAGATTTAAAAGGCTGGGTGTGCTGCAGTGTCTACCAACAAGCTGCCAATGGTCAACACTCTCTATGTGTGTTTACAGACACATATGCGATATGGTTAAAGTAGATTCTCAAAAATCCCAACGTCGACTTCAATGCATTTCGCCGCCGGTGTGTGAATTGGGCCCGGCTAGCCTAAGCTCATTTTGGCTCTTTCGTGCTGGCCACAGTATTCAATATGCGATGAAATAACACATCTCGTGTTTGCACTTTTGTGTGGTTTACGAGATATTTCGTTCACCCCACAGGCAAAACTCTAAAGGGTTCAGATCCTTCAAATTAGGTGGCCAATTGTGTGCACCAGTGTGACTGATCCATCACTCAGGGAAACGGTCACTGAGGTGAGCAACCACTGCGTAAGAAAATGATGAGGCGCCCCGTCCTGTGGGTAGCACATTCGATGTGTTGACATGTAGACATGTATAGTATCTTATGTAGGACGGCACCTGAACGAAAGTTCAACTCCGTCTTTGTACACCGTGATGGTTAAAAAGCACTGTAACAGGCCAAAAATGTGTGTAACGTTATGTTCGTGCAGTGTGTGTGTTGTTGTGTTGTTTAGTTGTTTCTGGCCGTTTTGTCACCAGGCAGGCGATCACCTGGAAAGCCTGCCCAGTGTCCGTCTACACCACGGGGAGGTGGGCCACAACTACGCATGAACCATGGCCAACCTCAACAGTCACGCACTGAATGTCCAAATAGGAATTTGGATCCATTCAAAAGAACCCCGTGCCAGCAAGCCGGCAACAGCGCACGCACACACACACATATTCCCAGGAGACAGGACAGCAGAAGACGAAGAAATAAGGATGAGAATAGCATAAAGTAAAAAAAAAAAAAAATAAAATAATATATATATATAAGAAGAAAAAAAATATAAAAAATATATAAAAAAAATATGTATAAAATAAAATAAATAAATTAAAAAAAAAAAAGTAAAATGAAATCTTTATCCATTTCTTGCCCACATCTTTAAGCAGTGCTGCTCAAAGTGGTCCACAAAGAGAAAAAGGTGTACTGTCAAACAGAAGTAGTAATGTCATTCAATCATGATCGGCAGGAACAAGTTCTAGATATTATTCTGAATTCTGTTAATCTGGAGTGGTGTCAGAAGTCTCTGGTCGATGACGGTATCACTGAGCAGAGGAAGGATTTATTTGAAGAGAGTTTTGATAAAGGATGAGTCAGAGAAGTGCAGCATCTGTTTAAATCTTTGCGTGTTCTTGAAAGCCACAACCATTTTGTATATGACGTCATCAGGACAACGATGCAGCGCACAGTTGTATTATGATTCATGATGTGTTTTCAGTTTGATTTCTTGAATTAACATTGAGGTCGAAAGCCTTCCTGCGATTAAAAGCGGCATTGCAGAACGTTTGAAGGGCCTGGAAATTGTTGACAGAAATGAGTATCTTCTCACCTCCGGGACACAAGTTTGGTACTGTTGCCTTAAGAGCCGATCTTAGATCCTCGTAAATGGAGCATTCAAAAAGTACGTGAGGAGAGTCTTCCGGTAGCCCATATCGACAGGAGACTGTATTGGAAAGTCTGAATTGGTAGAGTTTTGCGTTAAGCGAACCATGCCCAGTTAGTATGTAGGAGGTAAACAGTGAGGGTGAAAACCATTTTCTGGTGGATGATGAGACTAGTGCAGTTACGTCAGGAACGAAGTTTTTGGTGATAGCTCCTTTTTCGGTAGAATTCCATCTATTCTGCAAGGTGTTCACTAACAAATTCCAGCATCTGGTTCGCTCAGTTTTGGGATCAGCCTGAGGGTTAACAATGATTCCCTGAAATTCCGTAGAAATGCCTTTGCGGATGTAAAAGCAAAGCCCCTCTAAACACAACATGCAGGTCAAGTGGTATAGTGCCTGCAAGAGTCTGTAAAGCTAGAGTTGATACTGTTCAGCAAACGTGAAGTAGGCTAAGGAGAAAACAATGTTGAATAGGGGATAACTTGGCTTGTACTGTTTTGAGTGCAGTACGTCTAAACCAAAGGCTGGCAGCATAGGTTGTAATTGGGATTATGGCAGCATTATAAAATAGATGTAGGGTTTTAGTGTTCAGTCCCCAGTCTTGTCTGGTAATTTGGAGCAGCATTGCGGTAAAACTCTTAACTTTGACGGACAGATGTTGAATATGCTCAGTAAAGGAAAAGTGGTCGTCGATGATAACTCCTAAAAATTTGGTGCTTTGGACAAGTGAAAGTGATTTCTTGTCAAGTTTTACAACTGGTGGTCTGCGATAGTCTAATTTGTGTTTAAAAATCATAATCTTCGATTTTGTTGGGGATAATTTTAATTTGTTCTTAGAGGACCAGGACGATAGTTCAAATAGTACTTTATTGGCATAGAGTTCTAATTCAGATCTGGAGTTTCCATTCACTAAAATGATAATGTCATCTACATACGCAAGTTGTTGCACATTTTGAAATTCAGTCGTCCTAAGCAGCCAATCATCGAGAACTAGGTTCCAAATCAAGGGACCCAAAATTGATCCTTGGGGGCAACCACGGGAGACAGATCTCTTAATCTTTGTGCTTTTAGTGATGACGGTGACGGTGCGATCAGCAAAGTAGTTTCTAACAAGTTTATAAAGCTGAAGAGAGCAGTGATTGGAACGGAGTCTACTGAGGGCACTCTCACACCATAAAGTATCAAAAGCGCCCTCAAAAGCGATAAAGATTGCCATAACGTACTTGGAAGTGGAGCAATCAATGAGGTGGTGGAGTTCAAATAAGGCGTCTTCGCCCTTGTCTAAATCCGTATTGAAGAGAGGTTGTGGAGCTTGTGGCTCCCTGCAGTGTGGTTATTTTATTGGCGATTAATCTCTCTACCACTTTTCCCAGGTGAGAGAGCAAGGCTATGGGGTGGTAGGATCTGGCATTATCTAGTGGCTTACCAAGTTTATGTAAAATCTTAAGAATGGCGTGTTTCCATGGTTTGGGAAACGTTCCAGTATTTAAGCAGTTGTTAAATAATTTAAGTAGAACTTTGGGCCTTAGGTCATAAAAGTGTTTGATAAATATATTGTCAATCAGGTCATCGCCAGGACATTTGTTTGACTGAATTTTATTCAAGATTGAAGTAAGTTCTTCTGCAGTGAATGGACTTGTTTCTTCTAAAGGAAGGTATTTTTGGTTTAAATCTCGAATAGATAGATGGTGTGAAGTGTTAATAGTGAGATCATCATTAGGCAGCAGTTGGTCCAAGATGGCATTTATGGAGTCTGTTAGTGTAATAGTTTCCATACTGTTGGAGGTAATGGAGTTAAAAATGTCACCCAAGATCATTTTATTTTTAGCAATTTTATAGATGACGCCCCAAGGATTATTATTCCCAGACGTACGGACAAAATTGTGCCATGATTGCAATTTGCTTTCATAAATCAATTTTACGTATTTTCTTTTACGTTGCCAAAAGTATATCGATAACGACATAATTCCAAAGTTTGGTCGAAAATTGCATTCCACAATGGCATTGGAACTCATTTCCAACGGCACATTAAGAATTGTGCATTGCTGACTCTGTCTCGGGTGAATTTGGCTCAATAGGTGATGAAGCCCAATTGAATAGGATGTAACGATGCAAATGGTCATTGTCATTCAGCCAATTACAAGATTCCAGCCATCGGGCAGAATTTCTAGGATCAAGGTATTGCACATATTGCACGTGATATGGATACACGCAGTGGTGAGCTATATGGGCTCGCGAGATCCCGTTGTTATTTATTTTTTTTTTTTTTTTTTTTGAAAATTTGCGAGCCCATTTTTGAGACGATCATTTATTTTATAAATGAAATCCTGAATGCAATTATTGAGTATCTAGAGCCGAAACTACGGTGGGAGGGGGAGCGGGGCCCCATTCCCAACATTTTAATGGTGCACTCGATTGGTTATAATATTTTAAAATTGCTTCATTTTTGATTTAATTACAGTCGGACCTCTGTTTAACGAACTTCTTTATAGCGAATTTTTTTGATTCCCCCTTGGTAATTACATTTAAAATAGTTTCCGGTGAACGAAGAAAATTTCCATGTAACGACAGGAGAGACAACTTTGTATGCATTGTTCTTACCTCTGGCCTTTAGGCAATTTAGGTAATTAGAAAACGGGAGTTAAGGGTGAAAGGGATTAACATTTCATAATGTTAGTGGTGTCCATAAAAACCTCTGCAGTCACACACAGAGAAGTCGCGCTAGTCAATATGCTTTCCATAGCCAGTCAGAGGATTAAGAAGATTCTCGACACGGATTATAGCCTCTGGTCAACCTGTGTTGTGGTTCCCCTTTACTCCTACAAGAAGTCCTTTGTTTTTCGGAGAAACGAGTGAACCTTGCCTTCCAGTAAATGTCTCCTGTCTATGTTTACATGGTCACAGTAGCAGAATATTCGTGTGATTCCGACATTTTGCACTGCATTCAAAGAACTAGTGAGACTAGCAACGTAGTGGTGGGGGGGGGGGGGATTGAGGCAACTAAGATATTATATAAACTTTACGAAGAGGAAATGTTGGCAGATTTTGAAACTTCGTCAAGGCTTTCACTGTGCAGAAAATGTTCTAAAATATAATGGTATACAGGCAATATTTAAAAGAAAAAAAAAAAAAAAAAAAAACTTTATCACCAATCTCCAAAAAACCAGCGCGAATTAAGGTTACAAAACTTGATGCGAAAACTATAAAGTTCGGTCGTGTGTTCGGGCCACAATGGGCAGCTTGTAGCTTACTGAGGGCAATTGAGGGTTGGAGGAATTATCCCGCTTTGTGCAAACATTTTGAACCAGAAAGTTAATTAAATATTCTGAATTATTAAACCGACTTTTCAATCTGGAATTTCTTAACGATTTAGCACTAATGATCGACATCCTGCAGGAGCTCTCTTACCTTAACTAGAAGCTTTATAAAGTCGCAGCATCACTATATTAAAAGCGGATAAATTAATTATTCTAACTATTAATGCTTTCATATAATTTCAAAAATTCTAAAGGAAATTATGAGCTAAAATTGAGAGCATGTTGAAGTTGAAAGAATTCGAAGGAATCGAAAGTAAGAACACATTTAAAAATTACCCCTTACACGTTATTAAGAATAAGTTATTAATGCAACAGAGTAATTTTAAATTAAATAAAGAAAAAATGATACTATTGATGAGGAAGGGACGTGAAATACGAAAGAACTTTCGTCTCCGTGGCAAGACGGTGAAAAACGAATAAGAAATTTACGTTTTCTGATAAAATATGAAATAAAAATTAATGATTTTAGAGATTTTGTCGAAGACAGTTTATCTTTAAAATCAATTGAAATTCCCTCTTCAATTATAAAACCCAGAAATATCTTTGAAACCACTTCAGCGTAATGTTGTTGTTGTTTGATTTTTAGGAGTATTAGCAACTAAGGCATTATTGCTCCGGGATATGCGGTGGTCATTCCCTGACCTTTCCGCATCCTCCGTATTTGGTGGTGACGGGCTCGAACCCCGGTCTAACCAAGAAGCATGTGTTACGCACTGCTGCCCCTTCCCACCTGGCTACGGAGGCGCCTTTCAGCGAAATGAATAATAATATAGTATAAATGAATGAATAATGTTGACCATACATCTAAATGGAAAACCACTGCTACAATTTTATCCAGATCGTTACGTCAAATCATTCCTCTGTAATCATCACTTAGTTTGAGCAAAGCAGAAGATCCACAACAAACAATAATAAAGAAGTAAATTGTATATGGCAATTTTTAGAATAAATTTTACTTGAATATTTGTGTACTAATTTTTTTTATGTAATCTGTGATTTAACCCCGGGGGTTCACATCTGGTTAGTATGGGCTTGGCACACCAAGGGTCCTGAGCTGGATATCATCATTCTTCTCTTCTCTTTCTTGGCGATTCCTTTCTACTTTTCTCGCTCTCTCTCTCAGCGTAACTCGGGAACTTTTAGCATTAGTAGAGGCATATGATGCAAGAAAGCAAGCTTATTCAGCATCAGCCAAAAAAAAAAAAAAAAAAAAAAACCACTCCCATTTCACCCCTCCATTCGTTCGAAATACCTGTCCAGCTGAGCCTTAAATTTGTTTAGGCTATCAACTTCCACAACAAGGGATGGAAGTCTGTTCCACCAACCAACTAACCGCTCGCTAAAGGCAAATTTCCACGCATTTATCCTACATCTGTCTTTCCTCAATCTGAATTTATGCATGAGAAGGTGATTATTCTGAGCAAGAGGAAGAATCTCATCGGCATTGAGCATGCTCAAACCATTCAAGGCCTTATACACCTCTATCAGATCACCTCGCCAGTGCCTAGTCTCCAGACTCTGTAATTTGCAAAACTTAAGCCTTTCTTCGTAAGAGAAACCCTTCATTCCATTCACTAATCTTGTTGCTCTTCTCTGTACTCGTTCCAGCAGCTCTGACATCCTTCTTGAAATGAGGCCTCCAGACCTGTATACAGTACTCAAGGTGTGGCCTGACCATTGCCTTATATAAGGGAATAAACACCTCCCTATCCCTGCTAGAAAAATTCCTGTATATCATTGACAAGACACCATGAGCTACTCTTGCAGCTCGTCTGCACTGCTCAGGGAACTTCATATCTCCCTGCACAATTACCCCCTTGGTCCTTTTCATTCTCTACCACTGTCAGTGTAGTACTGCAGAGTTGATACGTTGCTCTGGGGTTAGTTTCCCATATGTAGTACTTTACATTTGTCAATGTTAAACTTCATTTACCACTTCTCAGTCCATCTGCTCAACCTTTCCAGATCCTGTTGCAGCAGCATAGCGTCAGTAGTGTCCTTAACAACCCTGCCAACCTTTGTATCGTCTGCAAACTTGGACATTAAGCTTGATATACCATCATCAATATCCTTTATAAATACAGAAAACAATAATGGACCCAACACTGAACCCTGAGGGACTCCACTAATAACATTAGTGCACGATGAGCAGTGTCCATTGATTACCACTTTCTGTCTTCTCCCCCTCAACCATCCCTTTATCCATAGCAGCAATTTGCCTCTAATGCCACACTGCTCCAATTTGTGCAGCAGTCTTCCATGTGCAACAGTATCAAAAGCCTTTCTAAGATCCAAATATATAATATCAAAGTTATTTCCTGCATCCAGTTCTTTTGTGACTACATCATAGTATCCAATCAAATTGGTCAGCAAGACCTTCCCTTAACAAAACCATGCTGTGTCTGAGCTATAACTGATTTCTTGTCTAGATGATCCTGCAGTGCTTCCTTAACCAGTGCCTCCATCGATTTTCCTGGAACAGAAGTTAAACAGGTCTATAATTACTTGTGTCAACCTTTGATCCTCCTTTGTGAATTGGGGTTACAATTGCACATCTCCAGTCTATGGGTACCTCCCCTGAGTCCAAAGCTCTCATAATTATGGCTAGGGGTTTGCTTAATTCCTTTGCTGCCTCCTTTATTATAACTGGATAGATCCCATCCACCCCAGGTGCCTTTTTTATGTTTATCCTCAACAATTTCTCCTCCACTTTCTTCTGTTATTACAAAATCATCTAGCTCACTGCCAATGTTTACTTCACCTACGACATTCCCCTTCCTGAATAACTCCTCATGTGTGAATGTAAATGAAAAATACTCGTTTGGTTTGTTAGCCACCTCAGCAGGATCCTCAACTGTTGAACCATCAATATCCAGTGGACCAATCTGATTTATCCCTTTCCTTCTTGAATTTAAATAGGTAAAGAACTCTTTTCTGTTTTTCTTTGCATCCTTTGCCAAGGATTTCTCATAATCTGCCTTTGCCTGCCTAATCTCCTTTATGACTTGGTTACAGACCAACTTATATCTATCATAGGCTTCCATGTCACCCATTAATTTGTTTGTATCCCATGCATTTTTCTTCTCTGCCATATATCTTATTAGTTCATCTGACATCCATTTAGGCCTGAACCTTGGAACAATATTTCTTTTTTTTTTTTTTTTTTTTTTTTGGCTGGTGCGGCATAAGCCTCAGGCTTCCTTGCACCATATAGCCAATAATAATTATTATTGTGTACCTTTTCTAGAAGAGTTTGTTTTTTATATAATATTTGTTTTTATATTGTAGAATGTTTTGTGATATGGGAAATATTTCGTGTTATTTTTTATTCGCAATATTAAAATTTTATCATGAAAAAAATATGTATCCATTATATTTCCCTAGTTGTTAAAAAAAAAGAGACTAATAAAATGGTGGCGTGTGTACCGAGCACGCGCGGTAGATGGTTTTATGTGAATCCTTTGCGTTTCTTTTAGGTATTTTGATTTGGACATTGATTACGAAATAATAAAGCTTTTGTATTGTAAATATTCGCAAATTTTTATAATTTCTGGAAGACAAGCAGATACAATGGATTTATGATAACTAAAGTAACTGATGTGTACTTGCGATTGCAACGTATCTATTGGCTAGAAAATAGCGTCGATTGAAGTACCGACCTTGTAGTTGGAACGACATACGCAGCTGTTCGGGGTACTTAACAATGAATTGTTACGAAAATGCGAGACGAAAAAATAAATTGTTGACAAATATTTGTATTGTTGCAGTCATACTTACTTCAGGAAGTATGATTGTGACGTTATACTATAAAAAAAATCTAAACAGTTAGAACTCGAGATGCATTAGCATTAGTAGAGGCATTTGATGCAAGAAAGCAAGCTTATGCAGCATCAGCCAAAAAAAAAAAAAAAAACCCACTTCCACTTCACCCCTCTGTTCGTTCAAAATACCTGTCCAGCTGAGCCTTTTAAACTTATTTACGCTATCAACCTCCACTACAAGGAATGGAAGTCTGTTCCACCAACCAACCACCCGCTGGCTAAAGGCAAATTTCCACACGTCTATGCTATATCTGTCTTTCCTCAATTTGAATTTATGCCCTCTCAGGTGATTTTTCTGAGCTAGAGGAAGAATCCCATCAGCATTGAGCATGCTTAAACCATTCAAGGCTTTATACACCTCTATCAGATCACCTCGCTGGTGCCTAGTCTCCAGACACTGTAATTTGCAGTGATACCCGGATACTATCGTATCCAGGTATCATTGTAAAGAGGGGTGGGTGGCATGACCAGGCTAACTCGAGATATCATACCGGTCATGAAAAATGCGTCACGCGTTCTAATCACATTACTAGTGAATGTTTGGCGCAGACTAGTAGTGTGAACGTAGGAATTGCCTCTGACGGAAGCCTGCCACGGATGACGTCACTTCCGTGACGTCATCCGCGGCAGGAATCCCCAAGGATTTTTCACATCAAAAAGTCAGCAAAACTGCAAGCCCATTGTTAAAATATTCACAGCTCACCACTGGATACACGTCTTCTTTAATCAATGTTGCCAATACTCTTCATTGGGAAACACCAAGAGGCATGAATATCATGTGTAAATGAACATGGAGACTACATGTACAGCTGCAATGACGTTCTTTCTCAACCACATCTTGTTAAACCGCAAGTTCATATGGGATGTGAAGGCTGGAAATTAACCAGTTATCTCGCAGTGTATGGAAAACTTGGCTGATAATTGTTTATTCGGAAATTCTGTGGTTCCAAAAGCATTGCTGGTGCAGCATTAGCACTTCCATCACAAAATCCCCAAACGTACATCCATATCATCACATTTGGCACTTGTAAATGTAAAGGGCATCTTGAAAGTAAAATAAACAAAAACGAAACATATACAGTTTGCTCTGCAGACCGAACATGTTTCATCAGGCTACTTTTGAGCAAGGTTTCACTGGAACACGACATACGAATGCGATTTGCACAAATGCGTTGCTGAGAATTGGGAACATTGCATAACTCAAAAACTCCATAATGAACGAGTATTTTGCATCTACGCTCACAAATGAGGTCATGTTTAGGGAAGTGTACGCCAGAAGTTTATCGAACTCTAACAGAGAGCTAAATGTTTTTGTAATAACTGAGAGAAAAATGGAAGAGAAATTGTTGAAGTTAAACATAAGGCACCTGAGAAGAATGAGATCTATCCAATTATATTAAGGGGAGGCAGCAAAAGAAGTAAGCAAACTCTTAGCCATAATTGTGAGAGCATCCATTTATGGGAGGTCCCGATGTACTATTATTATTATTATTAGCTATAGCGTGCAAGAAAGCCTGAGACTTATGCTGCACCAGCCAAAAAAAATTCCCAAGTTACCCTGAGAGAGAGAGACAGGGAAGTAGAAGGGAATCACCAAGAAAGAGAAGAATGATGATATCCAGCTCAGGACCCTGGGTGTGCCAAAGCCCATGTGCAGATGTATCCCCAATTCACAAAGGGGCATCAATAGGCGACATGAGTAATTGCAGACCTGTTCGTTTAACTTCTGTTCCAGAGAAAATAATGCAGTCACTGGTAAAAGTAATGCAGACTCATCTAGACAAGCCTGAAACTCTACTTCACACAGAGCATGGGTTTGTTAAAGGGGAGTCTTGTCTGTCCAATTTAATTGGATACTACGATGTGGTCACAAAGGAACTGCATGCAAACAATAATTTTGATATCATATACTTCGATTTCAGGAAAGCTTTTGATACTGCTTCACGTAGAAGGAACTGCATGCAAAGGCTGCTGTACACATTGGAGCAGTATGGCATTAAGGGAAAGTTGCTGCTATGGATAAAAGTGGGAGAAGACAGAGAATGGTAATCAATGGACACTGCTCGTCATGGACTAACATAATTAGTGGAATACCCAGAGTTCGGTGTTGGGACCATTGTTTTCTATATTTATCACTGATATTGATGAACGTATATCAAGCTTAATGCCCAAGCTTGCAGATGATACAAAGGTTGACAGGGTTTTTTTTATATTTTTTTTATCTGGGATTATTGCCACCCATATGCAGCACTTTGCATATGTCAACATTAAACTTAAATTGCCATTTCTCAGTCAAACTGCCTAATTTTTCTAGATCTTGTTGCAGTAGCATACCGTCATTACTGTTATTTACCACCCTTCCAACCTTTTAATTTTAATAATAATAAAATATTTTTAAATATTAAAATTTTAATTTTATCTTTATTGGTTAGATTTACAGTTCATAAAATATCCAACTTGGGTGGTTAATGACAGGAACAGTATGCTACTGCAACAGGATATAGAAAAGTTAGGCAGATGGGCTGAAAAATGGCTATTGAAGTTTAAAACGCAAAGTACTGCATATGAGTAGCAGCATCCCAGAGAAACATAACTGTGTGGTCCTACATTAAGGACAGTAGAAAATGATAATGACCTGGGAGTAATTGTGCAGCCAGATAAGAAATTCTGTGAGCAATGCAGAAAGGTTGCCAGGAGAGCTCATTTTGTAGAGGGTATACAGGAATTTTGCTAGCATGGGTAAGGAGGTGATTATCCCATTGTATAAGGCAATGGTCACTCCACACCTTGAGTTCTGCATACAGGTCTGGAGACCTAATTTTAGGAAGCATGTAGATCTGTTGGAACAAGTGCAGAGAAGGGAAATACCATTGACAAGGAGAACAAAGGGGTGCTTTTAGCAAGAAAGTCTTCAGTTCTGGTTTCAATACAGCTTTTGGAGATAGGCAACTGCCAGGTGATCTAATTGCGGTGTTTAATACTTTGAATGGATTGAGCAAGCTCGGTGCTAATAGGATTGTTCCTCTTGCTCAGACAACACACACGACGGGGGGGATACTGCAGGATAGTTGCAGACTAGATATGCAAAGACGAACTGGACAAACTATTGGAAGAAATGAATATCTGAAATAGGATGTCTTTTTTTTTGGCTTTTGCTGTATAAGCTTGCTTCCTTGCATTATTTGCCACTATTATGGCTAATTATTTATTCATAATCAGACACATTTATATGAACTTCTATTAGCATTAGTAAAAGCACGTGATGCAAGAAAGCAAGCTTATATAGCATCAACCAAAAAAAACCTCACCTCATTTCACCCATCCACTCACTCCAAATGTTTGTCTAATTCTGCTTTGAATCTATTTAAGCTATCAACTTCTATGACAGATTGAAGTTTGTTCCAGCAATCAACCATTCACTGGCTAATTCCGTCCATCTATCCTACAACTGTCTTTCCTCAATTTGAATTTATGCCCTCTCAGGCGATTATTCTGAGCAAGAAGCAGAATCCCATCAGAATTGAGCATGCTCAAACCATTCAAGGCTTTATACACCTTAATCAGATCACCTCGCAGGTGCCTAGTCTCCAGACACTGTAATTTGCAAAACTTAAGCCTTTCTTTGTAAGAGCAACCCTTTGTTTCAACCCATTCACTAATCTTGTTGCTCTTCTCTGTACTTTTTCCAGCAGCTGTACATCCTTCTTAAAATGAGGCCTTCAGAACTGTATACAGTACTCAAGGTGTGGCCTGACCATTGCCTTATACAAGGGGATAATCACTTCCTTATCCATATTAGAAAAATTCCTGTATATCATTAACAAGACACCATGAGCTGCTCTTGCAGACCATCTACACTTATTATTTTTTTTTTTTTTATGAAAACCCCAAACAAGAAAGGTATCAAAACCTATAGTACATAGTACCGTGCATGGGTTGAAGGAGAAGTATGGGGGGAGGGGGATGCCGGAAACTTTGCTCTAGAGACTAAACATGGGTTTCACCACTTCAAGCCTCCAATAAGCAAAGTGGTGGTATTTCACCGGTTGATGAAAGTCATCTACCACCTGATACACTGCTCAGAAAACTTCATATCTACCTGCACAATTATCCCCAGGTCCTTTCATTCTCTACCACTGTCAGTGTAGTACCACAGAGTTGATACATTACTCTGGGATTACTGCTTCTCATATGTAGTACTTTACATTTGTCAATTTTAAACTTCATTTGCCACCTCTCAGCCCATCTGCTCAACTATTCTAGATCCTGTTGCAGCAGTGTACTGTCATTAGTGTCATTAACAACCCTGCCAATCTTCGTATCGTCTGCAAACTTGGATATTAAGCCTGATATACCATCATCAATACAATTAATAAATACAGAAAACAACAATGGACCCAATGCTGAGCCCTGGGAGACTCCACAGATAACATTAGTCCACAAAGAGCAGTGTCCGTAGATTACCACTCTGTCTTCCTCTACTCAACCATCCCTTTATCCATAGCAACAATTTGGCTCCAATGCCACACTGCTCCAATTTGTGCAGCAGTCTTACCTTGTGCAACATTATCAAAAGCCTTTCTAAGATCCAAAATTATTCTTTGCAGCCAGTTCCTTTGTGACCACATCATAGTGGAACTGGATGCAAAGAATAATTTTGATATCATATATTTGGATCTTAGAAAGGCTTTTGATATTGTTGCACATGGAAGACTGCTGCACAAATAGGAGCAGGCATTGGAGGCAAATTGCTGCTATGGATAAAGGGATGACTGAGTGGGAGAAGACAATTTTATTCAAAACTGCCTCAAATCTGCTCCTGAGGTTATGCCATATCTTCCTGAATCACCCTGTATATTGTAAAGGGGGGTTATTATTATTATTATTTTTTTGTTATTTGATTTTTTTTAGGAGCATTAGCAACTAAGGCCATATTGCTCCGGGAATATGCAGTGGTCATTCCCTGGCCTCTCCGCATCCTCCGTATTTGGTGGTGAGGGGCTCGAACCCAGGTCTAATCAAGAAGGGTGTGCTACGCACTGCTGCTCCTTCCCACCTGGCTACGGAGGCATCCATTGTAAAGGGAAACTACTGGAGCTGAGCGAAGATAATGATGTAGCAATGGATGGAATCAAACCTTAAACTAAAAAAGGCTGCATGCCAGTGACATCCTGCTGAGGATGTTACTCAGATCATCGTTAGATTGCAGTTGATCCTCACTGACTAGAGAAGTGCTAATGTCTTTGAAACTCATAAAGGTGTGAAAGAAATTTTTTTTTTTTTTTTTTTGGTAGTTGTTGGCGCATCGGCTTCTGTGGCCATAATGTACCTCCCAAGGTTTTTGCAATACTTTGATCCAACCCCGAGGCGGGATGCAAACCCAAGACTTTTGGTTGCTAGGCAGGCAGTTTACCCACCCGGCTGGCCCGGTCGGTGTGAAAGATATATTGAGCAACCAGTTAGCCTAACTTCAGTGGAGGGCAGGGAAGATGACGGAATCTCTGATTAAGGATGTAGGAAACAACCTTCTCAATAGGAATAGTATCCTTAATTGATCACAGCACAGATTGATGAAGGGGAAGTTTTGGCTGACCAATAGAGTTATGAGGAAGTCATAAAACAGTTGGATACAAGAAAACATTGTTACCCTCAGTCACTAAAGCTTTTGGTAAGGTTCCCCCCCCCCCCATGAAAGGCAATTATATAAATCAGAGCAAATTGGGATTAAAGGCAAGATCCTTCATTTGACCAAAGGCTGTCTAAGAAACAGAATACAGAGAATAGTCATAAATGGATATACTTCAGGGCAGGAAAGTGTAGGAAGTGGAGTTCTTCAGAGATCAAATGTTGGAGCTACTTGTTTCATATCTTCTTTAATGACCCTCATTGGTACTGCAGGAATCACCATCCTTCATACACCAAGTAAAAAAAAAAAAAAAATTGAATGCGGGCATATGACCAGAGGAATTTTTATGGGCTTTTTTCAGAAATTGGCTGAATTAGTCTCTTGCAACAGTAGCATGGTTTTTTTCTCCCAAAACTCAGTTTTTTCTTGCAGGAAACAGCAAATCACCCACAGAACACATGCAATTTACAGACATACTATATATGGTGCAATATGGCCTAAGTTGCTGATGTACCTAAACCATGACCGACCAACCTTCCTTGGTTGGTTGTTGCAGTTTTCATTAACAAGGAAGTGCAAGAGAAATTTTCAATGTTTTTAGGAATTGTGCTATTATTTCTATTAGTATCCTTTACAGAAAGTAAAATAAAATTAAGAGTTGTTAGTTAAACTAGGTTTAATGTTAAATACATACAATAAACAGTAAAAACAGAATGTTAGATACATACAGTAACCAGTAATACAAAAAGCTTTCAATTGAGAATATGGAATAATGAATCCAGAGCATGTAGGCCTTTTTACCTATGTTAGGAATTGTGGTTGAAGACCAAAAATCGGTCATCAACCGATTTTTGGTTGTTTCTAAGCCATTTTCTTCAAAATGGCTTAACAAAAAATTAATCTTCAGTTGCCATATTTAGACAGAAATTGTCTGAAAATGGCAACTGAAGTTTAACGCAACGCTTCTTTGCACCTAAGGACAGAAATCCAGGAGTTACAGGACAGAAAATAAGCAGGGATTGATATTCAATCAGACATGAAATGTAAACAAGCGGTGAGGAAGGTTCAGCATATGACATGCAGAACCTTCTCAAGTAGGGAAAAGGATGTCACTGCCCCTGACAGTGGCAAATGGTGAGACTGCATTAAGAATATTGTAATCCACTGTATTCAACTCTGTAGTCCACTCTTGAAAAAAAAGCCATGGAACTTCTAGAAACGGTTCAGAGAAGAGCAACCAGATTGGTGACAGGTGCTAATCGATGTCCATCTGAAAGTGTGGACTGTGAAGACAAAAAGGCACTGAAGCCCAGAGGCATAGGCCTCATTGAGGTACATAAAGGTTTGATTTGATTTAGGTTTTTATGGTGTAAAGCTACATAGGGCCTCGAACATTTCATCAATTCCTAGAAGAGAATCAGTGAAATGGTTGATGGAGATATATTTTCACTTGCAAAAGAGTGCACTCTTAAGTTTTACCAAATGATTTCTTGAGCCATCCCAAATTTCACTAAAATCAGACAAACAGAAATCCACCATCTGTTATTTTTTTCCAGTTTGTATGGAAGAAAGAAATTCTGATTAAAAGTGATTTTAATATAGAGCTGTTAGCTTTAGGTAGTCCATGAAGAGCACAAAGTCTTACATAATAATATAAGATTTGCATCTATTGTTATGAAAGACTTGTCCTCTTCATGTGTATATTATGGAAAAATATACAAGTGAAAGCTTCGAATACATAAAAGCTATATGGAAATTGTATGAACAAATGTGGAAATTATAATGAAATAGCATTTGCAAAGCAGCAGACACAGATTTCACTGAAACATACCAATTTTAAAAAAATAATGACAGTACCAAAGAAGAGTTACAGACTTGTGTTCCACAGTCAAGTTTGGACTAATCAGAGCTCTGTATAAATGAAGTAATGTTAAACAATCAGCTCCAACCTGGTTGTTGTGAAAACTAATGGATTATTTAGCTCAAATTAGCATTTGTAGAGGCATATGATGCAAGAAAGCAAGCCTATGCAGCATCAGCCAAAAAAAAAAAAAAAAAACTTCCACTTCACCCCTCCATTCGTTCGAAATACCTATCCAGCTGAGCCTTAAATTTATTTAGGCTATCAACTTCCACAACAAGGGTTGGAAGTCTGTCCCACCAACCAATTACCCGCTGGCTAAAAGCAAATTTCCGCACATCTATCCTACATCTGTCTTTCCTCAATTTGAATTTATGCCCTCTCAGGTGATTATTCTGAGCAAGAGGAAGAATCCCATCAGCATTGAGCATGCTCAAACCATTCAAGGCTTTATACACCTCTATCAGATCACCTCGCCGGTGCCTAGTCTCCCGACACTGTAATTTGCAAAACTTAAGCCTTTCTTCGTAAGAACAACCCTTTGTTCCAATCACTAATCTTTTTGCCCATCTCTGTACTCGTTCAAACAGCTCTACATTCTTCTTAACATGAGGCCTCCAGACCTGTATACAGTACTCAAGGTGTGGCCTGACCATTGCCTTATACATGGGGATAATCACCTCCTTATCCCTGCTAGAAAAATTCCTGTATATCATTGACAAGACACCATGAGCTACTCTTGCAGACCATCTGAACTGCTCAGAAAACATCATATCTGCCTGCACAATTACCCCCAGGTCCTTTTCATTCTCTACCACTGTCAGTGTGGTACCACAGAGTTGATATGCTCTGGGATTACTGCTTCCCATATGTATTACTTTACATTTGTCAATGTTAAACTTCATTTGCCACCTTCAGCCAATCTGTTCAACTATTCTAGATACTGTTGCAGCAATGTACTGTCATTAGTGTCATTAACAACTCTGACAACCTTCATATCGTCTGCAAACTTGGACATTAAGCCTAATATACCATCATCAATTTCATTTATAAATACAGAAAACAACAATGGACCCAACACTGAACCCTGAGGGACTCCACTAATAACATTAGTCCACGAAGAGCAGTGTCCATTGATCACCACTCTCTGTCTTCCCACTCAACCATCCCTTTATCCATAGCAGCAATTTGCCTCCAATGCCACACCGGCCCAATTTGTGCAGCAGTCTTCCATGTGCAACAGTATCAAAGGCTTTTCTAAGATCCAAATATATGATATCAAAGTTATTCTTTGCATCCAGTTCCTTTGTGACTACATCATAGTATCCAATCAAATTTATCAGACAAGACTTCCCCTTAACAAACCCATGCTGTGTCCAAGCTATAGCATTAGCATTTTAGCATTAGTAGAGGCATTTGATGCAAGAAAGCAAGCTTATGCAGCATCAGCCAAAAAAAATTAAAGCAAAATAAATAAATAAAAAATAACCACTTCCACTTCACCCCTCTGTTCGTTCGAAATACCTGTCCAGCTGAGCCTTAAACTTATTTAGGCTATCAACTTCCACGACAAGGGATGGAAGTCTGTTCCACCTACCAACCACGCGCTGGCTAAAGGCAAATTTCCGCACATCTATCCTACATCTGTCTTTCCTCAATTTGAATTTATGCCCTCTGAGGTGATTATTCTGAGCAAGAGGAAGAATCCCATCAGCATTGAGCATGCTCAAACCATTCAAGGCTTTGTACACCTCTATCAGATCACCTCGCTGCTGTCTAGTCTCCAGACACTGTAATTCGCAAAACTTAAGCCTTTCTTCATAAGAGCACCCCTTTGTTCCATTCACTAATCTTGTTGCCCTTCTCTGTACTCATTCCAGCAGCTCTACATCCTTCTTGAAATGAGGTCTCCAGGCCTGTATACAGTACTCTAGGTGTGGCCTGACCATTGCCTTATACAAGGGAATAATCACCTCCTTATCCCTGCTAGAAAAATTCCTATATATCATTGACAATACACCATGAGCTACTCTTGCAGCCCGTCTGCACTGCTCAGAGAACTTCATATCTGCCTGCGCGACCACCCCCAGGTCCCTTTCATTCTCTACCACTGTCAGTGTCATACCACAGAGTTGATATGTTGCTCTGGGGTTGCTGTTTCCCATATGTAGTACTTTACATTTGTAAATGTTAAACTTCATTTGCCACCTCTCAGCCCATCTGCTCAACCTTTCCAGATCCTGTTGCAGCAGCATAGTGTCAGTAGTGTCCTTGACAACCCTGCCAACCTTCGTATCGTCTCGCAAACTTGGACATTAAGCTTGATATACCATCATCAATATCATTTATAAATACAGAAAACAATAAAGGACCCAATACTGAACCCTGAGGGACTCCATTAATAACATTAGTCCATGATGAGCAGTGTCCATTGATTACCACTCTCTGTCTTCTCCCCCTCAACCACCCTTTATCCATAGCAGCAATTTGCCTCCAATGCCACATTGATACTGGCAACAGTATCAAAAGCCTTTCTAAGATCCAAGTATATAATATCAAAGTTATTCCCTGCATCCAGTTCTTTTGTGACTGCATCATAGTACCCAATCAAATTGGTCAGGCAATACTTCCCCTTAACAAAACCATGGTGTGTCTGACCTATAGCCGACCGGGCTAGCCGAGTGGGTAAAGTACCTGCCCGGCAACCCAAAGGTCGCGGGTTCGATTCCCGCCTCGGGCTGGATCAAAGTACTGCAAAAACCTTGGGAGGTGCAATATGGCCACAGAAGCCGATGCGCCAACAACTACCAAATCAAAAAAAAAAATCAAATCAAATCTGACCTATAACTGAAGTCTTGTCTAGATGATCCTGCAGTGCTTCTTTAACAAGTGCTTCCATTAATTATCCAGGAACAGAAGTTAAACTAACAAGTCTATAATTACTTGTGTCAGCCTTTGATCCTCCTTTGTGAATTGGGGTCACATTTGCACAGCTCCAGTCTATGGGTACCTCCCCTGAGTCCAAGGAAGCTCTCATAATTATGGCTAAGGGTTTGCTTACTTCCATTGCTGCCTCCTTTAATATAACTGGATGGATTCCATCCACCCCAGGTGCCTTTCTTGTGTTTATCTTCAACAATTTCTCCTCCACTTTACTCTCAGTTATTACAAGATTCTCTAGCTTACTGCCAGAGTTGAATACACCTCTGCCATTCCCCTCGCTGAATAACTCCTCATGTGTGAATGCCGATGCAAAATATTCATTTAGTTGGTTAGCTACATGAGCAGGATCATCAACAGTCGACCCATCGATATTAAGTGGACCAATCTGATTCATCCCCTTCCTTCTAGAGTTTACATAAGTAAAGAACTCTTTGCTGTTTTTCTTTGCATCCTTTGCCAAGGATTTCTCGTAATCTGCCTTCGCCTGCCTAACCTCCTTTGTAATTTGGTTACAGATCAACTTGTATCTATCATAGGCTTCTGTGTCACGTGTTAATTTGTATGTATCCCATGCATTTTTCTTCTCTGCCATATGTCTCATTAGTTCATCTAACATCCATTTAGGCCTAAACCTTGAACAATATTTCTTAGTTGGTATGTAAAGCCTAGTAGCTTCCAAGATAAGTTCTTTGAATGCTTCCCATTTTGAATTTGCTGTTGGTAACATCATCAGTTGATCCCACTGTATAGAATTTAAATACTGTCTCAGTCCACCGTAGTTGCCTTTACGAAAGCAATACCCCTTCCCTTTACCCCTAATGGTAGTTACCTCTTTGAGTAAATCCCACTTCAGAACACTGTGATCACTGCCACCTAGTGGTTCATTTATCTGCAGATTCTTAATGCATGAAGAATCACTACTGATAATCAAATCAAGAGTATTACTCCCTCTAGTTGCCTCTCGAACATGTTGATGTAGAAAACAATCATCCAATAAATGCACAAAAGCCTTGCTAGTGTGTGAGTAACCAGCCCCCAAATTCCAGTCAATATCTGGGAAATTAAAATCCCCCATAATAAGACTCTCTGATTTACTGGCCCACTCTATTTCTCTGTACAGTTTGTTATTATACTCATCAGAGTCATTACGCCTATGGCACACTCCTACTCTCAATTTTGATCTCCTAATGCTTATGTCACACCAAACTGACTCGACACTGCACTGTCCAGCGATGTCGACTGGCTTCACTTCCTTGGATTTTATGTGTTTCTTAACTAATAATATAACCCCTCCTCCCTTCCTATCCTGTCTATCCTTTCTGTAGACATTGTAATTCCCAAATTCCAGTTCTGCATTCCTTATATCTGTGTGACACCACGTCTCTGAAATCCCAACAATATCTGCCTTTGATGTTTTGAGCAATACCTCAAATTCATCAAATTTATTTACTAGACTCCTAGCATTGGTGTACACGCAAGTATACATGCACCTGCTCTTCCTCTTAGCCACCCTAACACAACCCATGTGTTTACTTGTACCCCAATGATTCCCAGCAGTCTCTGAAATATCCTGCATCTTATTTTCCAGGCTGCTGCTCATTCCAATAGAAGCAGTGCAAGAATCACTTTCTCCTCTGCCAGTGGCTACTGTTAATCTATTAGTCCTTGTATCCCCCCAATCTAGCAGTTTTCCGACCCTCCTAACACTGCCTCAATAGCATCAGCAAACATTCTTGCACCCTTTCTATTTAAGTGTATCCCATCCCTGTAGAAGCAGTCTCTCCTGTTAACAAGTACAGACCAGGCTGAAAAAAATTCTACCCCTTGAGCCTTGCACAATCTTTCCAGGGCCGAATTGATCGACAAGGCTCTCATCATATACTCCCTCCTATCGTGTCTGGGCAGAATTGCAGACACTTTCAAATTCAACCCTACTTCACGGCTTTTTTTCAACGGTGACCTGTACTTGTTAAGTAATTCTGCCGGTCTCCTACTCTTAATATTATTAGTGCCAACGTGTACAACTATATCACCTTTTGTGCCCTTAAATGATGATATTCGCTCTACAACGTCATCAACCTTTGCCCCTGGCAGACATACCCTGGTCCTGTTCCACCTATCCTTTTTACAAAGCATGTTTCCCGTTTCCCTGACAATAGAGTCACCAACAACTACTAGTTCCTTTGGGACCAGCGCATTCTGCCTTGGGGGCTGCCGCTGTGTTGCGCGATGACCAAGTGCAAGCTCTGGCATTGGTGTGGGCAGCTGAGAGCTTGATGGGCCCCTCACTTGTAATCCTTCGAGGGCATCCACCCTGTCCTTCAAGCTCTCATATAGGCCCATAACAATGCTGAGTTGACGGCTGATTTCCTTACACTCCTTGCATCTCGCACATACAAAGACAACCCCCATGACAGTATCATCTCCCATACCTGACTGCTCCGCAAACATCAAGCAAATAGTGAATCTTAAAAGGCTGTGATTCAGAGTGCAACTGCCCCCCTCAGTTCTCCTCTGAGCCACAGCATTCCCATTAGCTTGAGCCTTTTGCTTTGCTGCTCTGGTTTGAGTCATGATTTCGATTTACTTTCAATAAAAATTTCAATTTCAGTACAAAATTAAATCCTCAACTTGTATCCCAACACAGTTATAACGCTATATTTATGTTTCAGTAATGAGTGTTATCTACAAAATATTTGTTTCAGTAATGAGTGTTATCTACGAAATATTTGTTTCAGTAACGAGTGTTATCTACGAAATCCCTTTATATAACTTCCGTATGAGGTCACTGTTGAAAAAAAGCCGTGAATTAGGGTTGAACTTGAAAGTGTCTGCAATTCTGCCCAGACACGATAGGAGGGAGTATATGATGAGAGCCTTGTCGATCAATTCGGCCCTGGCGGGATTGTGCAAGGCTCAAGGGGTAGAATTTTTTTCAGCCTGGACTGTACTTGTTAACAGGAGAGATTGCTTCTACAGGGATGGGATACACTTAAATAGAAAGGGTGCAAGAATTTTTGCTGATGCTGTCGAGGCAGTGTTAGGTGGGTCGGAAAACTGCTAGTTGGGGGGGATACAAGGACTAATAGATTAACAGTAGCCAGTGGCAGAGGTGGAAGTGATTCTTGCACTGCTTCTATTGAAATGAGCAGAAGTCTGAAAAACAGGATGCAGGATATTTCAGAGACTGCTGGTAGTCATTGCGGTACAAGTAAACACATGGGTTGTGTTAGGGTAGCTAAGAATAGAAACAGGTGCATGTATACCTGCGTGTACACCAATGCTAGGAGTTTGGTAAATAAATTTGATGAATTTGAGGTATTGCTCAAAACATCAAAGGCAGATATTGTTGGGATATCAGAGACGTGGTGTCACACAGATATAAGTAATGCGGAACTGGAATTTGGGGAATACAATGTGTATAGAAAGGATAGACAGGACAGGAGGGGAGGAGGGGTCATGCTATTAATTAAGAAACACATAAAGTCCAAGGAAGTGAAGCCAGTCGACATCGATGGACAGGGCAGCGTCGAGTCAGTTTGGTGTGACATAAGCATAGGGAAATCAAAATTGAGAGTAGGAGTGTGCTATAGGCCTAATGACTCTGATGAGTATAATAAGATATTGTACAGGGAAATAGAGTGGGCCAGTAAATCAGAGAGTCTTATAATGGGGGATTTTAATTTCCCAGATATTGACTGGAATTTGTGGATTGGTCACTCGCACACTAGCAAGGCTTTTGTGGATTTATTGGATGATTGTTTTCTACATCAGCATGTTCGTGAGGCAACAAGAGGGAGCAATACTCTTGATCTGATTATCAGTAGTGATTCTTCATGCATTAAGAACCTGCAGATAAATGAACCACTAGGTGGCAGTGATCACAGTGTGTTGAAGTGGGATTTACTCAAGGAGGTAACTACCATCAGAGGTAAAGGGAAGGGTTTTTGTTTTCGTAAAGGCGACTATGATGGTCTGAGACAGTATTTAAATTCTATACAGTGGGACCAACTGATGATGTTACCAACAGCAAACTCAAAATGGGAAGCATTCAAGGAACTAATCTTGGAGGCTACCAGGCTTTACATACCAACTAAGAAATATTGTTCAAGGTTTAGGCCTATATGGTTGTCAGATGAACTAATGAGACATGTGGCAGAGAAGAAAAATGCATGGGATACATACAAATTAATGGGTGACATGGAAGCCTATGATAGATATAAGTTGGTCTGTAACCAAGTCACAAAGGAGATTAGGCAGGCAAAGGCAGACTATGAAAAATCCTTGGCAAAGGATGCAAAGAAAAACAGAAAAGAGTTCTTTACATACTTGAACTCGAAAAGGAAAGGGATGAATCAGATTGGTCCACTGGATATTGATGGTTCAACAGTTGAGGATCCTGCTCAGGTGGCTAACAATCTAAACGAGTATTTTGCATCTACATTCACGCATGAGGAGTTATTCAGGAAGGAGAATGATGTAGGTAAAGTAAACATTGGCAGTGAGCTGGATGATTTTGTAATAACTGAGAGGAAAGTGGAGGAGAGATTGTTGAGGATAAACATAAAAAAGGCACCTGGGGTGGATGGGATCTATCCAGTTATATTAAAGGAGGCAGCAAAGGAAGTAAGCAAACCCTTAGCCATAATTATGAGAGCTTCCTTGGACTCAGGGGAGGTACCTATGGACTGGAGATGTGCAAATGTGACCCCAATTCACAAAGGAGGTTCAAAGGCTGACACAAGTAATTATAGACCTGTTAGTTTAACTTCTGTTCCAGGTAAATTAATGGAGGCACTGGTTAAAGAAGCACTGCAGGATCATCTAGACAAGAATTCAGTTATAGCTCAGACGCAGCATGGTTTTGTTAAGGGCAGGTCTTGCCTGACCAATTTGATTGGATACTATGATGTAGTCACAAAAGAACTGGATGCAGGGAATAACTTTGATATTATATATTTGGATCTTAGAAAGGCTTTTGATACTGTTGCACATGGAAGACTGCTGCACAAATTGGAGCAGTGTGGCATTGGAGGCAAATTGCTGCTATGGATAAGGGGATGGTTGAGTGGCAGAAGACAGAGAGTGGTAATCAATGGACACTGCTCAACGTGGACTAATGTTATTAGTGGAGTTCCTCAAGGTTCAGTGTTGGGTCCGTTGTTGTTTTCGGTGTTTATGAATGATATTGATGATGGGATATCAAGTTTAATGTCCAAGTTTGCAGATGATACAAAGGTTGGCAGGGTCGTTAAGGACAATACTGACGCTATGCTGCTGCAACAGGATCTGGACAGGTTGAACAGATGGGCTGAGAGGTGGCAAATGAGGTTTAACATCGACAAATGTAAAGTGCTGCATATGGGAAACAGTAACCCCAGATCAACGTATCAACTCTGCGGTACTACACTGACAGTGGTGGAGAATGAAAAGGACCTGGGGGTAATTGTGCAGGCAGATATGAAGTTCTCTGAGCAGTGCAGACGAGCTGCAAGAGTAGCTCATGGTGTCTTGTCAATGATAAAGAGGAATTTTTCTAGCAGGGATAAGGAGGTGATTATTCCCTTGTATAAGGCAATGGTAAGGCCACATCTTGAGTACTGTATACAGGTCTGGAGGCCTCATTTCAAGAAGGATGTAGAGCTGCTGGAACGGGTACAGAGAAGGGCAACAAGATTAGTAAATGGAACAAAGGGTTGCTCTTACGAAGAAAGGCTTAAGTTTTGCAAATTACAGAGTCTGGAGACTAGGCACCGGCGACGTGATCTGATAGAGGTGTATAAGGCTTTGAATGGTTTGAGCATGCTCAATGCCAATGGGATTCTTCATCTTTCTCAGAATAATCACCTCAGAGGGCATAAATTCAAATTGAGGAAGGACGGATGTCGGATAGATGTGCGGAAATTTGCCTTTGGACAGCGGGTGGTTGGTTGGTGGAACCGACTTCCATCACTGGTTGTTGAAGTTGATAGCCTAAACAAATTTAAAGCTCAACTGGACAGGTATTTCGAACGAACGGAGGGGTGAAATGGGAGTGGGTTTTTTTTTTTTTTTTTTTGTTTTTTTTTGGCTGATGCTGAATAAGCTTGCTTTCTTGCATCATATGCCTCTGCTAATGCTAATGCTAATGCTAATGCTAATCAAGTTATGTATTATTTATTTTTACTAATTATTTATATTACGTAACCTAAGTGGTTGTATGTATAGTTAAAAGTACAATTTAATTGCGAATGAAGTTCGACAAGATTAATAGATTTTACTGATTAATTTTTGCGTAGCAATGGCGGCTATTTACGATCGGTAAACATGTGGATTTGATACCCTTTCCGATACTAAGTAATACCTACAAAATCTCTATCTAAGTTACTTTAAACTTAAGTACCGTAAATAGGAATATAAAGCTACTCTAGAAAATAAGTTAATATGTCAATTTAAACTAATAAAGCAGAAAATAAATCAGAAAAAATTTCTCTGTTCCAAGAGCGGCAGAAAGGCACGTCCGCACAGGCAACCCTCGTCCTCAGACCATTGCAGGATCATCTAGACATAACTGAAGTCATGTCTAGATGATCCTGCAATGCTTCTTTAACCAGTGCCTCCATTAATTTACCTGGAACAGAAGTTAAACTCATAGGTCTGTAATTACCTGTGTCCCCCTTTAATCCTCCTTTGTGGATTGGAATCACATTTGCACATCTTCAGTCCATGGATAGCTCCCCTGAGTCCAGGAAAGCACTCATAATTATGACTAAGGGTTTGCTTACTTCCTTTGCCGCCTCCTTTAATATAACTGGATAGATTCCATCCACTCCAGGTGCCTTTCTTATGTTTATCTTCAACAATTTCTCCTCCACTTTACTCTCAGTTATTACAAGATTATCTAGCTTACTGCCAGAGTTGAATACACCTCTGGCATTCCCCTCCCTGAATAACTTCTCCTGTGTGAATGTCGATGCAAAATATTCATTTAGTTTGTTAGCTACCTGAGGAGGATCATCAACCGTTGAACTGTCGACATCAAGTGGACCAATCTGATTCATCCCCTGCCTTCTAGAGTTTACATAAGTAAAGAACTCTTCGCTGTTTTTCTTTGCATCCTTTGCCAAAGATTTTTTGTAATCTGCTTTCGCCTGCCTAACCTCCTTTTAACTTGGCTGCAGACCAGCTTATATGTATCATAGGCTTCTGTGTCACATATTAATTTATATGTATCCCATGCATTTTTCTTCTCTGTCACATGTCTAATTAGTTCATCTGACATCCATTTAGGCCTAAATCTTGAACAATATTTCTTTGTTGGTATGAAAAGCATAGTAGCTTCCAAGATTAATTCTTTGAATGCCTGCCATTTTGAATTTGCTGTTGGTAACATCATCAGTTGTTCCCACCGTATAGAATTTAAATACTGTCTCAGACCACCTTTAAGAAAGCAAAAACCCTTCCCTTTACCCTTGATGGTAGTTACCTCTTTGAGTAAATCCCACTTCAGCACACTGTGTTCACTGCCACCTAGTGGTTCCTTTATCTGCAGATTCTTGATGAATGAAGAATCACTACTGATAATCAGATCAAGAGTATTACTCTCTCTAGTTGGCTCCCAAACATGCTGCTGTAGAAATCATCCAATAAATCCCCAAAAGCCTTGCTAGTGTGAGTGACCAACCCACAAATTCCAGTCAATATCTGGAAAATTAAAATTCTCCATTATAAGACACTCTAATTTACTGGCCCACTCTTATTTCTCTGCACAATTGCTCATTATACTCATCAGATTCATTAGGCCTATAACACACACCTCTCATTTTTACTTTCCCAGTATGTCACACCAAACACTCAACATTGCATTGTCCACCCACATCAATTGGATGCATTTCCTTAGATTTTGTTTCTTAACTAACAGCATAACCAGTGGTGGGATTCAGCCGGTTTGCACCGGTTCGGCAGAACCGATACCTAATTTTTAGTTGACTTCAGCGAACCGGTTGTTAAAATGGCGCTTGTGATCAGGCTTCTCTCTAAGGTAGGCACCTGGTATTCTATGCCATTTATTACTTCAGCAAGAAATTTTCATTTAGTATCGATAAAATGAAGAAAATGTGTGTTCTGATTGATGTTTATCAATGGTATAAGCATAGTTTTGTTAAGCATAGCATGCTTTGTTTATAAAAGTTTATGATATGACCACACGTGGACAGAACCAGTAAAAATATTCAAATATATAGGGACATATCCGCTCCTACTCTATAATATATTAAAATAAAACATTTTTAAAATTTTTTGCAGTAGCCCTTAAAAGGATGAAAAGGCAACAGAGTTTGACAGGTTTTTTCAATAAGAAACAAAAATCAGAATTTGTTGTATTAGAATTGGCCTTGGATTCAGTTACATCGCCAACAATTTTCATCGAACTAGTTGAATTGGAAAAACAAGATGCAGAGACAATATGTTTTTCAGTTATGGAAAGTTTAAATAATGTTGGGCATACTAAGAACTACCTAGAAAAAAATTTTAATACGATTTTGCTCCGATGGTGCCAGCGTTATGCTTTGGAGAAAATCTGGAGTGAGCACTAGGATTGCAAAAGAGTTTCCAAACATAATAATAAGGCACTGTTTAAATCATCGCCTCCTTCTTGTTTTAGATGATTCGATAAAGGAAATAAAGCAAGTAAATCATTTTAATATATTTATTGATAAGATGTATACTATTTTTCATCAATCCAATAAGAACCAAATTGAACTTTCCAAAATATCCGAACAACTTGGAATTGAAATTATAAAGATTGGTAGAGTTTTGGGACCAAGATGGGCTGCCTGTAGTTTAAGGTCAACCCTAGTTGTGTGCCGCGCTTATCCAACGCTACATCACTATTTTTATTCAAATAAAAAGTACTTAGGTATGGCTGCCCGTCTTGAAAATATATATTTTATAACTGATTTGGCATTGATGATTGATATTTTAAACGAAATTTCTCTTCTTTCAAATGCACTGCAAGCAAGAAATATAGATATAATAAAGGCTGAAAAACTCGTGATAAGATCTATTAAAGCATTTCAAATGCTTGGAAAGGAAAAGGGTCCATATGAAAAAAAAGTTGATGAATTAATTACTTCAGAAACCTTCAAAAAATATAAAATTTGTAGAAAATCATCGATTTATCGGGCTTCCTCGGGGAAGACTTTTAGAAAACATTGTAACGAATTTGAAAAAAAGACTAATGGATTGTGAACATTTAAAAGCAAGTTGTTGCCAATTTCAAGATAGGAATAAATTATAATTTCTCAATTTTTTGTAGCCAGATTACTGGAATATTGAAGAAGTACTAGTTCCATGGAAAGCAGCTGAAGAACAATTGCTCGTATTTAATGAAATTTTTAATTACCAAATTGATATTAATGATTATTGAGATTTCGTGGAAAACGTTTTAAAAAATTTCCAGAATTATGCAATTCCTGAAAGTGTTCAAAGAGCTAAAAATATTGTCAGAACAACTGCTGTTAAGTTCAGCAGAAACGCAAAGGGGTTTTTCAAAGATGAACATAATATGTCCAGAGAAGAGAAGTCGCCTAACTGTTTCTAATATATCAAACACAATGACTATAAGTCTAATCGGCCTACCTCTAAAGGAATGGGATCCTACTCCTACAGTGAAAAGATGGTTAAGGATAAATCACTCAGCCGATGATGCTCGGATAAAAGTGAAGAAAATTGCAAGTGAGGACACCAATCAAGAAGCAATATGGAAATATCTTAAATAACAGTTTTATTGTTTATTGTCAGGTATTATTTAATATTTTTTCATTAATATTTTAAAACTCTTTCTTATAAAACATAATCTAGTTTTGTGGACTTCTTTTATTGTTCTTATTTAAGTATTAGCTGCATGAAATAATAAACTACCTTTCGGTATATAGTTTTTTTATACTTAGAACAGTCATTAGAGCAGCGAACCAGTTGTTAAATTATTTGAATCCCACCACTGAGCATAACCCCTCCTCCCTTCCTGACCTGTCTATCCTTTCTGTACACATTGTACTCCCCAAATTCCAGTTCTGCACTGCTTATGTCTGTGTGACACCATGTCTCTGATATCCCAACAATATTTGCCTTATGCTGCATCAGCCAAAAAAAAAATTGCTGAGTTACCCTGAGAGAGAGAGAGAGAGAGAGAGAGAGAGAGAGAGTGTCAAAAGTAGAAAGGAATCAACAAGAAAGAGAAGAATGATGATATCCAGCTCAGGACCCTAGGTGTGCCAAGCCCATACTCACCTGTGAGCCCCTGGTTCAAGAAGGATCGAGAACCTCCAGTTGCTATCAAAGGCTTCACTGATTTCAAAACACTGTGACACCATATTCTGATAAAAGTAAAGCATTTCTGATGGTGTCTTCTAACTTTTCCAATATGTATAATGTTGACCTGTTTTGTCTCACTCCTATCCGGGCAATGTCGTGATTTTCCAGATACCAAGTGTGCATCATGGCCTTAGTAGCCCTTGCACCAATAAATCCAACACAAACAGATACCATGCAAGTCTATGGTTAACCATATTCTCAAATAATTTACAGAAGCAGCTGGTGTCTGTAATGAGTTGGATTGGCATGATCTTTTTCGGATTTCAGAAAAGCTTGAATGATAGCATGGTGCCAGAGCTCTGGAAAGGAAGTTTCCTGTTCCACAGTATCGTTTCCAGCTGCTGATAGTATTTGTTCACTGTTCATTTCCTTTAAAGGAAAATGTTTAACTTATGCTTTTCTATTACTGTTTTGTTATTCTGGAAAATTCAAACAGTCAAATAACAGCCCCATACAACAGCTGTAACTGAGCAACCAAAGAGGCATTTCACAATGCACAACTCATCACACCTTGTACAGATGAGGTATTGCAACTGATGACTAAAATTGATTCTGCTCCTGTCAGCAAAAAAAAAAAAAAAAAAAAGTACAGTTACAGAATTGGAAAAAATGTTGCTTAGTCTTGAACAAATCAAAGTTTTTGATTTTACAATGACGGGAAGAACAGAATATGGTGAAACAGCACAAGTCCATGGACCCACCCATCCGGGTGTGTACAAAGTATTCTGCTGGTGTTGTAATGGTGTGTAGGACTGTTTTTGTGGTACACATTATAGGCACCATGATACCGGTGGAACAACATTTGGATGCCACAGGTTATCAGGAAATTGTTTCCAACCAGGCACATCCATTTGTAACTGCAGTGTATCCATTTGCAAATAGATTCTTCCAAAAGGATAATGTGCCATGCCATAGTTTCAGAACAGTACAGAATTGGTTCCAGGTACATGAATGAATTCAAAGATCCCTAGGTAGAGGCAAAAGTGGCAATAGTACCCCAACAACCAAAATAAGGTGGATTTTTTTTTAAATGATTAAAGCTTAATGATTCCAAAACCATCAAATTTATATGAATTTTTATGGAAAGCACACTTTCTACACCTCCGAATCCAGGCTGTTCTGAGGACTAAGGTGTTCACGTGATCGGACTAATTAGGATAAGCGTGTTTGAAAGGTTCCATTGATACATAAAAGACCCGTGTAATATCCATCTTGCTATTCAGTAGCTGTACCTAACAAATTGGCCAATGTATATATATCTATATATTAAACACAAGAATGGTAATCTATTACCAGATTACCATTCTTATAGCTGGCTTTAAGGGCCATCTTTCTAGGCAGAAAGATGGCCCTTAAAACCTAATATGACTAAAATATGTCTATGTCTATACAGCAATGTTACAATAAACAACTGTGCACATAAACATAACTGATGTAATCCTACAATAATATATTAAAATATTTAAAATTAATAAAAGTTAATTGAAAATTTTAGACACTTCTCGTACATTTAGACACTTAAAATATTCATAATTACAATGGATACAGAGCAAAATATGTTTAAAACAGGTGTGCATTTGGAAACTATTTCTAGTAGTATTTATTATAATATTAAAACTAGAGAGCTTTGCTCGCTTTGCTTGCCAACTCCCATGCCCGCTTTTCTACGTAAAATGTAGTAGAGGTATGATGGAGTAAGTGAAATCTTTCAACGTAAAAGACACACCTGGTGAAACACACTGATCAATATCTAATCAGGATATGACCTATGTAATTATTTACCTGTGCATTTGTAGTGATGTAATTGCCCCACCCCCACTTGTACCACATCCCACTTCGCCCATTGGCTACACCTCACCATGCAGCATTCTCAAGGTCGAATACATATCACTGTGTTTACATAGGTCATTTAGGAATAGGCCTTTTGCTTCGGGTTTCATAATGCATGAAGAACATTGTTGCATCCGAAAGAGAATTAAAATATTTACAAACTATACAAATATTTAAAATACAGTCCATTCCGGTTATTTGGGACACATCGAGACTAGTGCATTTTGGCCCGATTAAGCAGCTGCCCCAATTATCCGAAGTTTTACGTAAACAGTTAAAAATACAATGTATCCCCCCCCTTTACAATTGGTTCACTGTACAATCAAATCACGTTGCGACGAACTCAACATAGTAAGGTACCGTTCACTATACGATGTGCAGTAAGTGCTGGTCATTGTGATCACGTTTGTGAATTGAATTTTAATTCTATTAAAAGCGATTCTAATCAGCGAAAATAGGAGGAATATTATCCACAGGCTATAAAAGCAAAGATATATTAAGCACAAATTTACCCTTTATTACCTTACTTACCAATTAAAAAATTAAATGATACGTGAAAATCGGAAGAATATACGTGATAATCGGAATAATTAATACGTACCGTAATATGTTCATACGAACTAGTTGACATTTCTGTTCACTGACATTTGTGGGTGGGGGGTTAAAATTTAAAACAGTAAAAAGATAAGCAATCAATAACAAAGAACACAGCACACACAAATTGCAAGTAACACAATACGTGCAAGTGAGAACGGAGTAATGAGTTACAAAGCTTTAAAAATAGAAATGAAGAGAAGAGAAATTAATTTTTTTAATATGAGTGAAGATTTTGTGGAAGTGTAAACACATTTCATCATAATAACCCATAGAATTCCAGCTGTCGGTATTATTGCAAATTCACTAAGATCGAGTTTACTGTCTGTTTATGATAGATTTCACTAACAGAAAAGCCCAATAAACAGGTGACTGCTAATTGTTTTTATTGTTTTATGGTTGTGACCTCCAGAATTTCGACCGAACCACGTGATACCGTCGGAGACAATCGTAGGGTAATCTCCAGTGCTGCGGTCTCCTGCCCCGATTAAACGGCATGCTGTTCCAATTAAGCGAAGTAAACCCTGGCTATTTTCTTGATTAGTTTCTGTTTTTTAAGATTTGCCCCAAATAACCGGAATCCACTGTATTTACAAAATTCTGAACTATTTACAAATATACAAACTATATCGGGACGACGGGTCCTTTCGTCAGCTGACATTAATATACAAAAAACGTTACAATGGAACGTCTGTTTGTTTGTTTGTTATTTGGTTTTTTAGGAGCATTAGCAACTAAGGCCATATTGCTCCGGGAATATGCGGTGGTCATTCCCTGACCTTTCCGCATCCTCCGTATTTGGTGGTGACGGGCTCGAACCCCGGTCTAATCAAGAAGCGTGTGCTACGCACTGCTGCTCCTTCCCACCTGGCTACAGAGGCGCCCCACAATGGAACGTCAAATGATGCTGGGCATGGTCATGTATTAGACAGTGAAGCACGTGCATGAAGTTGATGAATGTTATGGAGGCAGTTGTCTTGCAATGCGACGAACATTGGCATGCATCCCACGTACGTGCTCTACATTGTCAACAGCAAGTGTCTGATTCTGCCCAGTAAACCATTTCTGTTCCATCCATTTAATGTCCACCAACTTGTCAACTTAATTTCAGCTGATGAAGGAACCCATCGTCCCGATATAGTACAGGTATGATTGTAAATAGTTGTTTAGTATTTTGTAAATATTTGTATAGTTTTGTTATTATTTGTATAATAATAACATTATATTAATATACTAACATTACAACTCACTGATCGAAATATAACCAGGAAATGACCTATGTAATTATTTACCTGCGCATTTGTAGTAATCTATACAATGAGCTGCCATGTATTGGGAACTCATTGTGAAGGAGGAGCACAATATGAGATACAAATAAAATGATGCCCCTTCAAACTACAAACGCAGTTTTTTTGTTTAAGAGTTTTCTACGGTGTATTTACACCAATATTATATAGAATATTTACACTCTTAAACATCTTCTTCTTCAAGAGGAGTGTTTCCATTTACAATGGGTTCCTCAGCCTACAAGTTATTTCTTGTTAGGAATTTTTTCCCGCCATAAAGTGCGGTTCAAGGTGTCTTGGTCGGTTAAGCCTCAGGCTGTCATGCACTCCCATACTCCATCCATCCATGCACTCCTAGGTCTTCCTCTTCTCCTTCTTCCAGGAGGTATCCATTCCAGAATAGCCTTTGGATATCTGTTTTCTTGCATCCGTTTTACATGTCCATACCATGCTTTTCTTTAATGGTGTCAATAATAGTCTTTTTCACTTCCATATTTTCCCTTATGTCTTCATTCCGTTTTCTGTCTCTTCTAGAAGTTCCTGCTCAGTGTCTCCAAAAATACATTTCTGTGGAGAGCAATTTGTTTTCCACTCGCCTATTCAATGTCCAGGTTTCCGCTCCATACAATAGAAGACTTTGTACAATCATTTGAAATATAAGTTTCTTTGTTTTATTTAGGATATTTTTGCTCCACAAAACAGAGTTTAATATGCTGATAGCCTTTCTGCCATCTGCAATTCTCTTATTGATCTCTGCTTGGGATGATCCATCACTTTGTAAGATTGATCCCAAATATTTGAATTTATCAACTTGTTTGATTTTAAAACCTGCAATATTTAGAACATGTCCTGGTCCTGAAGACAACATTTCAGTCTTGCTAAAATTGATTTTTAGACCCCATTGTTTATATTCCTCAAACAACTGACGACATGCATACTTTGCATCTTCTAAGTCTTGTGCTACCACCACCTGATCGTCTGCAAAAATTAAATTGTGAATATAGGTGTTCTTATTAATCGGCAATCCCATTTTATTACATTTTTTTGACCAGCATCTTAGGCAGATGTCGATATAAATTTTGAAAAGTGTTGGTGACATGAAACAACCTTGTAATAAGCCTTTTGAAGTGTGGAATTCAGGTGACAAAGCTGATCCCACTTTAATTCTGCATCTATTATTCCTGTAAATTGCCTTAATAATGTTAATCAGTTGTCCATCAATATTTGCCTCTTTCAGTGCTTCCCATAAGAGTTTTCTTGGAACACTGTCATATGCCTTTTCAAGGTCAATGAAAATCATAAAGATTTTTTTCCCTTTTGATTGGCATTTTTCAAGGACCTGTCGTACTGTTGAGATATGGTCTATACATGACCTCCCGGCTGAAAAACCACTTTGTTCTTCTGATACCTTGATTCGGGCTTCTAAATGGTTCCTGATCCATTTTCCAAGGATCTTTAACAGTGGGTTCAGGATGCATATTCCTCTGTAATTTGAACAGCTTTTCCGATCGCCCTTCTTATAAATTGATGTAATATACCCTGTTATCATTTCTTTCGGTATTTCTTCTCCTCTCAGTATACCATTTAACAGTTTTTGTATCAGAACAGCCACTCCTCTTCCTCCATATTTCAGAAGTTCCATGTAAATTCCTCCAGGTCCAAGTAATTTGCCATTCCTTCCTTTAGCAGGAGTTCCACTTCCCTAACAGAAACTTTCAAGCCTGAGACTTCTACACCAAAATCCTTCATAGTACTCTGTCCAGTCTTTCAAAGGTGTTAATTGCAAACCAGCGTTATGTTTATTCTGTTTTCTCAAGTCTTTAAGGATCTTCCACAATTCCGCTGATTGCTTGAAGCCCAATTTGCTATTAATAGTTGCGCATTTCCTTTCCCATTCTTCATTTTTCGCTTCTACTACCAACCGATTGGCTATTTTCTTCTTTTCAACATAAATGTTGAATGCAACGTATGCATCATTCCTATCACCCAGCCATTTCTGATATGCAAGTTTCTTTTCCTCTACAGCAGCTCTTACTTTCTCTGTAATCCAGGTCTTTTTTGGTCCTTGGCTCTTCTTTTTGCCTAGGATTTCATAAGCTATTTTTTAAATATTCATAGAATTCTTCAATATTACCTTTTATCTCTATGTTAATTGCAGCATCCAGTTGTTTCTAATTCTGTCGTCCTGGAGTAAGTCAACGTTAAATTGATCCACTTGTAGCATTTCTCCTTCCCTGCATTGTTGGTTGTCCACACACATTTTCTTAATCCAGTTCCACCTCAGTGTTGTTTTAACAAGAAAATGGTCAGATCCACATTCAGCTCCTCTATAAACTCGAACATCTTTCAATACATATGTCCCTGAATGTTTTGAAATAATGTAATCTATAACTGATCTAATTTGTCTTGTGTCCTGTGACCAAGTATATTTATGGATATCCCTGTGTTGGAAAAATGTGTTGTTTATTCTCAAGTTGTTCACAAAGATTGCACTTTTAAACATATGATGCTTTATTGCATCAATCTTCATTTTAACATTTGTAGTAATGTAATAGCCGCGCCCTCTTCTCCCATTGGCTCAAATAAATATCACTAGGAAGAAAACTTTTTTAACGTATAGATAGATAAAAATTATAACCAAGAATAACCTATTTCGCCAGTGGATATCACCCACTGTGAAAACAGCTCATTTAAATAAAGCTAAAGATCATAATAAAAACTGATTTTCTATAATTGACCACGGACAGGGCACTTATGCATGGAACCGGGTTTACTCAAATCCTATGAGAACGAAAGTAATATGAGCCTAAAGCTAGTCTTACAGATAATATCCATTTAATTAAGGAAAAAATTAAGCATAATTCACTAGTTCTTGCAATGTGGGCCCCCACCCCAGGGGGGGGATATGTTGCCTTTTACGAAGCACTTTAAAAAAATATGAAAAACTATCTCAATAATTCAGGCACAATACAGATTTTATTTTAATATTTTGAGATTAAATGCAATGGGTTACATATTAATTTACAAATTAATACATTACCTTAATAAAAGCTAATTTTATTAAGCTAGCATATTAATAAATTAATTTGTTATACTAATTTTATTAAGATAACATATTAATAAATTAATATGTTATACTAATTTTACTAAGCTAATATATTAATAAATTAATTATTTGGCTTAATAAAATTTTAAGATAAAAAGCCTCAAACTAAGAAAAATTCAAACTATGATGTCATTTAGTGCAAATGCGTCATTATTATAAGATCTAAGATTGTGAAATCCCCCACAAATTGCCTTCCTCTTATATCTTGCACATTGTACACTCATAACTAAATTTTATGTCAAATTTGTTTATTTGCATGTTTTCTTGAAGTTGGGGACATGAATTTTATGAAATATTTTAAGGGGAGCACGAAATTTATAAAATATTTCAAGGAAAGGGAGCACAAGGTATAAAAGTTTAGGAACCTCTATCATTATCGAAAATCAATGTTCTGAAAATTGGGCATTTTTTCTTTTTTTTGTTTTGGAAATCAAATATTACACAAACCAAACTTCAGCACACTTCCATCAGAGTAAAACTGACATCCCATTTTTAACAAGAACTTGTGTTATATGAAGACTTCTCAACGTTATTTCTGAATCAATGGCATGAGTAATCATTTATTCCTTCTAATCTTCTGAAACAAAACACAATTTAAAACAAAAAACCACCAATACACAGTAGAAGTAATATGCTACAACATAATTCTCAAGAAAAAAATAAAACATTAATTCACAATACAGTTTCTGATAACTCTCTGTTGCTGATCAGTTCAGTGAAAGCACACTGCACTTTCTCCTTTTCACTCTCTAATATGACTGCGATTAATCTCATGGGATCAGAATGGATGGACTTTTTTGAAACTAAGTTCTTCAAGATTGAAGCGATCCTTTCTTTGGTAGGCAATGGTTTCTTGTTAGGTAAACAAAACAAATTTAGAATAACTGATATATTCTGAGCATATATTTTAAGCTGTGGAAGTTTATGTGATATATTAAGCATGTAACTCAGGATATCGTGAAGCAAATCAAAATTACTTTGGGTTCCATCACTGGGAAAATTACTTTGCTTTACTTTGATCAAGTGTATTACCTCAGGAAGGGCTTTTACAAGGACAGGAATAACTTCTTCAAAATCATTTAAATTTTTTGTATGATATAATGCATGATAAACTTCGCACATTCCAGAAAGAAGAAAACATCCTTGAAAACACGTGGTTAATAATGACTGTAACATAAGCCAAAAAGAATCATCAAACACTTTTTTCAATGCATTGGTTACTTCATGCCATCGGTTAATATATTGTTCAAAACCTTTACACAAGTTCTGCCACTCTTCATCCTCTTCACTAACAATTTTTTGTACTTGGATCCATTTTGTTTTTGTAATACCCAGTTCAGCAATTCCAGCAGCAAATACTGAACTTCCAGCAAGTCCAATTCCCAATCGGATGCCAGTTTGAACAACAAGAGTTGCAGTGATGGGAATAGCAGGGGCTGCAATCATGCCAAGACCAGCACCAAGTACAGATGCCACACCTAAACCAACACACTTGGCTACATTTACATTAAAATGATGTTTATCTACACTATCAGCTAATTCATTTATCTTCAGGATATTCTGAACTCTTAATTTTTCCCAATAATGATATCTCTTAATGAAAGTTTCAGTAAACACAGGCTGTCTTTGGAGTATATCCAATAAATCTGCATCACAGCCTTTAAGACTTCTCTGGATAGTTTGTCTAAATCCATCTATGGTGGAGTACATTGTTGCTGGCCTATAAAGGAAACATAATTGCTTTAATTAAAAGTACCTTAAGCCACTATTGAAATTTAATTATTTCACTCATATAATAACTGAAATACCAACAACAAGATCTGCTTTGAAATAAATTAACTCGAGAAAATAAGTTGATTTATCAGTTATGGCTCAGACATAAAGGTTAAAAAAAGAAAAAAAAAAGTAAACAGGTAAACTGCATCCATTAACAATCCATTGCAGGATGGAAGCCTCCTCAATGATTCACGTTGAGGGAAATGGACCATAATCTGCTACGTTGGTCCAGTGCAGGTTGGCAGACCGACTGTATTTAGCAGTCAGGGGCTTGAACCCTGGTCTACTCAAAGGACATGTGCTACAGCACTCCCACACCTGACCACTCGGCTACGGAGGTTGCCAATAGGAAAGACATATGCCACTACTAAATAGAATGAACATTGGATGCAGCAGGTAAAAAGTATTGAAGCTTCTAAATTCTTGTTTAACTGTTATAATATGGTATAACTAAAAAAAATGATAGGCATACACTGGTGTTCAAAGAAACTGCATCACCCTTTAAAATTGTAATTGTTGTCCGGATAACGTAAGTATATGGCAATATTCCTTACAGATTGCATTAGATAAGATTGACACACGTAAGTGATGACATAATATTGCATCAGCTGTTACTTTCAGCTATATAAGCACGCTCTGCAAGAGTTGCAGTCATTCCTTGCTTGTGTCAGGATGGCGAGTTGTGCAGTTGACACCACGAAGAAAGAGTGCTATTGTTGCTTTACGTGAGGAAGGATGTTCTTCTCATCATACTGATTATAGAGTGTCCTGTAATCAGTCGACAGTAAGTAGATTTTTTTCCAAACTCAAGAATACTGGTTCTGCTGATAGGAAAAAAGAAACCGACGGAAACAAGTCTCTGCACCAAAACAGGACCGCATTTTGAAGCGCTTATGCCTTAAAAACTGTAAAGCTTCTTCGTCTGAGATGAAAAGAGAATGGGAAGAACATATAGGAGTGGTAGCAAGTGCAGTAACAGTCAGAAGATGCCTCTTCAAAAATGGACTTGTAGCCCGTAGTCCTAAGAAGAAGCCCCACCATAACACAAAAAAATAAAAAGGCCCGATTAATTTGGTGTCAAATGGAACCCCCCCCCCCCGAGCAGTAGAAGTCGGTTCTTTTCTCGGATGAGAAGAAATTCAACCTGCATAGCTCTGATGGGAGACAAACGATTTGCCATAGACGTGGTGAAGAATACCACCCAGACTATATGGTGTCTACAGTGAAATTCCCTACCAGCCAAATGATATGGAGGTGCATTTTGTATTGCAGAGTAGGTCACCTGCAGTTTATAAAAGGTTCTGTAAATGCCAATGGATACCTGGCAATATTGGAAGGCAAATGGCTGCCAACCATTAGAGACCATTTCAACCTGCCAAGTAACTGCATCTTTTGGGACGACTCTGCTCCTTGTCATCAGGGGGGCGAAAAGTGTAAGTAGGCACTTTTATAGTTACTTTAGCTTTATTTCTGCATTAGAGGTTCGACAGTAATGTGTTTACATTTGTTACAGGTGAAAAAAATGGTTGGAAGAACAGTCCATTACAATTCTTAGCTGGCCAGGAAACAGCCTGAAACTGAATCTTATAGAGAACTGTTGGCATCGTGTGGAATCTGCAGTTGCCAGAAAGAAACCAAAGACCCTTTGTGAACTTCAGGAAGCCATAATTCATGTCTGGAACCACAAACTATCAGTTGATTATCTTCAGAAATTGATGTTGTCAATCCTCGATGGTGTGCTGCTGTCATCAGAGCCAGAGACGGTTCAACTAAATATTAGTTTGCACCTGGTGAACTTTTAATTTTGTTTTCCATTTAAAATGATAAACTGAAGCAAATTGAGTGCTTCTGATAACATTTCAACAATAATTGTCGTGTTTACCAAAACTGTTGTGTAAAGGTTGCAAATGCTCATTTTGGAATATTTTGAGAGCATTTGTCAAATATTACTTAGCTTTGCCTTAACTATTAATAAATATCTTTTGTTTATATTTCTATTTGTGATGCTAGTCAATAATGTAATAGACCATTGCAAAAAAATGGGTAGAAATGTGAAATTCCTAGGTGATGCACTTTCTTTGAACACCAGTGTGTGTGTGTGTGTGTGTGGGAACACAAAACAACGGCAATTTTCGGGAGAAATATAGTGTGCTTAAAGAAGTGGTCGCAGAGATCAAATTGGAAATCCATTTCAGAAGTTTGCAGAACCCACTGCAAACATAGCTATCTACCAAAGCAATTGAATTAATTAATTAAATTGGCATCATTTTGGTTATATTGTGAAGGCATTCATAATATGAGATATAACCAAAACAAAGCCAATTTAATTAATTAATTAAACTACTTTGGTAAATAGCTACGTTAAAATGATGCTTTTGCACTAATCTATGTTAGTCATTCTACCACATAGCATGAGAAATGGATGAGAAAGGGATGCAAAAAAAAAAAAAAAGAAAGAGATGAGAAAGGGATGCAGATGGTCTGTAAGGATGGGCACATAACCTGGACCATTCAGACATGCATCTAGACGTACCAGAGATCCCAACATGTGCTAGTTGAACACACCCCAGTTCATTATTGACCATCCACCTGCCTTAACAGTTCCTTGTTGATATGACGAGTGCATAGCTTCATGCAGTTTCAGCCAGACACGCATCCTCCCATCTGCTCAAAATAACTGGAAATTAGCATTAGCATTAGTAGAGGCATTTGATGCAAGAAAGCAAGCTTATGCAGCATCAGCCAAAAAAAAAAAAAAAAAAAAACCCACTTCCACTTCACCCCTCTGTTCGTTCAAAATACCTGTCCAGCTGAGCCTTAAACTTATTTAGGCTATCAACCTCCACCACAAGGGATAGAAGTCTGTTCCACCAACCAACCACCCGCTGGCTAAAGGCAAATTTCCGCACGTCTATCCTACATCTGTCTTTCCTCAATTTGAATTTATGCCCTCTCAGGTGATTTTTCTGAGCTAGAGGAAGAATCCCATCAGCATTGAGCATGCTTAAACCATTCAAGGCTTTATACACGTCTATCGGATCACTTCGCTGGTGCCTAGTCTCCAGACATTGTAATTTGCAAAACTTAAGCCTTTCTTCATAAGAGCACCCCTTTGTTCCATTCACTAATCTTGTTGCCCTTCTCTGTACTCGTTCCAGCAGCTCTACATCCTTCTTGAAATGAGGCCTCCAGACCTGTATACAATACTCTAGGTGTGGCCTGACCATTGCCTTATACAAGGGAATAATCACCTCCTTATCCCTGCTGGAAAAATTCCTGTATATCATTGACAATACTCCATGAGCTACTCTTGCAGCCCGTCTGCACTGCTCAGAGAACTTCATATCTACCTGCACAACCACCCCCAAGTCCCTTTCACTCTCTACCACTGTCAGTGTAGTACCACAGAGTTGATACGTTGCTCTGGGGTTGCTGTTTCCCATGTGTAGTACTTTACATTTGTCAATGTTAAACTTCATTTGCCACCTCTCAGCCCATCTGCTCAACCTTTCCAGATCCTGTTGCAGCAGCATAGTGTCAGTAGTGTCCTTGATAACCCTGCCAACCTTTGTATCGTCTGCAAACTTGGACATTAAGCTTGATATACCATCATCAATATCATTTATAAATACAGAAAACAATAATGGACCCAACAGTGAGCCCTGAGGGACTCCACTAATAACATTAGTCCACGATGAGCAGTGTCCATTGATTACCACTCTCTGTCTTCTCCCCCTTAACCACCCCTTTATCCATAGCAGCAATTTGCCTCCAATGTCACACTGCTCCAATTTGTGTAGCAGTCTTCCATGTGCAACAGTATCAAAAGCCTTTCTAAGATCCAAGTATATAATATCAAAGTTATTCCCTGCATCCAGTTCTTTTGTTACTGCATCATAGTATCCAATCAAGTTGGTCAGGCAAGACTTCCCCTTAACAAAACCATGCTGTGTCTGAGCTATAACTGAAGTCTTGTCTAAATGATCCTGCAGTGCTTCTTTAACCAGTGCCTCCATTAATTTTCCTGGAACAGAAGTTAAGCTCACAGGTCTATAATTACTTGTGTCAGCCTTTGATCCTCCTTTGTGAATTGGGGTCACATTTGCACATTTCCAGTCTATGGGTACCTCCCCTGAGACCAAGGAAGCTCTCATAATTATGGCTAAGGGTTTGCTTACTTCCTTTGCTGCCTCCTTTAATATAACTGGATAGATCCCATCCACCCCGGGTGCCTTTCTTGTGTTTATCTTCAACAGTTTCTCCTCCACTTTACTCCCGGTTATTTCAAGATTCTGTAGCTTACTGCTAGAGTTGAATACACCTCTGGCATTCCCCTTGCTGAATAACTCCTCATGTGTGAATGTCGATGCAAAATATTCATTTAGTTTGTTAGCTACCTGAGCAGGATCATCAACAGTTGACCCATCGATATCAAGTGGACCAATCCGATTCATCCCCTTCCTTCTAGAGTTTACATAAGTAAAGAACTCTTTGCTGTTTTTCTTCGCGTCCTTTGCCAAGGATTTCTCGTAATCTGCCTTCGCCTGCCTAACCTCCTTTGTAATTTGGTTACAGATCAACTTGTATCTATCATAGGCTTCTGTGTCACGTGTTAATTTGTATGTATCCCATGCATTTTTCTTCTCTGCCATATGTCTCATTAGTTCATCTGACATCCATTTAGGCCTAAACCTTGAACAATATTTCTTAGTTGGTATGTAAAGCCTAGTAGCTTCCAAGATAAGTTCTTTGAATGCTTCCCATTTTGAATTTGCTGTTGGTAACATCATCAGTTGATCCCACTGTATAGAATTTAAATACTGTCTCAGTCCACCGTAGTCGCCTTTACGAAAGCAATACCCCTTCCCTTTACCCCTAATGGTAGTTACCTCTTTGAGTAAATCCCACTTCAGAACACTGCCACCTAGTGGTTCATTTATCTGCAGATTCTTAATGCATGAAGATTCACTACTGATAATCAAATCAAGAGTATTACACCCTCTAGTTGCCTCTCGAACATGTTGATGTAGAAAACAATCATCCAATAAATCCACAAAAGCCTTGCTAGTGTGTGAGTGACCAGCCCCCAAATTCCAGTCAATAACTGGGAAATTAAATCCCCCATAATAAGACTCTCTGATTTACTGGCCCACTGTGTTTCTCTGTACAGTTTCTTATTATACTCATCAGAGTCATTAGGTCTATAGCACACTCCTACTCTCAATTTTGATCTCCTAATGCTTATGTCACACCAAACTGACTCGACACTGCACTGTCCAGCGATGTCGACTGGCTTCACTTCCTTGGATTTTATGTGTTTCTTAACTAATAGTATAACCCCTCCTCCCTTCCTATCCTGTCTATCCTTTCTGTAGACATTGTACTTCCCAAATTCCAGTTCTGCATTCCTTATATCTGTGTGACACCACGTCTCTGAAATCCCAACAATATCAGCCTTTGATGTTTTGAGCAATACCTCAAATTCATCAAATTTATTTACTAGACTCCTAGCATTGGTGTACATGCAAGTATACATGCACCTGCTCTTCCTCTTAGCCACGCTAACAGAACCCATGTGTTTACTTGTACCGCAATGGCTCCCAGCAGTCTCTGAAATACCATGCATCTTGTTTTTCAGGCTTCTGCTCATTCTAATAGAAGCAGTGCAAGAATCTCTTTCACCTCTGCCAGTGGCTACTGTCAATCTATTGCTCTTTGTCTCCCCCCAAGCTAGCAGTTTTCCGACCCACCTAATACTGCCTCGATAGCATCAGCAAATATTCTTGCACCCTTTCTATTTAAGTGTATCCCATCCCTGTAGAAGCAATCTCTCCTGTTAACAAGTACAGACCAGGCTGAAAAAAATTCTACCCCTTGAGCCTTGCACAATCTTTCCAGGGCCGAATTGATCGACACGGCTCTCATCATATACTCCCTCCTATCGTGTCTGGGCAGAATTGCAGACACTTTCAAATTCAACCCTAATTCTCGGCTTTTGTTCAACAGTGACCTGTACTTGTTAAGTAATTCTGCCGGTCTCCTACTCTTAATATTATTAGTGCCAACGTGTACAACTATATCACCTTTTGTGCCCTTAAAAGATGATATTCGCTCTACAACGTCATCAACCTTTGCCCCTGGCAGACATACCCTGGTCCTGTTCCACCTATCTTTTTTACAAAGCATGTTCCCCGTTTCCCTGACAATAGAGTCACCAACAACTACTAGTTCCTTCGGGACTAGCGCATTCTGCCTTGGGTGTTGCCTCTGTGTCACACGATGCCCAAGTGCAAGCTCTGGCGTTGATGTGGGCAGCTGAGAGCTTGATGGGCCCCTCAATTTAGTTTCTTCGAGGGCATCCACCCTGTCCTTCAAGCTCTCATATAGGCCCACAAGAACGCCGAGTTGTTGCCTGATATCGATACACTCCTTGCATCGCGCATACACAAAGACATCGCCCTTGGCAGTATCATGTCCCGTATCCGATTGCTCTGCAAACATCAAGCAAACAGTGCATTTTATAAGGCTGTGAGTCAGAGGACAACTGCCCCCCTCAGTTCTGCTCTGAGCCACAGCACTTCCATTAGATTGAGCCTTTTGCTTTGCTGCTCTGGTCTGAGTCATGATTCTATTAATTTATTAATTAATTATAATTAATTATGTTATGTTATTAATTATGTTAAATATAATTAATTATATTATGTTTGTAATCTGAGTTGTTATATTTATTTATTTAAACGTACAATTTAACTACTAACGAAGTTCAACTAACGCTATCTGGTACGGTATATAACTGTCGTATCACAAAGGCGGGAAAATTACGAACGGTAGCGGAGTTGAAACACGTGGAAACCCTTACCGATACTTTTATGCAATTACGGATACTTTTATGCAATTACAAGGCCAAGTAAAGAATAAATACACCAAATTAATCAGAAAATCACAAAATAATGTTATACTACTAAATTTAAATCAAAAGTTTTAGAAAAACAATAATTTCAAATCAATAAATAAGAAAAATCCACTTAGCGGCTTTGAACACGACCGTCTCTAGTAGCCTCGTCAGCAGACTCCAAATGGGACTCATCGGATCAGGAGATCCGTCTCCAATCATCCAAGGTCCAGTGCCGATGTTCTTTCACCCAGTTGAGGTGTAGAATCCTGTGATGTGGTGTTAGCAATGAGACACTAGTGGGTCGGCGGTTCCCATAACTTATTGCAACTAATGATTGCCTGATGGGTCTTGGTGGAGACATTTCTGGCACCTCCCTTGTTGAAGTTGGTGGTGATTTGTGCCACTGTAGCTTTCCGATTGGCTGAAAAAATGCGAGACAGATGTCGACAGCCACGTTCATCCACCACCTTTCTCCACACACAGCTGTCCATGACGAGATGTTATTCTGGAAATGGTGTATTCCCAATATGCTCTTGATACTGTCGAATAGGGACAGTGCAATTTCTGTATCATCTCCATGATAGTGACATGCATCGGGCACTCACTATCATTTCTCGTTCAAAGTCTGCTAACTTACATTTATCCATACTCACACTGAATTACTGTCTACGTGAATGCAGTGATGCAGTATACCTATATACCGGCCAATCGGTGGGTTCATCCACTAGTGAGAGGGGTGACTGCATGCTATTGCTCAGGAACCCCACGAATTCTGTCCTTTCAGTGTATATTTGGTATAATCAGATATAAGTGTAGCAATCTGCTCCCCAAGTGATTGACAATAAGACATATAGTGAGTTGACTTCTTTGTTACAGTTTGTTTACAGCTGGCAGATATTAGTATTAGTAGAGGAAAATGATCTGAAAATGATCAGCAAAAAAAAAACAAGTCACCTGTCCACACCCTCCAATAGGTTATCTAGGTCTGCCTTGAATTTATTCAAACTATCCACTACCACAGCAGATGTAAATTTATTTCAACAATCAACTATACCCACTGACTGAGGGCAAATTTCTATACACATCTATTCTGCAACCACCTTTCCTTAATTTGAATTTATGTCCCCTCATGTGTGGTATGAAAAAAAAGGAAGGATGCTATCAGCATTAATCTTACTCGATCCATTCACAGAGCCTTAAATACTCAATCAGAACCCCCTCACAGTTGCCTAGTCTTCAAATGCTAAAATTTGCAGAACTGAAGCCTTTCATGGTAGGAGCACCCATCTGTTCCCCTCACCCATCTCATTGGCCTTTCTCTGCACCCATTCCAACAATCTATATCGTTCCTAAAATGAGGCCTCCAGGCCTCTATGCAGTTCTTAAGATATGGCCTAACTACTGCTTTATACAATATATTGCTGATAATTTCATTCTCCTCTAGATAACGCACTAACCTAGCACTGACCAGTCTTTCCAAGACTTTACAGGCACCTGGTTAGGGTCATCGGACAGTAGTTATTTGAGATAGTAGTACCTTTGTCATCGTTTGGGAAAGCCAGGAATTAGGAAAATCATTCTCAACAAATATTAAATTATAGAGGACATGCAGTGCAGCAAATTCAATGATGTCGCTGTAAGGTATTTTAACATATCACAATGTATGTTATCAGGTCATACATTGTAAGTTATCAGCCAGACCTTATAACATATGAGTGCTATATGATTTATTTCATTTGTAAATGTCTATAGCAGAAGTTTAGGTTAACTTTTTTCTATCTAATATTTATTTAAAAACTTCTGGGAGTATAATATGTTCTTGCTGACACTCAAGCAAATGTTTCATCTAATATATTTGCTTGTGAAGTAGGTTCAGCAATAGAATTGCCATCATACTGTAATATGGGAGGGCAGAAGTTCTGTATTTACCTTGTATTTTAAAATTTTGTTTCAGATGGCTTTCATACTTCCATTCTGCAGGATCATCTAGACAAGACTTCAGTTATAGCTCGGACACAGCATGGTTTTGGTAAGGGGAAGTCTTGCCTGACCAATTTGATTGGATACTATGATGCAGTCACAAAAGAACTGGATGCAGGGAATAACTTTGATATTATATACTTAGATCTTAGAAAGGCTTTTGACACTGTTGCACATGGAAGACTGCTACACAAATTGGAGCAGTGTGGCATTGGAGGCAAATTGCTGCTATGGATAAAGGGGTGGTTGAGGGGGAGAAGACAGAGAGTGGTAATCAATGGACACTGCTCATCGTGGACTAATGTTATTAGTGGAGTCCCTCAGGGTTCAGTATTAGGTCCATTATTGTTTTCTGGATTTATAAATGATATTGACGATGGTATATCAAGTTTAATGTCCAAGTTTGCAGACGATACGAACGAAGGTTGGCAGGGTTGTCAAGGACACTACTGACTCTATGCTGCTGCAACAGGATCTGGAAAGGTTGAGCAGATGGGCTGAGAGGTGGCAAATGAAGTTTAACATTGACAAATGTAAAGTACTACATATGGGAAACACCAACCCCAGAGCAACGTATCAACTATGTGGTACTACACTGACAGTGGTAGAGAATGAAAGGGACCTGGGGGTGGTTGTGCAGGCAGATATGAAGTTCTCTGAGCAGTGCAGACGGGCTGCAAGAGCAGCTCATGGTGTATTGTCAATGATATATAGGAATTTTTCTAGCAGGGATAAGGAGGTGATTATTCCCTTGTATAAGGCAATGGTCAGTCCACACCTAGAGTACTGTATACAGGTCTGGAGGCCTCATTTCAAGAAGGATGTAGAGCTGCTGGAATGAGTACAGAGAAGGGCAACAAGGTTAGTGAATGGAACAAAGGGTTGGTCTTACGAAGAAAGGCTTAAGTTTTGCAAATTACAGTGTCTGGAGACTAGGCACCAGCGAGGTGATCTGATAGAGGTGTATAAAGCCTTGAATGGTTTGAGCATGCTCAATGCTGATGGGATTCTTCCTCTTGCTCAGAATAATCACCTGAGAGGGAATAAATTCAAATTGATGAAAGACAGATGTAGGATAGACGTGCAGAAATTTGCCTTTAGCCAGCAGGTGGTTGGTTGGTGGAACAGACTTCCATCCCTTGTCGTGGAAGTTGATAGCCTAAATAAGTTTAAGGCTCAGCTGGACAGGGATTTCGAACGAACAGAGGGGTGAAGTGGAAGTGGTTATTTTTTATTTATTTATTTTTTTTTTTTTTTGGCTGATGCTGCATAGGCTTGCTTTCTTGCATCGGGTGCCTCTATTAATGCTAATGCTAAAAAGTGTAGGTGCTACACCTGTGAAGTGTAACTCAAAAATAATAAGTCTGTGTTAACTGTTGGCTAAAGTTAAAAATCTGTGATATTTTGTATCATTGGTATTAGTATTAGCATTAGTGAAGGTATGTGGTGCAGGAAGGTGGGCTTATGTAGCATCAGCCAAAAAAAGAAACGAATCTTCTAATTCCACCCATCCACTTGCTCCGCCTTGAATCTAGTTGCATGCACAAAAGGTTACTTGATGTGGCATCCAACTACCATGCCACATTAAAAGTCTGTAAGTTCTGATCTGTGATCTGCACAGGATCAGAACTTTTAATAATACAAAACACCTAATGTGAGTACCACTTTGGTAGAGGATGTTAGAGAAGCACATTAGTGTGACCTACCAACCCAAACCAATTGGCCTTAAGTTGCTTTTTTGTATGGGCACTCATTGTGCATTGTGTCTAACATCACCATCAGAAAACAAAGACCAGAACAACAACAGATCATCATCAACTTTTGTGTGAAGCTGGGGAAAAATTCCACCAATATCTGGCAAATGGATGGGTAAAATGGGAAGGGTTTTTTTTGGCTGATGCTGTATAAGCTTGCTTTCTTGCATCATATGCCTCTGCTAATGCTAAAACATATACCAGTCAATTGCTTTATGGATGATGCAAAATCTAGTAAGGATCTAGTAATCTTTTCGATCTTGCTTCTGCACAAGCTTGCTTGAAGAAAATTAGGTTTTTGGGAGTGCGATATCAGCAAAATCTATTCCATGCCTTATTTTGTGCTTTTCTTGCCAGAGTGCACTGCACAGTCTACCAGGTCTTTGGGTATAGAGAGGGAAATATGCAGGGATTTTTGGGATGAAATATGTTGCAGCTTGCATTATGCTTTCTGTGATATGTATTACAGCATAATTCATTATCTCTTGACAGATTATTTTTGTAACAGGAGAGGCTATTTGGTTTTTAGGAGCATTAGCAACTAAGGCCATATTGCTCCGGGAATATGCGGTGGTCACTCCCTGACCTTTCCGCATCCTCCGTATTTGGTGGTGACTGCTTCGAACCCCGGTCTAATCAAGAAACGTGTGGTACACACTGCTGCTCCTTCCCACCTGGCTACGGAGGCGCCTAAACAGGAGAGGCCAGTTTACTGATTCCCATTTGGCTTTCCCAAGTTTCCACTGGGGGATTCTGCTGGAAAGATAAAAGGTACTGCCAATGTGCATAGAGACTACCAGGTAGTGGTTACTGCTTAATGGATTTTGATTGACTTCCCAAATGAAAACACAGAAGCAAGCCAAGGAGCATATTGATAGATCTATGGCAGAGTATCAATTCCATCATTCAGGAAGGAAAGGTTGCAGTGATCAAGTATTCATTCCACACTTCCCCCCCCCCCTCTAGTAATGTCTGTTCTACCACATAAAGGGCTATGGACACTCAAGTTGGTATGCAGAATGGAGCGGTAACTGTGGAATGAGGCTATCCAATTCATCTGGATATAAGCTCCAGGTGGTAGGTATAATGAGCTACAGGTGGTAGATGCCTCTCATCAACCGGTGCAATACCACCACTTTGCTTATTGGAGGCATGAAGTGGTGAAACCCAGGTTTAGTCCCAAGAGCAAAGTTTCTGCCCCCCCCCTCCTTCAACCCATGCACAGTACCAAGTACTATAGGTTTCGATACCTTTCGTGTTTGGGATTTCATAAAAAAAAAAAAAAATGCTAATGAAAAAAAACCCACTGAAAGGCAGACTGCTAGAGCTTCGAGATGCCGAGCTGCACTGGAAAATATATTTACTATGATTGCTAGGCCACCATGAGCCAGCCCTTCACTTATTCTAACTTATTCTATCTGTGCAATTTATTATATAGTTTTTTTTTTTTTTTTTTTTTTTGAGATTGTCTTGTGCCCTAAGGCATATCTCTTGGTGGCAAGACAGCTTTGTTTGTACTGATTGATCAGAAGTTTTATGTCTGATATTTCTACAGTAATCTCAACAGTTCCAATGTATAAGATAGTTAATTATCTAGTTTTAGTGTTTTGCTTGGGTTGTTTCTGAAGGAAGGCAGACACATTTCTCAGTTTTTGGTTCATCTTTCTTCCGAAAATATGGGTACTCTGTATCCATCTCTTCTGCAACAAAGATTTCTAAAACTGGGTCGTCATCTTTCCTTTTCTATATCCATCTCCTCTTGAGGTAAAGACAAGTTTTTCTTCTTGATTTCTGTTATGCGATGTTGTGATTCCAGTAGTACTGTGATAGGGATGCTGGTTATGGATGCTTCCTGTTTTCATAATCGAGGTATGTCAGTGGGTATCTAGAGGGGGAAAAAGACTCGTGGAGGGATGGAAAAGTCAGTTTAGATTCTGATTGAAAAATTTTTAGTTACTATTTTGGCATAGGAAGGTTTATTTCTAATGTTTGTTTCAACCATTTTTCTTGCTTCCTGATAGCTGACACTGCTCAATTTTATACTTTTGAATAGTTTTTCCTCATTTCCACTAGTTACACATTTTAGAATATGCAGGATGATCCCCCTTTTCAGTTAATGCACATTCCCATGGAAGTGATGTATTCTTTATTGTTGTGGTCTGTCAATCAACACTGGGCACAGACTGGTGTATTTCTCAAGCTGCTTGTTAGTGTTCATATATTTGGCATTGGAAACACCATTGTGAGGAGGACTAAATGTTTGGCTTCACTGGGCAGTTCAGATATACTGCTTTTATGGTTGTTGGAAGTCGAGGCATATCAAAAGTGAGAATCGGGTTTCTTTCTCGTAGGCATGATATGTCCATCTCTATAGACTGTTATTCTTTTAACCAAGGGGTTAAAAGAATAACAAAATTAAAGAACAAAATAAAATTAAAAGAACAAAATAAAAGACCAAGGGGTAACGTTGTTACCCCTTGGTCTTTTATTTTGTTCATCTCAAAACAGGATTTACACTCCATGAAATATGGAGTGTAAATCCTGTTTTGAGATGATCTCTTGGGAAGAATTCAATGTGTGTGTGTGTGTGTGTGTGTGTGAGAGTGAGAAAATGGTTACAGGTATTTATCCAAAGTTCATCACTTTCAATAGTTATTTTGAGTGATTGTAACTCATTGTCTCCAGAACGCAGGTGTCTCACTGATTTTGGAATTTCTACCAGTCCCTGCCCTTTCTAATGCCGAAAGGGCTAGAAGGAATGGCAGGAACTCAGAAGGCAGTGAGACATCTGCATTTTGGAGACAATGAGTTACAACTGTTTACTCTCCAGAGTGCCATGAGAAATAAAGGTTGAAATTGAGAAATGATACTGTTTTTTTGTCTTTTCACTGAGGTTCTCTCTCTTCACTAGGTAGTTGGTTGTGTGATAAGGTAAAATCTTCCCTGAAGGTCAGGGGAGTATGCTGGATTTAGCCTACTCTTTGCTCTTTTTGGCACTGGAACAGATACTTTTCATCCAAAGTTTCCAGCCCTGTAACCAGGCCTGGAAACTTGGGATTTTAACTGGTTACAAGGTTAAGTGCTGCAAACTTTCCCTTCACTGCCAAAAGGTCAGGGGTTTACAGATTAGGTGTTAAAAAAATATTAAAAACATTAAATTCCATAAGACAATAAGGAACAAAACAAGATGATATTAAATGATATAGAGTGCCATCAATTTACGTAAGTCATTAAGGTGATGAGAACTGGTATTAAACAAATTACATTATAAAGATGACATACCATGAGATTAAGAACATTAAACTTAAATAAACAAAGAGACACACTTAAATAAACAAAATGACAAATACATATACGATTTATAGTAGTGACTATTGTCCTTAGAGTTCATGGCAGAGAGCAGCAAGAGCAGTGTCAGGCTCATTTCCCATTATGCTCACTAGTTAATTCACAAGGGTCTCCAAGTGGTTATAAAGGGTATGCTGTCTTCGTTGTGAAGAAAGAAGGCTTTTCCTTGTGCACACTGTCTGGACCAACATAGAGTATTCCTTACTGGGAGCAACCGAGGCAGTTTCACTTCTGTCTAGATGGCTGCGATGGGTTGCAATGCTTTGTCAAGAGATGGTGGCACCACGTAGTAGTAGTAGTAGCATGTGATGCAAGAAAGCAAATGTATGAGCTTATGCAGCATCAGCCAAAAAAAAAAAAAAAAAAATCATACCATTCCCTCCAAATGCCTGTCCAGTTCCTCCTTAAATTTATTCAACCTATCAACTTCCACGACAGATGGAAGTTTGTTCCAACAATTAACCACCCGCTGGCTAAAGGCAAATTTCCACACATCTATTCTACATCTGTCCTTTCTTAATTTGAATTTATGCCCCCTTAGGTTCGTAATCTGAACAAGTGGAAGGATCCCATCAGAATTCAGCGTGCTGAACCCATTCAAGGCCTTATACACCTCAATCACGTCCCCTGTGGTCACCATTCCCTGTATTAGTTAAGGGGTTTGGTGATTGGCAGATGCAGTTGCCAGTTCGCAGTCTATGGGGTGTGTGGGGGTGAAGTATCCCAAATTTGGCGGCAAATTTTTTAAGGTCGGCATCGATGTACTGAATTCGTCTGAGCATCTGATATCGTAGGAAACAATCCTACCAGAGAAACAACTTTTCTTCTTCCTCATTTATTTCTTCAACTTCCATTTTCTGGTAAAAACCTCCCTTCATATTTTTTCTGAAAATTACAACCTACAGAAATTCAAGTCTAATGTTAACAAGTATAATCTTTCATCTTCTCAACCACCCTCTGTCTTCTCCCATCCTTTTATCCACTGCAGCAACTTACCCTTCATACCATTCTGTTCCAATTTGTACAGTAGTCTTTGTTGTTCCATGCACAACAGTGTCAAAAGCTTTCCTGAAATCCAAGTATATGATATCAAAATTATTTTTTCCATCGCGTTCCTTTGTAACCACATCATAATATCCAGTCAAATTTGTCAGACAAGACTTTCCCTTAACAAACCCATGCTGCGTCTAAATTATTATTGCTGCAGTCCTGTCTATATGATCCTGCAACGCATCTTTAACCAGTGACTCCATTATTTTACCCAGAACAGAAGTTAAAATAACTGGTCCGTAATTACTCGTATCACCCTTCGATCCACCTTTGTAAATTGGGGATACAATTGCGCATCCAGTCCGTGGGGGACCTCCCTGAGTCCAAGGATGCTCTCATAATTATGGCTAAGGGTTTTCTTAGATCCCATGACACTTCCTTTAATATAATTGGATAGATCCCATCCACCCCAGTTGCCTTTTTTATGTTTAACTTCAACAATTTCTACACTTTGCTCTCAGTTATTACAAAATCATTAAGCACCCTGCTACAATTTGATAACCTTTTGGGATTTTCAAACCTTAATAACTCCTCATGTGTGAATGTAGATGCAAAATACTCATTGTTTGTTTGCCATCTGAGCAAGATCATCAATAGTTGAACCATTGATATCATGTGGACCAATCAAATTCATTCCTTCCTTTTAGAGTTTACATAGGTAAAGAAATCCTTGCTGTTTTTCTTAGCATCCTTTCCCAAAGATTTCTCATAATTTGCCTTCGCCTGCCTAACCTCCTTTGTGACTTGATTACAGACTAACTTATATCTGCCGTAGGCTTCTATGTCGCCTGATAATTTATATGCTTCCCATGCATTTTTCTTCTCTACCACAAGTCTCATTAGTTCATCTGACAACCATATAGGCCTAAACCTTGAACAAAATTTCTTAATAGGTATAAAACTTTTAGTAGCTTCCACGATTAATCCCTGAATGCTTCCCATTTAGATTTTGCTGTTGGTAACATCATCAGTTGATCCCACTGAACAGAATTTAAAAACTGTCTGAGACCATTATAGTCACCTTCATGGAAGCAAAAACCCTTTCATTTAACCCCTGATGGTAATTATATCTTTAAGTAAATCCCACATCAGTACACTGTGATCACTGCCACCTAGTGGTTCCTTTATCTGCAAATTCTTAATACACGAATGATCACTGCTGATAACCAGATCAAGAGTATTACCCTTTCTTGTTGCCTCTCGAACATACTGCTGCTGCAGAAATCAATCATCCAATAAATCCACAAAATTCTTACTAATCTGCAAATGACCAACCCACAAGTTCCAGTCAATATCTGGGAAGTTAAAATCCCCCACTATAAGACGTTCTGATTTACTAGCCCACTCTATTTCTCTGTACAATTGTTCATTGTACTCATTCGAGTCATTAGGCCTATAACACACTCCTACTCTAATTTTTGTTTTCACAGTGCTTATGTCACACCAAACTGACTCAACACTGCACTATATCAACAGCATGCACTTCTTTTGATTTTGTTTTTATTAATTGACAGCATAACACCTCCTCCCTTCCTATCCTGTGTATCCTTTCTGTACACATTGTACTCCCCAAATTCCAATTCTGCATTCCTAATCTCTCTGTGACACCACGTCTCTGATACCCAACAATATCCGCCTTTGATGTCTTGACCAACACTTCAAATTCATCAAATTTATTTACTATACTTCTAACATTGGTATACATGCACCCATTCTTATTCTTAGTTATCCTAACACATCCCATATACCCACCTGTTTCACAATGACTGCCATCAGTCCCTGAAACTCCCAGCACCCCTCGCTCCAGGCTGCTGCTTATTCTAATAGAAGTAGTGCAAGAATCACCTTCACCTCTGCCTGCAGCTACTTTAAACCTTTTAGTCTATGAATCCTCCTCCCAGCTAGCAGTTTTCTAACCCACCTAACACAGCCTCAATAGCATCAGCAAATATTCTTGCACTCTTTCTATTTAAGTATATCCCATCCCTGTAGAAGCAGTCTCTCCTGTTAACAAGCACAGACCAGGCTGAAAAAAATTCTATCCCTTGAGCTTTGCACATTCCCCCTCCAGGGCCGAATTGATTGACAAGGCTCTCATCATATACTCCCTCCTGTCGTGTCTGGGCAGAATTGCAGACACTTTCAAATTTAACCCTAACTCACAACTTTTTTGCAACGCTGACCTGTACTTGTTAAGTAAATCTGCAGATCTTCTACTGTTAATATCATTGGTGCCAACGTGTACAACAATATCACCCTTTGTGCCCTTAAAAGATGATATATGCATCACAATGTCATCAACTTTTGCCCTTGGCAGACACACCCCAGTGCTACTCCATCTATCCTTTTCACACAATATATTCCCTGTCTCCCTGACAATAGAGTCACCAACAATAACTAGTTCCTTTGGGACCAGCACATCGTGCCTTGGAGATTGCCGCTCTGTTGCCTGATGCCCACAAGTGAGCTCTGGCATTGAGTTGGGCAGCTGAGAGCTTTATGGGCCACTCATATTAATATCTTCGAGGGCATCTACCCTACACCTTAAGCTCTCATAGACGCCCTTTCGAACGCTGAGTTGACGCCTAATTTCTAGACACTCTCGGCACCTGGCACACACAAAGACATCCTCCTTGGCTAGATCATGTTCTGTTCCAGAGAGTTCGGCAAAGATTTCACAAGTTGCACATTTTTTTAGTCTGTGATGCATTGGAGAATTGCCCCCACCTCAGTTCTCCACCGAGTCACAGCACTCCTGCCACTTTGTGCCCATTGCTTTGCTGCTCTAGTCTGGGGCATGATATTTTAAATTAATAAGATCAATAAATTTAATTAATTAATTGTGAGTACTACACTATCTAATAGAATCCAAACTGCTGTGATGTGTATTATGCTATATATTTTTACGTTACAGCTACCTAGTTACCACAATTAAAAATTCGAATTCCTACCACTCTATACAAAAACAATTGCTGCAAGATTAGAACAAAACAACGGTTTTATGTATATTAAGTAGTAATGTACAAAAACTCTTATCTAAATTAAAAATAAAAATAACCACCGTAACTGGAACTATAAGGCTACAGTAGGTAGATGATTGGTGGAACAGGCTTTCATCTTTTGTTGTGGAGGTTGATAGCCTAAATAAATTTAAGACTGAGCTGGACAGGCATTTGGAAAGAATGGAGGGGTGAAATGGGATGTTATTTTTTTTTTTTTTTTGGCTGATGCTGTAATAGCTTGCTTTTTTGCATCGTATGCCTCTACTAATACTAATGCTATGAAAAAAAAAAATGGACCAATAAAGCCATTTTTGTGTACTCCTTACCAAACTTTTTGACTTTTGGTGTATCCCTTTCATTTTCGATCACTTGGTGAGGATTCTCCGTACCCCAAATGCGGCAAAATGGGACGAAACAAATCTTGGAGAGATTTCCTATCGACTGTGCTTTAGTTTGAGAAAATATAATGCGCGGTTCTCGCATTATAGCTCGGACACAGCATGGTTTTGTTAAGGGGAAGTCTTGCCTGACCAATTTGATTGGATACTATGATGCAGTCACAAAAGAACTGGATGCAGGGAATAACTTTGGTATTATATACTTGGATCTTAGAAAGGCTTTTGATACTGTTGCACATGGAAGACTGCTGCACAAATTGGAGCAGTGTGGCATTGGAGGCAAATTGCTGCTATGGATAAAGGGGTGGTTAAGGGGGAGAAGACAGAGAGTGGTAATCAATGGACACTGCTCATCGTGGACTAATGTTATTAGTGGAATCCCTTAGGGTTCAGTGTTGGGTCCTTTATTGTTTTCTGTATTTATAAATGATATTGATGATGGTATATCAAGCTTAACGTCAAAGTTTGCAGACGATACGAACGAAGGTTGGCAGGGTTGTCAAGGACACTACTGACACTATGCTGCTGCAAGAGGATCTGGAAAGGTTGAGCAGATGGGCTGAGAGGTGGCAAATGAAGTTTAACATTGACAAATGTGAAGTACTACATATGGGAAACAGCAACCCCAGAGCAACATATCAAATCTGTGGTACTACACTGACAGTGGTAGAGAATGAAAGGGAACTGGGGGTGGTTGTGCAGGCAGATATGAAGTTCTCTGAGCAGTGCAGACAGGTTGCAAGAGTAGCTCATGGAGTATTGTCAATAATATACAGGAATTTTTCCAGCAGGGATAAGGAGGTGATCATTCCCTTGTATAAGGCAATGGTCAGGCCACACCTAGAGTACTGTATGCAGTTCTGGAGGCCTCATTTCAAGAAGGATGTAGAGCTGCTGGAACGAGTACAGAGAAGGGCAACAAGATTAGTGAATGGAACAAAGGGGTGCTCTTACGAAGAAAGGCTTAAGTTTTGTGAATTACAGTGTCTGGAAACTAGGCGCACCAGCGAGGTGATCTGATAGAGGTGTACAAAGTCTTGAATGGTTTGAGCATGCTCAATGCTGATGCGATTCTTCCTCAGAATAATCACCTGAGAGGGCATAAATTCAAATTGATCAAAGACAGATGTAGTATAGATGTGCGGAAATTTGCCTTTAGCCAGCGGGTGGTTGGTAGGTGGAACTGAGTTCTATCCCTTGTTGTGAAAGTTGATAGCCCTAAATAAGTTTAAGGCTCAGCTGGACAAGTATTTCAAACGAACAGAGGGGTGAAGTGGAAGTGGTTATTTTTTATTTATTTATTTTACTTTATTTTTATTTTTTTTGGCTGATGCTGCATAAGCTTGCTTTCTTGCATCAAATGCCTCTACTAATGCTCTACTAATTATAAGCCGTTATTTTTGGATATCTCTAGCCCGGATACCCTGTATTATGATAGGCTTATGGCTAATTTTAAACAGAATTTTAATCTTCAGCAAAATAAGTTGCGATTTCAGCATTTCCCAAAACTTAAGTTTCTCTTATTATAAGTTTTTTATTTATTTATTTTTTTTAACTAGTCACTGATGCAATGCAAATTTTCTATAAAATAAAATTCATTTCAGTACCTGTGTGTGAAGATTAATTGCGGATATACTAGACATAGATTACCATTCCTTCGGATTTCTCTTTAGTGATATATGATAAAATATGACCTTTGCACTTTGATTCTCCTTTTGATTACTAAATAACGCATCCATTCGTCTTTCTTCAGTCACATCGCAGTGTACATTAGTGAGACAAGTCGCACGATGGCACCCACGCAAAAACGTTTATCACTAGGAAATTGGCCCGACCAGGTTACGAAGTTGAAAGTTAAATTAGATTTATTTTTTTTTTTTGATAACCTTTTATTTACTTCACTTTTTCACCCAGTAAATTAGTGATATAATAGGTTAAATTTGGTAAAAGTAATGGATTATTTCAGGCGAGTAGTTGTTGAGTTTGTAGATGCATCAGCAAATGGGGCTATAACGCACAAGCGAGTGGTGACTTTGCCTGATAGTGAAATACGTATTAAAAATGATTTTTTTTTCTGCCGTTAGCCCACTTAAATCACGTGGTCTGCCCAATCGTCGAATTTCAAGTTTATAACGGTAGATAGCGATGAAGTTTTTATATTTTTAAAATAAATTAATTATCTTATTCATCGCATATAAACAAAAGAACCCGACACCAGAAATAGTTATGCCACAATCAGTCCTGGAACTAATTTGAAAGATCACTATGCGCATGCGTGACTTTAATGACTATATTTAGATATCCTGCAAGTGATACATAGTTGTCTCATTACTATCGCATATTTTCATGTCGTCGTTTTATGTCACAGTGCATTTGCTCATCCCTTCTACAGCTCTATTTTGTTTGATCTGCAGTCTAACGGGATCGCCGTAGAGCACCTAAAATTATGAAAAGAGGCATCAGTGCACCAGTCGGATTACATATCGCATCGAAATTACTTTTGCTAATGTATGGGGGGGAAATAGTAATAAATGCATTATAATATACAAGGTTATTAAAAATAATGGAGAGAGAGACGTAAATATAAAAGTGAAGGTAAACAAAAAAGGAATAAAGATGTAAGTAAATGAAATGAATAAACGAAATGCAAAGAGAGAGAAAGTGATATATTGAGACACAGAGAGAACAGAAAAGAATACACATACAGTGGTGTAGTCGTAAATTAGCAGAAGGTATACTTTATGAATGTTACGAAAAGCAGAGAGTATACTGTGCATATTTACCCCAGGGGCTCACATCTGATGAATATGGGCTTGGCAAACCCAGGGTTATCATCATTCTTCGCTTTCTTGATGATTCCCTTCTACTTCTTTCTCTCTCTCTCTCTCAGGGTAACGCAAGATTTTTTTTTTTTTTTTTTTTTGTCTGGTGCATGCGTATGCCATATGGCTAATAATAATAATAATCCAGAACTAGTCTCCAGATGCTGCAATTTGCAGCATCTGGAGACTAGGCACCTGAAAGGTGATCTGATTGAGGCGTATAAGGCCTTGAATGGATTTAGCAGGCTCAATGCTGATTGGATTCTTCCTCTTGCTCAGATTATTATTATTATTATTATCCGTTGATTAACCAAAATAAACTGTGGGCCACTCCGGGACGGTATTGTGCTAGGAGGGTGAGAGATTTACATGCTGAAGAGTGAGGAACTACATTAGCATTAGCATTAGCATTAGCAGAGGCATATGATGCAAGAAAACAAGCTTATTCAGCATCAGCCAAAAAAAAAAAAAAAAAAAACCCACTCCCATTTCACCCCTCCGTTCGTTCGAAATACCTGTCCAGTTGAGCTTTAAATTTGTTTAGGCTATCAACTTCAACAACCAGTGATGGAAGTCGGTTCCACCAACCAACCACCCGCTGGCCAAAGGCAAATTTCCGCACATCTATCCGACATCCGTCCTTCCTCAATTTGAATTTATGCCCTCTGAGGTGATTATTCTGAGAAAGATGAAGAATCCCATTGGCATTGAGCATGCTCAAACCATTCAAAGCCTTATACACCTCTATCAGATCACCTCGCCGGTGCCTAGTCTCCAGACTCTGTAATTTGCAAAACTTAAGCCTTTCTTCGTAAGAGCAACCCTTTGTTCCATTTACTAATCTTGTTGCCCTTCTCTGTACCCGTTCCAGCAGCTCTACATCCTTCTTGAAATGAGGCCTCCAGACCTGTATACAGTACTCAAGATGTGGCCTTACCATTGCCTTATACAAGGGAATAATCACCTCCTTATCCCTGCTAGAAAAATTCCTCTTTATCATTGACAAGACACCATGAGCTACTCTTGCAGCTCGTCTGCACTGCTCAGAGAACTTCATATCTGCCTGCACAATTACCCCCAGGTCCTTTTCATTCTCCACCACTGTCAGTGTAGTACCGCAGAGTTGATATGTTGATCTGGGGTTACTGTTTCCCATATGCAGCACTTTACATTTGTCGATGTTAAACCTCATTTGCCACCTCTCAGCCCATCTGTTCAACCTGTCCAGATCCTGTTGCAGCAGCATAGCGTCAGTATTGTCCTTAACGACCCTTCCAACCTTTGTATCATCTGCAAACTTGGACATTAAACTTGATATCCCATCATCAATATCATTCATAAACATCGAAAACAACAACGGACCCAACACTGAACCTTGAGGAACTCCACTAATAACATTAGTCCACGTTGAGCAGTGTCCATTGATTACCACTCTCTGTCTTCTGCCACTCAACCATCCCCTTATCCATAGCAGCAATTTGCCTCCAATGCCACACTGCTCCAATTTGTGCAGCAGTCTTCCATGTGCAACAGTATCAAAAGCCTTTCTAAGATCCAAATATATAATATCAAAGTTATTCCCTGCATCCAGTTCTTTTGTGACTACATCATAGTATCCAATCAAATTGGTCAGGCAAGACTTGCCCTTAACAAAACCATGCTGCGTCTGAGCTATAACTGAATTCTTGTCTAGATGATCCTGCAGTGCTTCTTTAACCAGTGCCTCCATTAATTTACCTGGAACAGAAGTTAAACTAACAGGTCTATAATTACTTGTGTCAGCCTTTGAACCTCCTTTGTGAATTGGGGTCACATTTGCACATCTCCAGTCCATAGGTACCTCCCCTGAGTCCAAGGAAGCTCTCATAATTATGGCTAAGGGTTTGCTTACTTCCTTTGCTGCCTCCTTTAATATAACTGGATAGATCCCATCCACCCCAGGTGCCTTTTTTATGTTTATCCTCAACAATCTCTCCTCCACTTTCCTCTCAGTTATTACAAAATCATCCAGCTCATTGCCAATGTTTACTTTACCTACATCATTCTCCTTCCTGAATAACTCCTCATGCGTGAATGTAGATGCAAAATACTCGTTTAGATTGTTAGCCACCTGAGCAGGATCCTCAACTGTTGAACCATCAATATCCAGTGGACCAATCTGATTCATCCCTTTCCTTTTCGAGTTCAAGTATGTAAAGAACTCTTTTCTGTTTTTCTTTGCATCCTTTGCCAAGGATTTTTCATAGTCTGCCTTTGCCTGCCTAATCTCCTTTGTGACTTGGTTACAGACCAACTTATATCTATCATAGGCTTCCATGTCACCCATTAATTTGTATGTATCCCATGCATTTTTCTTCTCTGCCACATGTCTCATTAGTTCATCTGACAACCATTTAGGCCTAAACCTTGAACAATATTTCTTAGTTGGTATGTAAAGCCTGGTAGCCTCCAAGATTAGTTCCTTGAATGCTTCCCATTTTGAGTTTGCTGTTGGTAACATCATCAGTTGGTCCCACTGTATAGAATTTAAATACTGTCTCAGACCATCATAGTCGCCTTTACGAAAACAAAAACCCTTCCCTTTACCTCTGATGGTAGTTACCTCCTTGAGTAAATCCCACTTCAACACACTGTGATCACTGCCACCTAGTGGTTCATTTATCTGCAGGTTCTTAATGCATGAAGAATCACTACTGATAATCAGATCAAGAGTATTGCTCCCTCTTGTTGCCTCACGAACATGCTGATGTAGAAAACAATCATCCAATAAATCCACAAAAGCCTTGCTAGTGTGCGAGTGACCAACCCACAAATTCCAGTCAATATCTGGGAAATTAAAGTCCCCCATTATAAGACTCTCTGATTTACTGGCCCACTCTATTTCCCTGTACAATATCTTATTATACTCATCAGAGTCATTAGGCCTATAGCACACTCCTACTCTCAATTTTGATTTCCCTATGCTTATGTCACACCAAACTGACTCGACGCTGCCCTGTCCATCGATGTCGACTGGCTTCACTTCCTTGGACTTTATGTGTTTCTTAATTAATAGCATGACCCCTCCTCCCCTCCTGTCCTGTCTATCCTTTCTATACACATTGTATTCCCCAAATTCCAGTTCCGCATTACTTATATCTGTGTGACACCACGTCTCTGATATCCCAACAATATCTGCCTTTGATGTTTTGAGCAATACCTCAAATTCATCAAATTTATTTACCAAACTCCTAGCATTGGTGTACACGCAGGTATACATGCACCTGTTTCTATGTACAATACATGTACAATATACAAGAGTACATGCGTGCTCGACCCGAGATATTTACATAGTTTACATACTCTTGAAATAAAAACAAAATTTATAGCAGTAGACATCAGAAGTAAAAAAAAAAAAAAAAATGCAGCAGGCAAAAAGACCAGGTGTATGTGATAGTCACAGGTTCAACAGTTGGTAACAGTACTTGAGTCATTCCTTTCTGTAGAGCTTATCCTCACAGAACTTATCAGGGTTGATGCCCAGTTTATTGTAGATTTGGAAGCAGTTGGCCAGAAACATACCTCTAAGGGAATCAACGTTTGTAGTGTAACCAGCAAAGGGTGGCAGGGGTCGAGGCACTCACCCCTTGTCTTCTTTGGGCCAGAGATTAATGGGGATAATTAATCTCCATTAATGGAGATTAATGGTGGAGCTTGTTGTTTGTTGTTACAATCGGTCCTCGTATAACACGTGTTTGCATTACACGAATTCGATCATACACGATTCGCCTTTGTGTTTACAAGAAATGGCAGTCGAACGCGGAATTACCCCAACTGAACGCAACACGATAGGAATGAAGGAGATTCTGAAAATGTATTTATGTGTTTTATATCAGTGAAGGGGAAACACATTTCACCCTAGTAACGTAAAAACCAACACAATTCCAGCTATCGGTATAATCGCAAATGCAATTAGATGGAGTTTACTACCAGTTTATAACAGATTCCAACTAGCAGAAACGCAACTGGAAATTGTTTTTATTGTTTTATGGTAGTAACCCCTAGAAATGTGCTTTAGTAAAATGTGAGGTGTTAATAGTGTATCTCGGGCTTTACAGTGTTGTTTATTCAGTTGCTACACGCGCGCAGCTTTGTTTATGTGTATCAAGCGTGCCTCCTCGTTTTGTAATTGCGCTTTATTCCCTAAAAATTAGTAAAATACTTAAAAGGTGTGAAAAGGAAGCGTCCTGGCGAAGACACTGCAGATTCAGAGAGAGAAAGAAAAGCAATATCGATAAACAGAGGCGGACTGGCTCAAAAATTCTTACCCGGGAAAATTTATAGTGGCCTCATACTACGGTTTATGGCCAAAATCACACCGGCCCCCGGCCCACCGTGGTTTCCCCCGTAAATCTTATGGCCAGTCCTCTTCTGTCGATAGAGAAAAAATATGAAATTGTGAAACGCTTTGAGGAAATGAAAGACCATGTGATATTGCACGTGCTACAGACCTAAATGAGGCAACGCTGAGAATTACAAAGAATGCAGAGAAAATAAAAACAACTTTCATAGCGGGAACAACTCAGTGTAATTAAAATCCATTAGATTAAGACACAAAGAATTGGAAGAGATGGAACGGCTGTCATCTCTTTGGATAGAAAATCAAACAAAAAGCAAGTTACGATAGAAGCAAAAGCATTATTTTATTACGACTTACGTATTACGTATTATAAAATACCTAAGTATTTTATTACGACTATTTTATTTAATATAATAAATTTTTTTACGAATAAAATACGTATTTTATTCGTATAAAATACTTTTTTAGTATTAAAAAATACCCCGGTCTAATCAAGAAGCATGTGCTACGCACTGCTGCTCCATCCCACCTGGCAACGGAGGCAGCAACAGGTGGAGCATCTTTTAGGCCTGTGATGAGCCGAGCTAGCATGAGTGCATTTCTTGTCGTAATCAGAAGTGTCCGGGGTGGTCCCTAGATTAGCTTGGAGGATGGATCTAGAGATAGTAAAAGGGTGACCTCTGTTCATCCAGCTGAGCAACCAATATTGCAAACTGAGTTACTTTTTTTAGGTGGGAGGCAGGAGCAGATGACCAAATTTCAGATGCATTGAGAGGAATAGGGGTAATGCACCTCAGGATGTACCAACAAAGCAGTGCTGGCTGATGTACACCAACGACCTCCTGATGCACTGCCCAAAGAGCCGAGTACTTCTTCTGTCTCATCCTGACAAACTGAGTCCAACATCCCAGGTGAGGCTTAGTTCTGTGTGGGAAGTTACCCTTTGTACTCTTTCCACGCCAAAGAAGATTTGAACATCATTTTAAACTCATTTTTGATTATCGGTAGTTGAGCAGATTTGGAAGGGTTCAGATGGAACCCAATTATGACAAGATGGTTTTCCAGTTTCAATATCTGTGTAGAGACCTGTTGGTTAATATCAAGGATCTGATCAGGATGGTTGGAATCACGTAGAACTTCAGATCATCGGCATGCCAGCAAACGTTCCAAAACTGCTGCGAAGAGGATTGTTGAAAGCACACTCCCATGCAGGATGTCTCTTGGGACGTTGAAAGTTAGCATAAGCATTAGTAGAGGCATATGATGCAAGAAAGCAAGCTTATGCAGCATCAGCCAGAGGAAAAAAAAACACTTCCACTTCACCCCTCCGTTCGTTCGAAATACTTGTCCAGCTGAGCCTTAAATTTATTTAGGCTATCAACTTCCACAACAAGGGATGGAAGTCTGTTCCACCAAATAACTATCCGCTGGCTAAAGGCAAATTTCTGGACATCTATCTAACATCTGTCTTTCTTCAATTTGAATTTATGCCCTCTCAGGTGATTATTCTGAGCAAGAGGCAGAATCCCATCAGCATTGAGCATGCTCAAATCATTCAAGGCTTTATACACCTCTATCAGATCACCTTGCCGGTGCCTAGTCGCCAAACACTGTAATTTGCAAAACTTAAGCCTTTCTTCGTAAGACCAACCCTTTGTTCCGTTCACTAACCTTGTTGCCCTTCTCTGTACTCATTCCAGCAGCTCTACATCCTTTTTGAAATGAGGCCTCCAGACCTGTATACAGTACTCAAGGTGTGGCCTTACCATTGCCTTATACAAGGAGATAATCAACTCCTTATCCCTGCTGGAAAAATTCCTATATATCATTGACAAGACACCATGAGTTACTCTTGCAGCCCGTCTGCACAACTCAGAGAACTTCATATCTGCCTGCACAACCACCCCCAGGTCCCTTTCATTCTCTACCACTGTCAGTGTAGTGCCACACAGTTGATACGTTGCTCTGGGGTTGCTGTTTCCCATATGTAGTACTTTACATTTGTCAATGTTAAACTTCATTTGCCACCTCTCAGCCCATCTGCTCAACCTTTCCAGATCCTGTTGCAGCAGCATAGCGTCAGTCGTGTCCTTAACAACCCTGCCAACTTTGTATCGTCTGCAAACCTGGACATTAAGCTTGATATACCATCATCAATATTATTTATAAATACAGAAAACAATAATGGACCCAGCCCTGAGGGACTCCACTGATAACATTAGTCCATGATGAGCAGTGTCCATTGGTTACCATTCTCTGTCTTCTCCCCCTCAACCACCCCTTTATCCATAGCAGCAATTTGCCTCCAATGCCACACTGCTCCAATTTGTGCAGCAGTCTTCCATGTGCAACAGTATCAAAAGCCTTTCTAAGATCCAAGTATATAATATCAAAGGTATCCCCTGCATCCAGTTCTTTTGTGACTGTATCATAGTATCCAATCAAATTAGTCAGGCAAGACTTCCCCTTAACAAACCCATGCTGTGTCCGAGCTATAACTGAAGTCTTGTCTCTATGATCCTGCAATGCTTCTTTAACCAGTGCCTCCATTAATTTTCCTAGAACAGAAGTTAAACTCACAGGTCTATAATTACTTGTGTCAGCCTTTGATCCTCCTTTGTGAATTGGGGTCACATTTGTACATCTCCAGTCTATGGGCTCTCATAATTATGGCTAAGGGTTTGCTTACTTCCTTTGCTGCCTCCTTTAATATAACTGGATAGATCCCATCCACCTCAGGTGCCTTTCTTGTGTTTATCTTCGACAATTTCTCCTCCACTTTACTCTCAGTTATTACAAGATTATCTAGCTTACTGCCAGAGTTGAATACACCTCTGGCATTCCCCTCGCTGAATAACTCCTCATGTGTGAATGTCGATGCAAAATATTCATTTAGTTTGTTAGCTACCTGAGTAAGATCATCAACAGTTGCACCATCGATATCAAGTGGTCCAATCTGATTCATCCCCTTCCTTCTAGAGTTTACATAAGTAAAGAACTCTTTGCTGTTTTTCTTTGCATCCCTTGCCAAAGATTTCTCGTAACCTGCCTAACCTCCTTTGTAACTTGGTTACAGATCAACTTATATCTATCATCTATCATAGGAGTTACCTGGAAGTTGTTGACAGTAACTTGATTACAAACCTGAGCAGTGGCGGATTTAGCACTTGAGAGGTCCCAGGCGCAATTCAATTTTCAGTCCCCCCTCTAAATATTTTCGGTACCACTACAGTGCGCATTCTACGCGCACGGTTTTACTATAGCACGCGCTCTAGATTTGGTGTTGCGGTTTTAATCATTTTTGTTGAGGAATTCTTTCATATATATTTTATTTATTGGGAATTAAAAAATTAATTCCCAATTATCTCTTGCTATAAATGTCATGCCTCATCAAACAATTCAGTTTTGATAAATACATAAACAATACATAAGATATTACAGATACCTACTTGATAACAAAACAAAAATACTCCAACACTAAAACACCAACCACACCAATCTGAAGTAATCTGTAACAGATTCGTGAATGAAATGTAGTTCCGAAAGCTAATAAAAAGGATGATGCTCCGTTATATGTGAGCCAGCGCAGTAGTGATTTCGGAGGCTTTAAAAGACTACTGCGCTTGCTTATTGGTTGCCAATTAGTTTCTTTTTTTTTTTTTTTATGAAATCCCCAAACACAAAAGGTATCAAAACCTATAGTACTTGGTACCGTGCATCATGGGTTGAAGGGAAACTATAGGGAAGGGGGGGGGGGTGCCGGAAACTTTGCTCTAGAGACTAAACATGGGTTTTACCACTTCAAGCTTTCAATAAGCAAAGTGGTGGTATTGCACCGGTTGATGAGAGTCATCTACCACCTATTGAGTTGCGAATAGTTTTTAACTGCCTCCGCGAACAAATCTAATATCGTTTCTTGAGCAATAGCGTCACAGGGTTCTTCACTCGTGGAATTACCTCCACTAGGAAAAAACTGAAAGTGTTTAATTTAAGCATTAATGATAATATGTATTCTACTTCAGATTCACTTAGTTCGCGTAGATATTTCATATAATATGTAGGGATATTCGCATAAGAGTTTACTAACTTCTCATCTTAAATTATAGTTTTATTCCGTAACGGTAATGAAGATGAGTGTAAAAATTTTAAATGAAACAATTTTTTTTTTTTTGAGACCTGAGATTTGAGGACCCCTCGATTTAAGAGGCCTCAGGCGCGCGCCTCGTGCGCCTGTGCGGAAATCCGCCACTGAACCTGAGGGGGCATAAACTGAAATTGAGGAAAGACAGTTGTCAAATAGATGTGAGGAATTTTTTTTTTAGCCAGTGGGTAGTTAATAATAATAGTAATAGAGACATGTGATGCAAGAAAGCAAGCATATGAGCTTATGTAGCATCAGCCAAAAAAAAACTCACACAACTACTCCCTCTAAAAGTTTGTCCAGTTCCTCCTTGAATTTATTTAAGCTATCAACCTCCACAACGACAGATGGAAGTTTGTTCCAGCAATTAACCATCCGCTGGCTAAAGGCAAATTACCGCACATCTATTCTACAGTCTTTTCTCAATTTCAATTTATGCCCATTTAAATTCGTAATCTGAGCAAGCGGAAGAATTACATCAGAATTCAGCATGCTCAACCCATTCAAAGCCTAATACACCTCAATCAGATCACCTTGCAGGTGCCTAGTTTCCAGCCGCTGCAATTTTCAGAACAGCCTCTCTTGGTATGAGGACCCCTTCGTTCCTCTTACCAATCTTGTTGTCCTTCTCTGTACACGATCAAGCAAATCTGCATCCTTCTTAAAACGAGGCCTCCAGACCTGTGCTGAGGTAGTCGGAAAAAAAAAAAAAAAAAGGGATTTTGGGGGAACATATGAGCGAGTGCGTTTATTTGTAAAATTTACATTTCATGTACATTTTTTTTTTTCACACTGTATACTTCCAAACATCAAATTTGTTTAAAACTCGAGTAATGCCTCTTGTTCCCGAAAATAGAAAACATTCTGTTTTTTCAAACTTTGGAAAATTTTAATCATACTTATTTGTTGATATACATTATATTCTTGGGTTTGATGTGCGTGTCAGGTCGCCACTTAATATGCCGGCCTTCTGCACTTATATTAAGGAATCTCGCGGACAGATAGAAATTTACAAAAATTCAAACAGCCAATCACGTTGCATTCTTTTCAGAACATCAGCTTTACACATTTGATAGTGATGTGTCTGTTTCAAAATTTAACTTCCTGTTTTTGGCTGTTAAGTTCAAAGACATAAGAGCTAACCAACTGAAATTTTACTTAGACCGAATTTGGTACTTCACTGTCCGGATTTAAAAGTTTGAATTAATTCAAAAAGTCCCTCCAAAGTCGCAGCTCCGAGTACTAGTTCCGGGAATGTGCGAGCGATGTGTAGGTTTAAAAAGCCTTATTTATCTATTTGTGAGTGTGTTGGAGTTAAGATGTATATGCGATTACTATCTGTTTCTCGGTAGACTGCAAAGACGTGTGAATAGTTAAAATAGACTCACGTGTTTGTTTCCGATATAAACGCGCGTTTTTCAATTAAAACTCGGGCGAAAAATAAGAATTTACCCATTTCGGGTTTAATTGAACGAAAAATGTCAATTTTAATTCAGATTACAGAAGCGAAAATGCGTTATTGCGTATTATGGCCGTCATTCAGTGTAGCCACGTGTTCTGGAGCTCCTGAATGTTGAGTTATTTTAATGTGTTTAAAGTGTTTTCTTCCACTGAAAAAGTGTACCAGCTAAAAGAACTTCGCAAGAGGATTACGTGGGTAAAAAAATTTTGTTATTACGAGGGTTATCTTGTCTGCACTCTCTCGTCATTTACCAAATCCCTTTAGGCTTAGCATTCTGCTAACGCTTTGCTGTAGCCACACGCGCATTGTTGGCAGTTAGGCCTAGTGGATATTGCTGTGTATACGATACGTATATAAATTTTTGAATTGATAATCTGTCCAGTAATAATGGCTTGCATCTTCCTCAGGTAATGTTTTATTTTATATGATTTCTTGGCTGATTTTATCAATACGATACGATACTTCCAACTCCCCGGGGATTTTCTGTATTTGCCGTTCAGTATTTCACTGTCTTCAAGGACGCTGCTAATCCTTTAAATCGTAATTACCTTTGGTTTCTGCAGCCATGAGCGAACCTACTACTTGCACAGGGTGTGGTTATCAAGTTGACTATGTCCTCGTGTGCACTTCGTGCAAAGCCGTTCGCCTCTGTGGGCCATGTAGCCCATACGCTAATCTGAAAAGACTCGCAAAGAAAATTAAAAATTCTTGGAAATGTCAACTTTGCAAACAAGCAGAAAATGACTCGAGGAATATCGATGACACTTCACCTAACTTACAAACCGATCCGGAGTGCGTATCCCTTCGGGATTTCATTCAGCTACGTGATTCTGTAAACGAAATTCAGACCGCAATCTCTCAACTTTCTGCTGAGTTTACACAGTTAAAGGACTCAGGGCAACAGAGAACCGACATCACAGGTGCGAAACCTGACGAACTTCTAGAACTGAGGATACCTGAACCCGGTGTGTCATATTCTGGAACCAAGGACGCAGTTGTTGAGAGTACCGAGCGGCTGATCTCCAGATTTAATCAGCTTGAAAATAAATTATTAAACTTCAGGACACCCTCATCAGAAGCAATAGCGAAAATAGATCATGGAAATGAAATCTCAAAAGCACAACTGGCAGAGCTACAAGACGACATCACAGTGCTACACAAAGAAAACAAGGAGATGAAATTTATACTCCTTGATATCTATAATAAGATCGAACTGAGTAAGCTAGCAGATCCGAGCAAACTCACTAACCTTCTGAACTCAGACGAACTTCGTAGATTATATAAAAATTATCCAAAGGCCATTACAGTATCAGTCTGCCACGAATGTAGCAAAAAATCAATCCCCAGTCCTCCATCAGAAGCTCCAGGTAGGAACGAATCTGAAAAACGGCTAAACATAGGATTTCGTCGAGCGCCATCTCCTCACTCCAGCCAGCTTCTAAAAACAGATGGGAAAGGACAAAAACCATCCACAAAAGCGCATCATTCACGTGCGCTCAAGAAGAACCTGAAAAGGGCAACTGATATTAATCACCACTCAACAAATGAGAGGTTTCCACAATTACAGAAGCAGGCTCCACCTACGGTCAATGGCACCGCATGCATAAACTCTCTTACTTGCAATAACGAATTCTCTACCTCTATGCCAATGAGGCAAAGGTCATCATTTCCACCTTCATACCCAACTCTTGGCAATGCCTGTCCTGTCATACCTCATTCGCAATTCTCATATTCACAAGGCCTGGGATTAAGTGTCGGAGCGAATTCAATATTCGAACCAGCGGATTCCTCCACATTACAATTTCCACTCCCAGTTCACCCCACTGCATATCCATCCTATCCTATGCAACCAGAGGAAAGTACAAGTAGGAACCTCAGAGTGAGCCAACGAACAAGTACGGCTTCACGTGAATGGCTTCGAATTGGCACATCGACCAACTCCAAACTGCAGCCTTCCCACACACCTCCCAGACGGCAGAAGTCCAGATCCTCTAGCAGACTTTTCGTATCTCGCTTAGCCCCAACTACCACAGCAAATCATGTTGCTGAAGTTCTACGTGATCAACTAAACCTTCGACTAAAGGTGCAGCAACTTCACACCAGGAACCCCCGCTGCGCATCGTTCAGGGTTGAATGCGCACAGGACCTGTTCAATTTAATTGGAACCGAATCTATCTGGCCTATTGGCACCATTATTCGACCCTACTATAATAGGAGAACCAGTCACCTTCCCCAACCTCCACTTCTGCACCAAAACCAAGTCAGGAACATCACTACCCACAGCTAACTGGACTTGTTCCCGGACAACTTCCAAAGATCTCAACAGTCCTCCTTTCGTACCACTGCTCTGCCAAACCCCACAGTTAAGGCACCACTCCGCCATGATAAGAGTATCCTGAGTCCCCTAGGTGATGGACCCCATAAAATACCAGTCCATATTTCGTCAGGACGTCGAGCCGTTCGCTTTCGAACACGCCAACTCAGAACACCTCCAATCAGGACGGAAGTTCGTCGAACACCTGTCATCAGGGTCTACTTCCAAAATATCAGGTCCATTAGGAACAAACTAGACTCAGCAGAACAGATCTTTCTCTCCCAGGTCGCTGATGTGGTCTGCCTCGCAGAAACGTGGCTTCAACCTAATCAAGATACACTCTTCTGCTCAGCTATTGCTGGTTACAACATGCTGTCTGCATCCAGGGAGCAATCTAGAGGCGGTGGAGTAGCCATACTGTACAACTCCTCCCTATTCTCATATGAGAATTCGACCTCAACTACAACTGAAGATTTCGAAGCGATTATAGTCTCGCTACGCTTCCACTCCAGCCACATTGATATCGCATCTGTGTATATTCCCCCAGGGCCTACAATTGAAATTATTGAAGATTTGGGGAATTGGCTCTTAAACCATCTTCGTCCGTCTGCACAACGCCTTGTTTGTGGTGATTTTAACCTGCCTCCAAACCGACATCACCTCTTTATCAGGCTCTGCGAGTTCTTCAAATCCATCAACATGATACGGGTCAATGAGAACCCCACCAGGGGATTGAACCTACTGGATCTCGCTTTTGCTTCAACACCATGCACAGCTGAGGATGATCCCATCGCATTCTTCCTGTCTGATCACCAGCCCATAGTGTTGACATGGTCATTGCAGGTGCCAAACTTCAACATCCCTGACAACAAAATAGTCAAATACGTTTCAGCACCTAAATACCTTAATCCTCAACTCTGTGTAGCAGCAGCATCTTGCATTCCTTGGGATGTCCTCATTGACTGCGACCTCAGCCTTGCAGTGACACTCCTGTCTGACTGGATTAAATCCGTCACCAACTATGCTGCCACCAAACGAGTAACAGTAACTCCCCGTTCCAGATCGTGGTGGACTGCTGATCTTAACAACAGCTTCAAAATGAAACAAGTCCTACATAAGAAATGGAAGCATACAAATGACAGTAAAGACAGAATCGCCTTTTCCCGTGCCAGGGCCCACTTTAATCGAAAGAAAGCTGACGCAATCCAAGTGAACCTTAACCGCACTTTGAGGAAAGGAAAGCCATTCTATGCTGCCCCACATGGTGGATTCAATCGCATGCTTGATCCTCAAGAATGGCTCAAATACATCGCCAGATTTTCAAATACAACCACAGTCCCATCTACAGTTGTCCAGCCTGACTATGAAAACCCTTCAGATGTCCTAGGGACTATCCAGATCACGGAACAGGAGCTCATACGTGCCATCAATTCCCTTCCCACAACAGCCACTGTTGGGGAGGATGGAATTCCACAATTTATGATCAAATGCTTAAGCACATTCATCATAGGCCCTCTTCTCTCGATCTACAACAGATGCCTCGCTGAGCATTATTTTCCACCCCAGTGGAATAAATACAGAGTGTACCCCATCCCCAAAAACCAATTTGCCTCAAACGTCAGCCAGTTCAGACCCATATCAGTTGCCTCTTGTCTGTTAAAAACTCTTGAAAAGGCTTTGCTACCCACAATCACTCAACAAATCCTCCAGACGAAACCACCTGAAATCCATTATGCTATCGCAGGAAAATCATCAATCACTAACTTGGCAGCCACCACAGAACGTATTCTCTCAGCATTCGAACAAAGAGCTGAGCTAGCAACCACATACCTCGACATAAGCGCAGCCTTTGATGCCGTGTCGATTCCGGCCTTGCTCCTCCTACTTAAGGAGAATTTTCACATTCGAGGTGATATGCTGTGCTTTTTGGAATCACTTCTCAGTCACAGAATACTTATTCTCCATCGGCAGCAACATACCCTATCCTGCGACATTACTGCTGGAGTACCGCAGGGGGGTGTCCTGTCTGGTGTCCTGTTCACAGCCATCATCGTGCCCATTATTGCCTCAACGAATGGTCTCCTATGCTATGCCGATGACTTCAAACTGCTGACTCCAATTAACCCTGGCGACGACCCCGCCCAGCTTAGCAACAGGATCAATTCCCAACTTAAGGATCTAGAATTGTACCTGGCAAACTTCAATCTAAAAATCAACCCTCTGAAGTCTGCTCAGGTTATATTCTCCCTTAAATCCATGCCGACAGTACTCAACGTTTCACTCGCAGGGGTACGAATACCAAACGTACCCTCGCACACAGACCTTGGCGTTCTGTTCGACCAAAAGATGTCCTTTGTCCACCAGATCGACAAACTCAGTACCAGATTTTCTCGTCTACGGTGGATCTCAAAGCAGCAGCTGCTACACGTCCGACATCCTGCCACTGTTAAAAGGTTCATCACCTCCACCGTCTACCCTGCCATTCTCTATGGTGCAGAAATATGGGCCTCTGCTGCACATACAAACCTTAAGCGGGTGTACACTGCTGAATACTGGCTACTGAAATGGGCGAATAACAAGCTTCGGCTACCTCCCGCTACCACAACTACCATGATGGCACAAGCACTCGACATCCCGAGGTTGAAGTTCCTGATCGTTGAAAAGAGGCTGGTCTTCACAGCCAAACTCATCTCAGGCCAAATATCATCTCCAAATATTTGGAATGCTTGCTCTTGGAGGATTCCACAGCCAAGCCTAAGGTCGGTACCAGCACTTGTGGCTCACCACAACAGGCTTGTACTCACCGAAAGATTTCTGCCCAAGCAGATGCTCGCTGCCCTCAACCGTGTGAACGCCGACATCGACACCATAATAAGTAAAAAGAAGGACAGACACAAGTTTATCAAAGCTCTTGAAACCTGAATCACTGCCAACTTGTATTTGTTTTTCTTTATTTGTGTTCAGCTCCTTGTTTTGATGATGTATTTGTATTTCTTTTTGCATTTGTAATCTGTATTTTGTAGCCTTTTGTATGTGTTCGCTATATTTTGTAGCCATTTGAATTTGTACTTATGTTATCTATATGTGAACCCCTGGCGCTCGTCGCCGTGATGGGATATTGTGCTGTAAATCTACTTCACAATAAAGATTTATTTATTTATTTAATTTTATTCTGTATACATTGTAATATGTCAATTTTTTTTTATTCGGCTAATATCAGGAAAATGTATTTTTTCCGTATAGACTACATTTTGGATCTATCAGAAAAACGTATTCACATGTCCTGAAGATAAAAACCGGTAATTTCGTTCTCTTCAAACTGACCGGAAACAAGGCCCGAACGCGTTAGATTCTTCAAAGATATATTCTTCTTGGAGTGGATATCAGTGAAACTGGTAGAAACGGCGTTTCTACAGGGGTGTTTTTGCTAGTGATATTCAAGTGAACAAGGGGGATTAAAAAGAAACTGCATTCTTTCTGTCGGTCAAAGTTTTATATATGCTGTGCTTTCATCCAACTAAGTGGAAAAATGTGTTTTCTTGTTTGCTTCACAATGTGTAACCTTGTGATATATTTCCATAGAATAATACGAAAATCTTGAAATGTATGTGAATTATCGTTTTGTGTGTTTGTGCTTTGCAAAGCAACTGCACAATTCTGCTTCCACAGTGGAGCAGTCCTGGTGAGTTTTTGATTTAGTTTGACTGCGCGATTCCAAAAACAAAAGCTTTAGTGACACCTTTATTAAGTTGTTAAAAAGTTTTTGGCTTTTGTAAATGTTATCAGCGCCTATGTTTGCTAAGAGTAAGCTTAAGCAGATTTTAAATTCAATCTTAAACTTTTAACTTTAAGAAATTTTACCGTTAAGTCGATCCGGAGATTGTGAAAACACACAGACACGGGCTCGTGCGTTGCAGATACAGTGGGGTCATACATGAAAATGTTTTCAATCACACACGTGAGCGCAATAATTTTTGTAATTGATGTTATTTGCTGGCCTGTTAAGAAGCAGAAGTCACCGTTAATATTGGTAATTTTAAGTTTTTGAGAAAAAAAAAAAAAAAAAAAACATTGTTATTAAAGAAACACATGTCGGCTTTGCATACACACTTCAATTGCTTGACAAAACTAAATGGTTAATCGTAACGTGTTTTTGGAAATTTAAGTAGTCAAAAACCACACTTGATAATGCTAAAATATACAGTTTTATTCTTGGGGTAACATCGAAAATAACCTAAAATGCCAACCTTTTCAACGTTGGTATCTTTCACTTAAACTCATTAAAACAAGTACACTTGATGTCGCTTAATATGCACTTTTGTTGTTGTTGTGACAGCTAAAACGTAGAACGTAAACTTGCAAACTTTGCATCTCGTGCTAACAACTAAAACGGCAAAATTACAATCTTAAGGAAAAACTATAACTGCAATCACTGAGAAATAGTTTTGCAAAAAATGAACACAAACGGACGTGGAAAAAAACAATACACACACATTGCTATACGCTTCATAGGTCTTCAAAGTTACAAGCAGAATTATTAAACCCAGGTTATATTCTCAATCAATCAGAAATCGTTTGCAGATTCAGTGGAATCAGACATGAAAATGTTTTGAGTTACGCACACAAAGGCTTTGTACTTTTAAAACTTTTTTCCAATTTGGATCCATCAGAAATCATATTCACGTCTTGATCATAAAGTGTTTATGTTCACTTCACACAGAAAATGTCCCCCTCCACAAATAAATTGGTACCTCCCAAAAGCGATGTTCGGTACTTCTCTTTCCGAAAGGAAATAATCAGCAAAAGTTAACTGCAGTTAGGGGTATGTACAGCCGTGTTTTGTGAAGATAAAATTCAAAAATAACCAGTGAAAATAAACAAGAAAAAAGAATTTGCATTATATCGTTTCAATATGTAAACTGCCTTTGTTTCCCAAAAATTTCCTGCTCTGCTAACTGCACATTATCTCTTGTGACAATGCAAATTCGTATCCTGTTAAAAATGAAAATAATCTTTTCCCATCAGGTAAGCGCAAATCAAGGGTTGAATACTTCGTTTTTGAATTTTTATCAGTCCTTGTGATTCCTATACATAATTACTGTGGATAGAAAAATAGGAATAAAAATAAACTGTTGACGATAGAAAAAATATTCTGTATAGGTTTTTTTTTTTTTTTTTTTTCAAGGGGAAAATATCCATTTTAAACAGCCACTGGTGAAGATACAAAAACATAAAGTTACAACAAATGAAAGTACATACGGATACATCGGAGCGTGGATAGTGCGGCATCACAGTCCACCTAGAGCCACCTAGAGCATGACTAAGGCATACATGTCTGCAAGAATGGAAGCTCTATATGTTCTGTCCTTGCAAAGTTTCTCAACGTCTATGGCTAATCTATTAAATATTCGGGAGTTATGTGGAAACATGTTGTCCAGGAAGGACATGGTACGCAGCTTCGATCTGTATGGGGAGGTGTTGGACTGGCATCTTCTCCTATCGGACGGTCTGGCGATGATATCCCATATATCAGGTGAGCTCAGTTTTCCGGATAGAAGTTGAGAGAGGGTAAGAAGGTTCCTAGAGATGATGAGATACCTCCAAGGAAGCGTATTAAGATTGGTGACCAGAACAGAACAGATTTTGAGATTGTAGGTGTTAGCCCGGCAACCCTATTTAGCCATTTCAAGATCCAGAATTCCAGGGAGAGGAACCTGGCTTGGTATGATGAGGGTGCTGAGGACCATATCGTCGAGGCATATAATGGAATTGGGAAAATGCAACGAAGAATGTATTTGATGATAAGGTCCGGGTTATGGAAGTTGGAGATCTCTTGTTTTACTGCCCATAAAGCCGAATATGTTTTCGTTTGAGTGGCATTAAAGTGAGGCAAGAAGATGAGGTCTTTGTCCCAGATGATACCCAAATCTTTATGTTGGGTGACTTTTTTAACTTGAGAGTTCGCTATAATAATGTTCACATCGTTGGTATTTTTCTTCTTGGTGATAGAGTTGTGCAGGTTTCTCTTTATTAATGGAGAGCCCAATCGCATGAAGGTAGTTTTTCCAGTTCATGTAACTGTCGGTTGGAGCTCACAGTAATAGACTGGAGAGACTGGGGGCATTTTGCTATGATGAAGAGGTGTAGGTGGTAAAATTAGTACGGTTTGATAGGAAGGGTTCTAAAGATGCGGCGAAGAAGGCGGCAGAGAGAACGCCCCCTTGGGGGAGCCCTCTGGAACAGAGAATGTGGTGATTATGGTTTTGATTTCTGATCCATAGGGTCCTGGACTGAAGGAGTTTCCTAAGGAGAACTAGGATGTTGCCAGAGATTTTGAAGTAGTTGCAGAGTATGGTACATAATGCATGGGTGGACGGATTGTCAAAGGCCGCCTTAATGTCGAGGAACACAATATCCAGTTGATCTTTGTTGCTTAAGGTACTTTCAATTCTGAACAGTGTGTCCAAGAGGTTGGTGATCGTGGAACGTCCAGGTAGTACACTATGGAGGTATGAAGGTTTGTGGCCGAACATGTGATGGGTGAGGGCAGGAAGTATGGCCTTTTCCAAGATTTTGAGGAAAGTGCATCCTACGGAAATTGGTCTGTAGTCATTAGGCGATTTTGGGTTAGACTTTTTTGGAACGGGAGAAACATAATATGCGTTCCAGATAGCAGGGTAAACTCCTGTTACGAGGACGGAATTGAATGCATCAAGCAAGAGGTCAATGATATATACACTGCATAGTTTAATCATGAAAATAGGGAATCCATCCGGGCCAGTGGTAGACTTGTTGGGAAGACTGTTGATGACCTCAGTAAGGCGTTCCTTTGTGATGGCTATTTTATCCAGTGATGTCTGGTTAGCTGGTGGATTAACCCGAAAAAAGGGGTTTGGGGCAGATAGGGGCTTAGTTGCGAGCGAGTTAGCCCATGCGAGGAAGATGTCGGTCATGGGGCACTGTTGGTTCTTGGTGAAGATTCTTTTCCCAAGTTTCATTCTGTGTGCAATCCAGTCGTTCTGCGCCTTCCTCTGAATGCATAGGAAGCGTGCCCGATGTTTTTTATAGAGTTGGTAGTCGGCTAGATCCCGTGTTCTTTGCCATTTCCTGTATAGTTTCTGTTTCATGATGAAGGCGAGTTTTGTGTCGCTGGTAAACTAGTTCTTGGTCCTGGGAGACAGGTGTACAGATTTGGAGGCCCCTTCACAGGCGATGTCTTTTAACAAGTTAGCTGAATTGGTAAGCGTTTGATCAGGTTGGCTAGCAGCAATTTTTTTCCAGTCTGTAGCTTTTAGTCTATGTAGGATGATTTGAGGTTGCATATATTTTAATGAGAAAATCTTGAGTTTGGAATGGTCATGTTGTTCACGTTGTCGGGGAGAGCATAGGCTTTCACTATCAAAGGAAATTGGGAGGTGATCTGACGCAAACTTAAAAATCGGCGTTGTGAGAGTGAGATGGTCAAGGTTATGGAATAAGAGGTCGAGGTTTTGATGTCGTCTTGTAGGTTGCGTATGCGTTAGTCTAAGGCATAATAATATATATTTCGCAACATCGAAAATCGTCACTTTATCTCCTTCAATTCTTTTTATTATATTGTGGAATAATGATGCTTGGTGATGGACAAGTTTTAGCCACAATTCTGAACATTCATTAGTAAAAAAGCTTGCTAGTATTGCTGGACACTTATCCTGAGATAAGAAGTAAGATTTTAAGGGCACAAATAATTTTAAAAAGCTCTTTCAATACAGGGCAGAAGTGCCAACCACCTCGTCTTACTATAGACCAAAAGTCTTTGGTAATCAATTTCCGACGATTCACAAAACTCCTTTAATTTCTCGGTACGAACCGTATAGATATAAAAATAAGGATATATTTTTATGATAATACTTTCAACATCAACAGGTAATAAATCTGTAGCTGTCTGTATGCTATTATGCACAATATGAGCAACATAGCCGACACCAATAAGATTCTGAAGTAAGCTCTCATTTAGTTTTCCAAAAATATTATTCGTGCCCCTTCGCTTAACTCCCCCGAAATTTGTATTGGCGTTATCGGCGCGGAAAGCAATAATTTTATCTAATTCCAAAGAATTAGATAAAATTAAATTAAAAATTTTGAAGATTAACTAATTCCAAAAGTTTTATTTCTATACCAGCTATTTCGTCAAAAAAAAAAAAAAAAACAACTAAAGTAGGGAAAAGTTTAATATCATTATGGTTTGACGTGTCTGAAAATATTGAAATGAAATGCACACGTTCAAGTTTGTTTTTTACAACTGAAATCGAGTATGGGGCGATAACATTTTAAACTATGGCTTCATATTTTGTTTTCCCACATGAAAACTTTTTATCAAACAATTTTTGGATTACTTTCGATGTACATTCCTTTGAACTGAAACTATGATTATGTACGACACTGTGAAAAGCAAATTAGCCTTCGGATTTTGCTAGTTCCTCTTCTTTATTGCCAAATATCTCTTCCCCAAAATAAGCACTTAATATAGAAGATGAAGCGGCCAAATACAATGCCTTTTTGTGTTTATCTGAAGCAACATGTCTTTGAATATCATTTCTTTCTCCATGAGAAACAGAAAAGTCACCATTTGTTACATCGAACATCATAAATGGTATTTCCTTTTTTTAAAAAGGGAAATTCTTTTTCCAATTTCTGGTTAAATGCACATTTCCTTTTTTTTTGGCGGCATTTCCTATTATTAGGGTATTTTAAATGAGAAAGTTTTAAATGATTTAAATTTAAAAAAATTATTTAAATTTAAATTAGAATAGTTTTTATAATAAGACGTGGGCATATCCTTTATACTTACACGACTTATGTTTTCCGATAGCAGTTCCAATTCTCCAGAGAAAAAAATTTTCACATTAAGTATTAATATTCAAACTGAAATGAAATAAATTATCGTATTATAAACGTGGAACGTACGCGAGATATCAAAAGAAAAACCAAACTCAGCAAACGATATTTTGGTATTTACCTCAGGTAAGATTACCGGAATATATGGCTAGCTTACGATGTCGATACTAAAAGTTTTAGTTTACGACTGACTGATCACACCACAGTTGGTGCGCAATTTATCGTCCTGCGACAATTAGCATTAGCATTAGTAGAGGCATTTGATGCAAGAAAGCAAGCTTATGCAGCATCAGCCAAAAAAAAAAAAAAATAAATAAATAAATAAAGTAAAATAAATAAATAAAAAATAACCACTTCCACTTCACCCCTCTGTTCGTTCGAAATCCCTGTCCAGCTGAGCCTTAAACTTATTTAGGCTATCAACTTCCACGACAAGGGATGGAAGTCTGTTCCACCTACCAACCACCCGCTGGCTAAAGACACATCTATCCTACATCTGTCTTTCCTCAATTTGAATTTATGCCCTCTCAGGTGATTATTCTGAGCAAGAGTGCTCTTGGAGTAACAATGTATTAAATCAATAGTATACATTGTAATTTGAACTGACGCATTACATCTAATAGTAGTAGTAGTAGTGGCATGTGATGCAAGAAAGCAAATGTATGAGCTTATGCAGCATCAGCCAAAAAAAAAAAAAAAACACACCATTCCAAATGCCTGTCCAGTTCCTCCTTAAATTTATTCAACCTATCAACTTCCACAACGATGGATGGAAGTTTATTCCAGCAATTAACCACCCGCTGGCTAAAGGCAAATTTTAGCACATCTATTCTACATCTGTCTTTTCTTAATTAGAATTTATGCCCCCTTAGGTTTGTAATCTGAACAAGTGGAAGGAACCCATCAGAATTCAACGTGCTCAACCCATTATATACCTCAATCAGATCACCGCGCAGGTGCCTAGTCTCCAGCCACTGCAATTTGCAGAACTTAAGCCTCTCTTGGTAAGAGGATCCCTTCATTCCCCTCACCAATCTTGTTGCCCTTCTCTGTACACGCTCAAGTAAATCTACATCCTTCCTAAAATGAGGCCTCCAGACCTGTACGCAGTACTCAAGGCGTGGCCTGACCATTGCCTTATACAGAGGGATAATCACCTCCTTTTCCCTGCTAGCAAAATTCCTATATATCATTGACAAAACCCCATGACCTGCCCTGGAAGCCTGTCTACATTGTTCAGAGAACTTCATATCTGACTGCACAATTACTCCCAGGTCTTTTTAATTTTCTACCACCTTAAGTGTAATACCACACAGTTGGTACCTTTCTCTGGGGTTACTTCTACCCATATGCAGTACTTTGCATTTGTCAAGGTTAAACTTCAGTTGCCACTTCTTAGCCCATCTGCCCAAATTATCTAGATCCTGTTGCAGTAGCACACTGCCATTACTGTCATTAACAACCCTGCCAACCTTTGTATCATCTGCAAACTTCGACATTAAGCCTGATATACCTTAATCAATATCATTGATAAATATACAAAACAACAGTGGACCTAACACCGAACTCTGTGGGACTCCACTAATAACATTAGTCCACGAAGAGCAGCACCCATTGATTACCACCCAGTCTTCTCCCACTTAACCATCCTTTTATCCATTGTAGCAACTTACCCTTAATACCATTCTGCTCCAATTTGTACAATACTCTTCCATGCGCAACAGTGTCAAAAGCTTTCCTGAAATCCAAATATATGATATCAAAATTATTTTTTGCATCCAGTTCCTTTGTAACCACATCATAATATCCTATCAAATTTGTCAAAGACTTTCCCTTAACAAACCCATGCTGTGTCTGAATTATTGCTGCAGTCTTGTCTAGATGATCCTGCAATGTGCCTTTAACCAGCGACTCCATTATTTTACCCCGAACAGAAGTTAAACTAACTGGTCTGTAATTACTCGTGTCACCCTTCGATCCCCCTTTGTGAATTGGGGATACATTTGCACATCTCCAGTCCGTGGGAACCTCCCCTGAGTCCAAGGATGCTCTCATAATTATGGCTAAGGGTTTGCTTAGTTGCTTTGCCGCCTCCTTTAATATAACTGGATAGATCCCATCCACCCCAGGTGCTTTTCTTACGTTTAACTTCAACAATTTCTCTTCCACTTTGCTCTCAGTTATTACAAGATCATTAAGCACCCTGCTACAATTTGATAACCTTCTGCCATTTTGAAACCTTAATAACTCCTCATGTGTGAATGTAGATGCAAAATACTCATTCAGTTTGTTTGCTATCTGAGCAGGATCATCAACAGTCGAACCATCGATGTCAAGTGGACCAATCAGATTCATCCCCTTCCTTTTAGAGTTTATATAAGTAAAGAAATCCTTGCTGTTTTTCTTAGCATCTTTTGCCAAGGATTTCTCGTAATCTGACTTCGCCTGCCGAACCTCCTTTGTGACCTGATTACAGACTAGCTTATATCTGCCATAGGCTTCTGAGTCACTTGATAATTTATATGCATCCCATGCATTTTTCTTCTCTGTTACGAGACTCATTAGTTCATTTGACAACCATTTAGGCCTAAACCTTGAACAATATTTCTTAATAGGTATGAAACTTTTAGTAGCTTCCACGATTAATTCCTTGAATGCTTCCCACTTAGAATTTACTGTTGGTAACATCGTCAGTTGATCCCACTGTACAGAATTTAAAAACTGTCGGAGACCACTGTACTCGCCTTTACGGAAGCAAAAACCCTTTCCTTTACCCCTGATGGTAATTAAATCTTTAAGTAAATCCCACGTCAGTACACTGTGATCACTGCCACCTGGTGGTTCTTTTATCTGCAAATTCCTAATACATGAATGATCACTGCTGATAACCAGATCAAGAGTATTACTTTCTCTGGTTGCTTCTCGAACATGCTGCTGCAGAAAACAATCATCCAATAAATCCACAAAAGTCTGACTAGTGTGTGAATGCACAACCCACAAGTTCCAGTCAATATCTGGGAAGTTAAAATCCCCCATTATAAGACATTCCGATTTACTAGCCCACTCTATTTCTCTGTACAATTGTTCATTGTATGTACTCATTCGAGTCATTAGGCCTATAACACACTCCTACTCTTATTTTTGGTTTTGCAGTGCTTATGTCACACCAAACTGACTCAACAGTGCACTGTTCATCTATATCAACTGGATGCACTTCTTTTGATTTTATTTATTAACAGCATAACACCTCCTCCCTTCCTATCCTGTCTATCCTTTCTGTACACATTGTACTCCCCAAATTCCAGTTCGGCATTCCTTATATCTGTGTGACACCACGTCTCTGATATCCCAACAATATCCGCCTTTGATGTCTTGACCAACACTTCAAATTCATCAAATTTATTTACTATACTTCTAATGTAGAGAGAGAGAGCTACAAATCCACGAGCGCAAAAGAATTTTCAAGTGTGACTGCTTAAGAAAATGCGGGGCAAACTAAACGAATTCTGCGAATGCCGGACATTTTCCGGGACTCATCACCATGCGAGACAAACTATCGAAATCCGGAACGATTGGCTGCCTTATGCTAATAAATGTTTCACATAAAAAAAAAACTTAAATACTATATATGATATAAACAAACAATTTTGTAACTGCGAAATATAAATATGATGTACAGATCCAAATAATAAGAAAATTACGTAAGTCTGCAATTTCGTGTACCGTATTTATTTCAAATGAATTACTGTATTTGCCTCCCGTGTTGAATATTGGTAAACGTTAACCAATCAGATGACCAGCACGACTTCTGAGCATGTGGGACAGGAGGTTGGATAAAGTTTTAAGAGAAGCACTAAGTTGCAAAATGGTAATCCCTTTGACTCTTAATTCATGCTTAGCAATAGCACTAATTGCCTGAAGGCCAGAGGTGCGAACAATGCGTTTCCAGTTGTCTCTCGCAATCCGCTCGTTACATGGAAATTTTCTTCGTGAAATGTTCTATACCAAACGAAACATGCGAACTGAGAATGAAGTATACGCTCAGAGTAATTTTCAAATTGACTGGCGAAAGTGCTCTTGGAGTAACGATAATATGGGTAACTGGACATTCGGACGGTGGGAGGCTCGTCGATAGAAATGCGAAAAAGACGCAGATGAAATTATTTAGACTATTTGTGCGCGAGGTCCTATTCGACAGAACCGGTTGAATATGCTTGTGGGCGGCGCTGGCTCTATTTATTTTGTGAATTTCTCTGACCGTTTGTGGTATCTGGGCGGATGGTTCAGTGGTTAAAATAACCATCCTCCCCACAAGTGAAAAAGCCCGGGGTTCGATTTCCGTCAAGGATGTGTCGAATTTTTACAATATTTTCACTCTGTGGCTAAGTTAGATTAGCCAAATAGTGAAAGGAAACCACAGGCTTTTGCTGCACCAGCCAAAAAAAAAAAAAAAAGTAGATGAGAAACTACAAATTGTGTATATGCTTCCTTCCTCATACAGGTTACTATCCAGTTGAACTTTGAATATATTCTGTCAGCTTCAACCACCTGCAAAAGCAACTTGTTCCAGCAAGTAACGACTTGCTGGCTAAAAGTAAACTTCCTACAATCTGATCTGAACACAGTGAAAATTTTGCCTTCGTCTATTTTACTAACTTCTCTCAGAGCTTTATGAAACTCAATCAGGTTCCCTCTAAGGTACCTGGTTGCCACATAATCGGAATCTTTCCTCATACGGTCGTCCTTCTGCCGATCTCACCATTCGAGTTTCCCATCTTTGGACCCGTTCAAGAAGCTTAGTGTCTTTTTTCAGATGAGGTCTCCATACTTGAATTTAAGATTCCAAATGTGGCCTTACAATTGCCTTGTACAGAAGGATTATGACCTCGCTATCTATATGGGATAAGATTCGATAAATCGACATGACAGCATGAGCTTTCCTGGCTGCCTATTTACACAATTATGTAGCAGTGTATAACTTATAACACAGCTTATATAACTTCATATGAGCTGTGATGAAGGTATATCAGGCTTAGTGTCGAAGTTTGCAGATGATACAAAGGTTGGCAGGGTTGTTAATGACAGTAATGGCAGTGTGCTACTGCAACAGGATCTATATAATTTGGGCAGATGGGCTAAGAAGTGGCAACTGAAGTTGGTCAGGCCACACCTTGAGTACTGCGTACAGGTCTGGAGGCCTCATTTTAGGAAGGATGTCGATTTGCTTGAGCGTGTACAGAGAAGGGCAACAAGATTGGTGAGGGGAATGAAGGGATTCTCTTACCAAGAGAGGCTAAAGTTCTGCAAATTGCAGTGGCTGGAGACTAGGTACCTGCGCGGTGATCTGATTGAGGTGTATAAGGCCTTGAATGGGTTGAGCACGCTGAATTCTGATCGGATCCTTCCACTTGTTCAGAGGCGCCTCCGTAGCCAGGTGGGAAGGAGCAGCAGTGCGTAGTACACGCTTGATTAGACCGGGGTTCGAGCCCGTCACCACCAAATACGGAGGATGCGGAAAGGTCAAGGAATGACCACCGCATATCCCGGAGCAATATGGCCTTAGTTGCTAATGCTCCTAAAAACCAAATAACAAACAAACTTGTTCAGATTACGAACCTAAGGGGGCATAAATTCGAATTAAGAAAAGACAGATGTAGAATAGATGTGCGGAAATTTGCCTTTAGCCAGCGGGTGGTTAATTGCTGGAACAAACTTCCATCTGTCGTTGTGGAAGTTGATAGGTTGAATAAATTTAAGGGAGGAACTGGACAGGCATTTGGAGGGAATGGTGTGATTTTTTTTTTTTTTTTTTTGGCTGATGCTGCATAAGCTCATACACTTGCTTTCTTGCATCACATGCCTCTACTACTACATCTGGTGGATGCCGAAAAAAATGACAGGAGGGGCACCATTTTTTGCCTTGTGGACAAACAAAGCACAAAATTGCATTTAAGTCAAGCAGCCCTTCCTGTTGTCTAGTTGTCAGGTCCATGCAGTCATGTGCATCACTTCACTATCTTGTTATAATATAAAATTTATTCTAAAAAATCAGATCAAAGTCTAGAGGACATTTCATAATGTTCAAGAATATTTTAATAGCCTTCTTTTTTTAAAATTCCTTCAATTCTGACGATGTCACCCACTCCAGATCATGATGAAACCATCACTGTGGTAGATTGTATGCACTGCTACTACTATTGCTATTACATTAGTCACCCAGGAAGTTAATTGATATACCCATGTGTATTTTGTCTGTAAATTGCATGTGTTCTCTCTGCTTGATTTGCCTGTTTAGCTGGATGAAACACCCATTTATGGGGTAAAACCCTTGCTATCTATGCCTGAGACCAACTAACTCAGCCACCGAGTGAAAAAAAGTCCATAAAAGTTCCTGCGTCATCGAGGAGATTCAAACCGGGTCTGTTCCACCCAGTGTGGGGAAAGACAGTGATGATACTACTGTGCTACCCATGCAGACTGACTTGGCACCATTTTTAATTCAATTGATCATCTCAGATAAACTCTACACTTGGATCCTAAAATTTGAAATTTGGATTCATCAATCCACAGTATGTTTTTCAACTTTTCAATTGTCCAATTTTGATGGTCTGAGTCCAAGTCAATATTTTCTTTTGGTTTTCTTGTTTTAACAAGGGTTTTTGGATTATGTGATCAGATTTTTAAAGGTTCATCAGCTACTATGGCTATAATAGCTACACAAGCATGAAGTACTGTTTAAGATGTTTTACATTGGATGTACGTGGAAGTGTCTCTGTTCCTGTTGAACAGGGGTCTGCTCAGGTAGTACAGTGGTATCATCACACTCCTCCCCACACCTAGTGAAAAAGGCCTGGGTTCGAAACCCCTAAATGATGCAAAACTTTTATGGACTTTTTTCACCACATAGCTCAGTTAATCTGTTTCAGGCATAGATAGAAAGGTACTTTTCCCCAGTAAAAACAAGCAAAACGACCAGAAACATGCAATTTACACACACAATACATGCAGGTATAAGAAATAACTTACTGGGTGACCCTAATGTAATAGTTTAGTTTTGGTTCCTGGTGAACTGTCAGCGTGGGTGGCACAGCAGTGTCGTCAAAGTCCTCCCACCATGTGGAAAAGAACCAAGTTCAATCCCGTCGATAATACGAGGATATTTTATGGACTTTATTCAGTCGCGGCTGGTTTAGTCGGTCTCAGATGTAGATAGCAAGATTTCTCCTCAGAAAAACTGGGGGGGTTTCAATCATCAAAGCAAGCAAATCAACCAGAGAACACATGCAATTTATACACACAATAGACATGGGTAGTTGAAGTGATCCTAATATAATAGTATTTTATTCCTGTTGAACTGCTGAATGAAAAACCCAGGGTTTCGAGAGGCTAAACCATACTACTCTCACTCTAGACCAACTAACTCACTCACATTGTGAAAATAAAAGACCCAAAAAAATTCCTTGCATTAATGTGTGGGTTGGTCACTTGCACCAAAGCAAGGCTTTTGTGAATATTGTGGATTTATCGGATAACTGTTTTCTACAGCACCGTATTCGAGGCAACCAGAGGGAGTAATACTCTTCATCTGATTATCAGCAGTGATTACTCATGCATTAAGAATCTGAAGCATCAGCAAATATTCTTCTACCATTTCTATTTAAGTGTATCCCGTCCCTCTAGGAGCAGTCTCTCCTGTTAGCAAGCACAGACCATGCTGAAAATAATTCTACCCCATGAGCCTTGCAAAATCTCTCCAGGGTCGAATTGATTGACAAGGCTCTCCTCATATACTCCCTCCTATCGTGTCTGGTCAGAATTGACCAAATTTAACCTTAACTCGCGACTTTTTTCCAACATTTCAAAGCTATTTGGCCTCTCATCATTGGGTGGGCAGTCACTCAGAGGTAAAAGAGCTGACAACCCAGTTGTGATAAATATGAGAGATGCCAAGAGGCATATCTGTAATGGGAGAAGTGTTCTTATTCAAAGTAACAAGGATTTTACAATATGATATGTTATAATAATGCCTAATACAAACTTTGATTTGTCTTAAAATTCAACTATGCAGTAATGATGCATTTGCAGTAGTGTCATAGTTTGAGGTTTTCTGCCCTAAAATTTATGCTTACAAATTAAGTTAATTTGTTATTAAGTAGTTTTTATTAGATTTTATTAAATACTGCTTTTGATATTGTCTTTTTTTTATTACAGTTTACATTACTTTGAAATTGAAATTGGTACAAGCATAATTTTATGCCCGATACATAATAAACACTTTTTTTCTGTCCATATTGAAAGCATAAAATTCTACAAGTTTGTTTTTTTTTTGTAAGTATACAAAAATGTATTTAAATGGTAAATAAATAAATTACCCTAAAAAGAATTTTTAAAAGGAATTTATGACTAAATCACTATTATTTAAAATAAAAAGAACATACACAAACAAGTGGGTTTGAACTGAAGAGAAAAAGATTCCAACCAACAGCATTATCACTCAGTTACTGAAAATGTTTAAAAAATGCTTTACTTATGCCTAATTTTTTTTTTTATTCGGACTTTTTATAGGCATATTTTTTCTTGTACAGCAGTAATACTTCTTGTTAATTTTATAGTTTCAATCAGTTATCAATATAATGTACATAAAAATTTAGCAATACAGATAAACTCTCTGAGAAAAGTTTCCCATTGCAGGGACTGTTTCTCAATTATCAAATTGGTGTCTTCACTTTCAATACATTTTAATGGTTAGCCAAAGTTAACATTATTGGATATTTGGAAAAATGTGTGGGAGTGGTCATTTTGAATAATATCGGGTTCTTTTTATGTTTACTGATATATCAGTAAAAATATACACCGTAGTGTCAAAAAACAACCCTCATAAATTAATTACAAGACACATTTGAAAATTTTGTAGCCTGAGTATTATTATTATTATTATTAATAGCTACATGGTGCAAGGAAGCCTGAGGCTTATGCTGCACCAGCCAAAAAAAAAAATCCCGAGTTACCCTGGGAGGGAGGGAGGTTGGGGGGAAGAGAGAGTCAAGAAAGTCATCACGAAAGAGAAGAATGATGATATCCAGCTCAGGATCCTGGGTATGCCAAGCCCATACTCACCAGATGTGAGCCCCTAAAAGGGTAGTGTTACACTGTTAAAAATTTCTGTATACTTAATGTATAACATTCTAAATAGCAACCCACCAAGTTTTTTCATGCAGTTTCAATAAGTATTTTTTTTTAATTACAAGTCCTGAAGTCAACAAAGTTATGTGAATAAGAAAATAGGAACAAAATCAGTCGCTATACAGTCATCCAATATATGGAAAAAAAAAAAAAAAAAAGGGACTAATGCCAAAGGCAATTCATGAGGCTACGGTTACAAAATTGGGGGAGGATGCTCCTTCCTATTCTATGGTTAAAAAAGTGGGCAGCAGCACAATTTAAACAAGGGAAGGAGAGTCTGGAAGATGATCCAAACTGTGGAAGACCTGCAACATCCATCATTCCAGAAGTTGTTGACAGTTTGGTACATTGCCAGTGTCTTGAGCATTTCATCTGAACATGTGTACCACATAATAATCAATGCCAGCCTGAGCAGGGTGGTTGCCTGTGGCACCAAAGTTTTAGGGGCACTTTCTCTCTCTATAAAGTAGTAAAAAGCTGAAAAATGAATTAGTCACGTAGCATGAGTCCGATGCAAAGGCTCTCTGCCTTTAAAAGACTTTACTACTTGTGTGTGAAAATGGATGGAAAATCTGGAAGTGCAAGGGCAACAGCATTATTTACTTTTCATTGCAGGAGGTTGTACTCTTTTCTTGGAAATGCTCCCAACAGACACTGACTAAATTAGTTGTTGTTATTTGGTTTTTAGGAGCACTAGCAACTAAGGCCACATTGCTCCGGGGATATGCGGTGGTCATTCCCCGACCTTTCCGCATCCTCCATATTTGGTGGTGACGGGCTCAATCCCAGGTCTGTGTGCTATGCACTGTTGCTCCTGCACACCTGGCTATGGAGGCACCGACTACATTAGTGGGAGATCCCCCCCCGGATCATCTGTCAACAGTGTCTCTTCATCGATTTCCTGCTGTAGCCTACTTTTCCAGATTGTTGTGCTGTAGATGAGGGATGACCAGTGCACAGTATAGTTGATTTGTAATGTGAATGGGAAATTTGTATTGTTAATAATTGTATACTGTACTATACCATTTCTATATGTATGGTGGATTTTGCCAGATTTTTTTGGCTAGAGGCCACTTTACTCAATAAATAAAAAAATAGAGGAGATGCCATTCCCCTTGAGGGACACATCTGCCTCTTATTCCATATATTGATGCTATCCTCGTTAATCTTCTTCTTGAGAAAAATGTTGTCTAGCCACCCTTTTGTATTTCAACCTATCTGCAGACATAAAAGTTTAATTTCTGAATAAAAACTATCTAAGGATGTCTACAAGAACAAAAAGTTTACTGCACCTCTTCACACACCTTCTGCATTACCATTACTTTTCTCTGTGATTTTGTCAAAGAAAGTTCTAAGTAGGATCAACTTTACTGTGTGTTTTTGTCGAAGAAAATTATAAGTGTCGTGGTTGTAAGCAAGAAGAAAGTGTTCTTTTTTTTTTTTTTTTGCAGGCAGAATTGAAAATGCTGCCATCTCTCACAAACAAATCAATGTGCATATGCATCATGGTAAATCCTCTATTTTTCTGTTAACTCAATTTATTATATTTCATTGGATAACCTTCAAATATTTTGTCTTATATTTCTGTGAATTTCTAGTATTCTTGAAATATTTCTAGTATTTCAAGAAATATGTAATATTAACTTTTTAAAAAGATGTTATCCTTCACCTCAAATACTGTTTATCACAAGCTGACTGCTAACAGAACCAGGTGACGAGGTAGCAGTGTAGCAATCTGTTAAAGGAGCAGTTCCCCCTAATTAAGGCATCCACTTACCCAGGAGGAGATGTAAAAGCAGTTCTGGGAATCTACCGAGTTGCTGAAATGTCAATCTTTGTGTGCGCCTTGTATTTCCCTCCAACGGTATCTGAGGATTATGTCCACAATCTGATGACATAGCTGTCATCCACCATCAATCATTGTCAAAAGCTCATCCTGCTCGGAGACTAACCTTCTTCTTCTTCTTCTGCCAGACACAAAGAAGCTCCTGAATACACTATCCTTAAACATATCGGATATGGGCATTGGTATCATTCATGTTCCTCCCTCACAAGGCGATGCCACCCTTTGTAGTGCATCCTCACAAATTGTTCAGTTAAAGAAACCCTGACCATAACTGACAACTTCCGCCTGTCCAATCAAGACATCAAAGGCAGATACTGTTGGGATATCAGAGATGTGGTGTCAACAGATATAGGCAGTGCAGAGTGGGAATTTGGGGAGTACAATGTGTATAGGAAGGATAGACAGGAGGAGGGGTTATGCTGTTAGTTAAGAAACACATAAAATCTAAGTGAATAAAATTGAGGTTGGTGGACAATGCAGTGTTGAGTCTGTTTGGTGTGAAATAAGCACTGGGAAAGGAAAACTGAGAGTAAGTGTGTGTTATAGGCCTAATGAATCTGATGAGTATAATGAGCAATTGTGCAGAGAAATAGAGTGGGCCAGTAAATCAGAATGTCTTATAATGGGAGATTTTAACTTTCCAGATATTGACTGGAACTTGTGGATTGGTCACTCGCACACTAGCAAGACTTTTGTGGATTTATTCGATGACTGTTTTCTGCAGCAATATGTTCGAGAGGCAACCAGAGGGAGTAATACTTTTGATCTGATTATCAGTAGTGATTCTTCATGCATTAAGAACCTGCAGATAAAGGAACCACTGGGCGACACTGATCACAATGTATTGATGTGGGAATTATTTAAAGATGTAACTACCATCAAGGCTAAAGGGAAGGGCTTTTGCTTTCATAAAGGTGACTACAGAGGTCTCAGACAGTTTTTAAATTCTGTACAGTGGGATCAACTGATGATGTTACCAACAGTGAATTCTAAATGGGAAGCCTTCAGGGACTTAATTTTGAAGGCTACTAGGCTTTTCATTCCAACTAAGAAATACTGTTCAAGGTTTAGGTCTAAATGGATGTCAGATGAATTAATGAGGCTAGTGGCAGAGAAGAAGAATGCATGGATGCATATAAAGTATCAGGCGATTCAGAAGCCTATGGCAGTTATAAACTAGTCTGTAATCAAGTCACACAGGGTATTTAGGCAGATTATGAGAAATCTTTGGCAAAGGATGCAAAGAAAAACAGCAAGGATTTCTTTACTTATGTAAACTCTAGAAGGAAAGGGATGAATCAGATTGGACCATTTAACATAGATGGGTTGACTATTGATGATCATGCTCAGGTAGCTGATAAACTGAATGAGTATTTTACATCACACATGAGGAGTTATTCAATGAGGGGAGTGCCAGAAGTTTATCAAACCCTAACAGGGAGCTAAGTGATTTTGTAATAACTGAGAGCAAAGTGGAGGAGAAATTGTTGAAATTAAACATAAGGAAGGCACCTGGGGTAGACGGGATCTATCCAGTTATATTAAAGGAGGCTGCAAAGGAAGTAGGCAAACTCTTAGCCATAATTATGAGAGCTTCCTTGGACTCGGGGGGGGGGGGGGGAGGTCCCCATGAACTGTGTGCAAATGTATCACTAATTCACAGAGGAGGTCCAAAAGGTGACAAAAGTAACTACAGACCTGTTAATTTAACTTGTGTTCCGGTGAAAATAATGGAATCACTGGTTAAAGTAATTTGGAAGACTGCTACACAAATTGGAACAGTGTGGCATTGGAGGCAAATTGCTGCTATGGATAAAGGGGTGGTTAAGGGGGAGAAGACAGAGAGTGGTAATCAATGGACACTGCTCATCGTAGACTAATGTTATTAGTGGAGTCCCTCAGGGTTCAGTATTGGGTCCATTATTGTTTTCTGTATTTATAAATAATATTGATGATGGTATATCAAGCTTAATGTCCAAGTTTGCAGACGATACGAAGGTTGGCAGGGTTGTCAAGGACACTACTGACACTATTCTGCTGCTGCAACAGGATCTGGAAAGGTTGAGCAGATGGGCTGAGAGGTGGCAAATGAAGTTTAACATTGACAAATGTAAAGTACTACATATGGGAAACAGCAACCCCAGAGCAATGCATCAACTCTGTGGTACTACACTGACAGTGGTAGAGAATGAAAGGGACCTGGGAGTGGTTGTGCAGGGAGATATGAAGTTCTCTGAGCAGTGCAGACGGGCTGCAAGAGTAGCTCATAGTGAATTGTCAATGATATATAGAAATTTTTCCAGCAGGGATAAGGAGGTGATTATTCCCTTGTATAAGGCAATGGTCAGACCACACTAAAGTACTGTATCCAGGCCTGGAGGCCTCATTTCAAGAAGGATGTAGAGCTGCTGGAACGAGTACAGAGAAGGGCAACAAGATCAGTGAATGGAACAAAGGGGTGCTCTTACGAAGAAAGGCTTAAGTTTTGCAAATTACAGTGTTTGGAGACTAGGCACCAGCGAGGTGATCTGATAGAGGTGTATAAAGCCTTGAATGGTTTGAGCACGCTCAATGCTGATGGGATTCTTCCTCTTGCTCAGAATAATCACCTGAGAGGGCATAAATTCAAATTGAGGAAAGACAGATGTAGGATGGATGTGCGGAAATTTGCCTTTAGCCAGCGGGTGGTTGGTTGGTGGAACAGACTTCCATCCCTTGTCGTGGAAGTTGATAGCCTAAATAAGTTTAAGGCTCAGCTGGACAGGTATTTCGAACAAACAGAGGGGTGAAGTGGAAGTGGTTATTTTTTATTTATTGTTTTTTTTTTTGGCTGATGCTGCATAAGCTTGCTTTCTTGCATCAAATGCCTCTACTAATGCTAAAGAAGCATTGCAGGATCATCTAGACAAGATTGCAGTAATAGTTAAGACACTGCATGTCAAAGGAAGGTCTTGTCTGACCAATTTCATTGCTTACTATGTTGTGGTCACAAAGGAACTGACTGCCAAAAATAATTTTGATATCATATACTTGGATTTCAGGAAAGCTTTTGATACTGTTGTACATGGAAGATTGCTGTACAAATTGGAGAGGTATGGCAGCAAGGGTAAACTGTTACAATGGATAAAGGGATGGTTGAGTGGGAGTCAACAGAGAGTGGTAATCAATGGAGACTGCTCTTCTTGGACAAATGTGATTAGTGGAGTTCCCCACGGTTAGGTGTTGGGCCCATTGTTGTTTTGTATATTTATCAATGATATTGATGAAGGCATATCAGGTTTAATGTCCAAGTTTGAGATGATACAAAGGTTGTCAGAGTTGTTAACGAAAGTTATGACAGTATGCTAGTCAAACTGGATCTAGATAAGTTGGGAAAATGGGCTGAGAAGTGGCAACTGGAGTTTATCATTGACAAATGCAAAGTATCATTGACAAATGCAAATGTATATGGGTAGCAATAACCGAAGAGAAACATACCAACTGGGTGGTACTACACCCAGTGGAAAGTGAAAAGACATGGGGGTAATTGTGCAGCCAAATATGAAGTTCGCTGAGCAGTGCAGACGGGCTGCCAGGGCAGGTCACGGAGTCTTGTCAATGATATATAGGAATTTTGCTAGCAGGGACAGGGAGATGATAATCCCATTATACAAGGCAATGTAGGAATTTTGCTAGCAGGGACAGGGAGATGATAAGCCCATTATACAAGGCAATGGTCAGGCCACACCTAGAGCACTGTGTACAGGTCTGGAGGTCTCATTTTAGGAAGGGTGTAGAGTTTCTAGTATGAGTACAAAGAAAGGCAACAAGATTGGTGAGGGGAACAAAGGGGTACTCTTACCAAGAAAGGTATAAGTTCTGCAAATTGCAGCGCCTGGAGAGTAGGCACCTGCGAGGTGATCTGATTGAGGTGTATAAGGCCTTGAATCCAAAATAGCAAGCTGAATGCTGATGGGATTCTTCATCTTGCTCAGACTAAGAACGTGAGTGAGCACAGTTTCAAATTGAGGAAAGATAGTTGTCGAATAGATGTGCGGAAATTTGCCTTTAGCCAGTGGGTAGTTGATTGGTGGAACAGGCTTCCATCTTTAGTTGTGGAAGCTAATAGCCTAAATAAATTTAAGGCTGAGCTGGACAGGCATTTGGAACGAATGGAGGGATGAAATGGGAGGTTTTTTTTTTGGCTGATGCTGCATAAACTTGCTTTCTTGCATTATATGCCTCTACTAATGCTAATGTTTCGATTGCTGCCATAATATTACTGCAGGCACCTAAGGAAGAACGTTTGTCAGTTAAAGTTACAAACTGTCAGGAGAATGTACAATTACAAAATACATCAACATGGAAAAAGTTACTACCTTTTTCCAACTTTACGTATGGAAAGCATTTGCTGAGCTGAACATCAATGAGGATGCTTACTGGCTTCCAAGATGGATGGAATTCGTTGCAAGGGTGCAATGTCCAAAATATGTATCATTAGTCTCCACTCAAAGCAATGGTGGAATGACCTCCTGACCAAGGCCTTCATGCAAAATTTTCCAAAGCAAGGGTGGATTTCCAGAAGAGCAAACAGTCAACCAATGACACTTTCATGAATGGCTGGCTGTGCAGTGGTAAATGTGTGTGGTCCACAAGTCATACCTGGTCCATCACATTTAGCCACTTTTATCTCCTTCATATGTTCACAATCCATCATTTTCCATCACAATTCATAACTTTCATCACTTGCAAATGTTCCCAAATGAACAGTCCAAACAGTGGAAACACAGCCCTTCTCTCCCTCCAAAGAATGGCAGGTCAATTCCTTCTGCTGGAAAGGTGGTGACATCAGTTTTTTGAGATACTGGAGTGTTACTAGTGGACTGCCTTCAGAAAGACCAGACAGCCACAGGGGCATATTATGTAAACCTTGTGAGATATTTGTGTGAAACCATCAAGACAAACATTGGGAAAACTCAGCAAAGGAGTCTTGTTTCACCAGAACAACATGCCTGCTCACAAGTTTGTCATTGTCATGGCAGCGCTGCATGAATGCAGCTTTGAAATCTTGGAACATCCCCCCCAATATTCATCAGATCTAGCACCATCGGACTTTCACCTATTTCCAAATTTGAAAAAATATCTGGCTGGCATCCATTTTATGACTGACAGTGATGTCATTGCTGCAGTGGATGCATTCCTTGATGCCCAAGAGAAAATTTTCTTTGCAGCTGGAATCAACATATTGCAGCATTGGTGACAAAAGTGTATTGACTCCAAAGGGAACTATGTTGAAAAGTAATATATTAGCAGACTCCTGAAATAAACTCTTCATACCCAGACCACAAACTTTTCAAATGCCCCGCTTAAATTAAATTAAATAATAAGAATAATTATGTGTGTATATTAAAATCATATTATATTGATTCATTTGCATAATAAAAATTATGTGGTGTATCAACATAGGTTTCGCTTGTGAAAAGTTCCAGACCACTAAACAAATCCTGAAAAAATTTAAAAAATAATGCTGAAAGGGAAAAACTTCTAAAATGACAAAAAAAATACGTTCAAAGAGTAGCTATTACAAGATGTTGAATGTGTAGAGAAACTATCTATATGAGAAGTTTTTTGTTATCTGAGAATTTTCTGATGCTGGTTATTTATATATAATATTTTATAATAAAGTATAACACTTATCATTAAAAATAAATATATCCCCTGCAGCACTTGTTGAATTATTTTGTAAGTTTTCATATTTTACACAACATATTCCATTTATCAGGTATTGCCCTTAAATATTTTTTTTGTTTATATTATTATACAAATCATGTACACTGAACTAACATCTCTTGCACAGTTACAATAAAATTTGGCTCCATTTCTTCTCTAACATCCAAGAAACACTGCTGTGCTAATTTCTTCTGAGAAGGGAGACCCGAGAGCAATAACTCCCCATACAGATAAACTCCCATTGCCTAAAATGCAGAATGAATAAAAGTGATTTAATGAAGCTAAAAATTTTACAGAGTTGTATATAATTGCAATTTGAAAACCCTGGAAAAGTTTATCTCACTATAAATTCTGCAAGTAAGAGAAAACAGAAGAGGCTTAATATATTATAAAAATTCTTTACTTTTCCTCCTCACTTTTAACAATGTTACTTGCATGGCCTCTGTGTAAAATCCTGTTTTTGTTTTAAGTATAAAAAATTAATATTTCACATTTTACTGAATTGAAAAGTTATCTATTAATTATGATTTGCTAAACCTAATTAAAAATATCAAACAAAAATAAACAAGAGAAACCAATAATAATAATAATAAAAAATGACGAAATAAAGGACTATCATCAAGGTTAAGAACATCACAACCAGACTAATCCCAATCAAAGACAAATCTTCCAGGGAGATGCCCTGAGCCAACTATGCTCAATAGCAGCAAGTATGGATATACTCTAAAAGAACAAAGGAAAAACCTGTACACCCTCTCTTACTTGATGTACGTGGATGACATCAAACTCTATGCTGCAACTAAGAATCAATTTCAACAGCTATTCCAGATCACCGAAGAGTTCAGCACTGACATCAAGATGCAATTTGGCCTAGACAAATGCAAGACCCACGGATAGCATCAAGGACATCCAGTCAGACAAAATAACAAGCTGAACACTGTTGAAGCCACGACAGAGGGAGAGACCTAAAAATATCTGGGGATGATGCAGGCTCACCAGTTAGAGCACAAGGAGATCAAGGCCTGCTTGATTGAGAAATATAATAAGAGACTGAAAAGACTGCTAAAATCAAAGCTGAATGGTAGTAACATGGTCACAGCCATAAACACTCGCCCAGTACTAATGCTCTTTCGGATCACAGATTGGACCAACACTGAGCTGGAGGAGGTTATGAGATGGACAAGGATAATGATGATGAAGAGCTGCCAAAACAACCCCGAAGTCAGTTATTGACCATGGGACTCAACGAAGGTAGAGACTGAGCGAATTCATTGAACAAGAGAAGAAGGCAATTATGTACTATGCAGGATTACTTCCAGGAAAACACAGCACCGATCTACCAAGCCAAAAGAAAGACTAACAAACAGCAAATAACACTTAATTTTAACAAGGAGACTCCACTCACACAGACAGAAAGATGGTCGAAGAAAACACTCCAAGGCAGACACTACAATGATCTCCATCAAGAATATATATAGACAAGACGGTTTTCAATGCATAGCTCGTGAACAGGAAGCTCTTCCTGGAAGGTTTCATGATCACCATCCAAGACCATTAAAGACTAACAAACAGCAAATAACACTTAATTTTAACAAGGAGACTCCACTCACACAGACAGAAAGATGGTTGAAGAAAACACTCCAAGGCAGACACTACAATGATCTCCATCAAGAATATATACAGGGTGTTTCAGTTAAATGTTTCAGAACTTCTAAGAGGGGTAGGGTACATCCTGACAACTCGAAATCATATAGCAATGTGGGGTCGGAAATGCTTTCCTGAAGCGGTGTTGTACACAGAAGCACCATAAAGAAAAGAGACCGTAAGTGAGAAATCGTTTTAATAATACATGAAAAGAAGCAAAAGGTACATGGATTAAAGTAAGTGTTCGAAGTTTCTTCCACGGGCTACAATGCATGCCTCACATCTCCGACGCATGGACATCCGAACATTCTGGAATACTCCAGGCGAATTTCGAATTTCTTCGGCAGCTACTGCGATTCTTGCAACCAGCTCCTCAGCATTGTCAACAGGGGTGTCATAAACTAGCGATTTCATATGACCCCAGAAATAAAAATCAAGACATGATAGGTCGGGTGACCGAGCAGGCCAACGCACGGGACCACCACGTCCGATCCACTGTTGACCAAATGTGACATCCAGGTAGTTACGAACATCTCCGTTATAATGGGCAGGGGCTCCATCGTGTTGGAACCACATTGTCTGTTGCGTTGATGCAGAAATCTGTTCACCTCTCAAAAGTTGTGGCAATACTTGCTGCAGAAAGATCAAGTAGATAGGTCCGGTTAGACGACACAGTAACAGGTAAGGTCCGATGAGGTGATCTCCCATAATACCGGCCCATACATTGACCGAAAATCGAATCTGTGCTGCACGATGTCGTATTGCATGCGGGTTCTCGACCGCCCAGATATGGTTGTTATGCGTGTTGAAAATTCCTTCCCTTGTGAAGGATGCCTCAATCGGAAAACAACACTTCAGCAGGAAAAAGGGGATTTGTAGCACATTTTCCAAGGTACCACTGTGCGAAAGCAATACGAGGTTGAAGAAACTTCGAACACATACTTTAATCCATGTACCTTTTGCTTCTTTTCATGTATTATTAAAACGATTTCTCACTTACGGTCTCTTTTCTTTTTATGGTGCTTCTGTGTACAACACCGCTTCAGGAAAGCATTTCCGACCCCACATTGCTATATGATTTCGAGTTGTCAGGATGTACCCTACCCCTCTTAGAAGTTCTGAAACGTTTAACTGAAACACCCTGTATAGACAAGACGGTTTTCAATGCATAGCTCGTGAACAGGAAGCTCTTCCTGGAAGGTTTCATGATCACCATCCAAGACCATTAACACAAGGAACTACATCACCAAGGACTCTGGAGTGAAAGATGATGTATGTTGATGATGCCACCTGCCTCCAAAAAAAAATCAGCACATCATCATGGGATGGTGATCACCCAGATGGAGTACACTCACAGACATAACCAAGTGGCAAGGATAATACATCAGAAGTAGCACAAAATTTTATTAGGAAAAGATTAGGAGGTACCTGACCTAAACAGGAAGTCAAAGATGGAACAAGTAATTATCATCCCAATCACTGTGCCAATCACTGGCATCATGGTGCCAAAGAGCCTCCATAAGAACATCGCAGTAATAGGCCTCCAGAGTACACTTATACAGAACTCCAGAAAGCTGCAATTTTGAACACTTCTAGGATAGTAAGACAGTTCCTTGACCAACAGTAATAACAATAATAACAGTAACCGGGTACATGCAAACATCCCACGCACTTTGTATCAATACTCATCACGGGCAGGAAAAAATCCCACAATGGAGAAAAAGTTATAATAATAATAATAATAATAATAATAACCCAACCCAAAGTTGCACTGGGACTGTGCCATAATAATGGACAGGACAATTCTGCACAACAGACCGGACATAACCCTAGTTGACAAGAAGAAAAAGGATACCTATCTGATTGACATAGTGGTGCCCAGCACTGGAAAACTCCATAAAAACACATAAGGAAAAGATCAGGAAGTACACAGACCTAAGATAGGAGATCAAGGAGATATGGCATATGCAACAAGTAATGACCATCCTGCTCAGTGTCACACCACTGGTACGGTGCTAAAGTCCCTACACAAGAGCTAGCCGCAACAGATCTTGCAGAGAAAACCTACAGAACCCCATAAAGTCACAATCCTGACCACTTGCAGGATAGCCCGGGGGCTCACATTTGACATCTAGTGAGTATGGGCTTGGTACACTCAGGGTCCTGAGCTGGATATCATCATTCTTCTCTTTCTTGGGGATTCCTTTCTACTTCTGACTCTCTCTCTCTGAGTAACTCCGGAATTTTTTTTTTTTGGCTGGTGCAGCATAAGCCTCAGGCTTATGCTGCACCATATGGCTAATAGTAATAATAATAATAGTCAGAGAGTTCCTCAACCAACCCCAGGGGCTCACATCTGGTGAGTATGGGCTTGGCACACCCAGGGTCCTGAGCTGGATATCATCATTCTTCTCTTTCTTGGTGATTCCCTTGTACATCTGTCTCTCTCTCTCTCTCTCTCTCTCTCAGGGTAACTCGGAAATTTTTTTTTTATCTGGTGCAGCATAAGTCTCAGGCTTCCTTGCACTATATGGCTAGTAATAACAGTTGGACATAACAACCATCCTGTGCACTTCAGGTTACAAGTAATTTGGTACCAGTATCTGTTGCAAGGTGAAATAATAATAAAGTTTTTATCACATCTTTTAGATTTTTAGGGTCACCGAAACTCTAGCATTAGCATTAGCAGAGGCATATGATGCAAGAAAGCAAGCTTATTCAGCATCAGCCAAAAAAAAAAAAAAAAAAAAAAACCCACTCCCATTTCACCCCTCCGTTCGTTCGAAATACCTGTCCAGTTGAGCTTTAAATTTGTTTAGGCTATCAACTTCAACAACAAGTGATGGAAGTCGGTTCCACCAACCAACCACCCGCTGGCCAAAGGCAAATTTCCGCACATCTATCCGACATCCGTCCTTCCTCAATTTGAATTTATGCCCTCTGAGGTGATTATTCTGAGAAAGATGAAGAATCCCATTGGCATTGAGCATGCTCAAACCATTCAAAGCCTTATACACCTCTATCAGATCACCTCGCCGGTGCCTAGTCTCCAAACTCTGTAATTTGCAAAACTTAAGCCTTTCTTCGTAAGAGCAACCCTTTGTTCCATTTACTAATCTTGTTGCCCTTCTCTGTACCCATTCCAGCAGCTCTACATCCTTCTTGAAATGAGGCCTCCAGACCTGTATACAGTACTCAAGATGTGGCCTTACCATTGCCTTATACAAGGGAATAATCACCTCCTTATCCCTGCTAGAAAAATTCCTGTATATCATTGACAAGACACCATGAGCTACTCTTGCAGCTCGTCTGCACTGCTCAGAGAACTTCATATCTGCCTGCACAATTACCCCCAGGTCCTTTTCATTCTCCACCACTGTCAGTGTAGTACCACAGAGTTGATACGTTGCTCTGGGGTTTCTAAATTGAAACTGAGGCATTTGCATGGCATCTGGCAGATGCAACCTGGTATCTCACAGATGCTGTATGAGAAAAGGAATTGCCTATAAGAAAGATGGACACTTCTGCTTATATATTGTAGTATCTATTCTTATAATTCATATATTGAAATGAAAATAGAAAATACTGATATATTATAGTTAGAGAATATTGGTGGGAAAAGGTACATGGGAGGATTCGATTTCATCAAGAGGATACTGCCTCTTGCTCAGAATATTTCATCAAGAGGATACTGCCTCTTGCTCAGAATAATCACCTGAGAGGGCATAAATTCAAATTGAGGAAAGACAGATGTAGGATAGATGTGCGGAAATTTGCCTTTAGCCAGCGGGTAGTTGGTTGATGGAACAGACTTCCATCCCTTGTTGTAGAAGTTGATAGTCTAAATAAATTTAAGGCTCAGCTGGACAGGTATTTCGAACGAACGAAGGGGTGAAGTGGAAGGGTTTTTTTTTTTTTTTTTTTTTTTTGGCTGATGCTGCATAAGTTTGCTTTCTTGCATCATATACCTCTACTAATGCTAATGCTAATTTAAAAATTTAAAAACAGTGATGCTTGTTAGATGCCATGTTAGCAGTGGAAGGGTAAATATCCTCTGTTTTCTGTTACTTTTTCCAAGTTTATTTACTCTGAAATGTATGTAAGCTTTTACACACAACACACACTACTACTATTACTACAAAAGATGGTCTAGAAAACTTTGGCACATGGGGTCACAGGTAATTTCAGGGATAACATAATATGAAAAAATTGTTCAGAGAGAAAATATCATAATGCATTGCAAAGTAATGTGTGGAGGCAATTCTAAAATTAAATATCCTAGAATTTCTTTACTACTAGTTATCTGACTAGCAATTTTGATGAATGAAGGTGAAGTTAGGTAAAGATTTTTGGACAGAAATAGACAGCTCCTGTCCTCAGGTACCTAATAGCCCAGAGCATTAAAATAAGCAAGAAATTTAGAAGTATGTGAATAAAGAATACAGTTGTCTGGAACTTTAAGCTGCTAGTTATCGTGTTTGAAACTGCAGGTATATTAATAAGCAAAATGATATAAAGATGTGGGGAAAAAAGAGCACATATATATATATATATATATATATATATATATTGAGCATTATAGCTCTAGTTCAAACTATCATATATGCATGATGATAAGTAAAAAGGCATGATGATATGGATAAAGAAAACATTGCTAAATAAGAAATAGTTGGAACTGCAAACTATTGATAATTAAGGCAAAAATTAGTAATGCATTGGTTTATTCAGAATTTAAAAGTAAACACTCCTGTACTAGAATTTTCTCTAATCATTAGGAATGTTGAAGACATTGATAATATCATGAAAAGCATATGAAAAAAGTAGTTTATAGCATTAAATATAGCTTTTCACAAAGGTTTTTAGACCATATACAAGTCAGAAAATGGTCTCAATAATTTCCATGGGGGGGGTGGCATATAATATTTACATTAATTATACTACTGCTGATAATCCTATTAAAAAATTTATAACTTTGTTATCAAATTCAATTGGCAGACTATAGCATTAATACAGGAACTCACTGACTTACATAATACTCAACTTACGCAAATTCAACCTTATGTAAGTTTTTGCTGGCCGGAATGCCTTTTTGAATGCCAGAGCAAACTGAAAAAAATATGCAAACATATTTTGCATCTGTAGGGATAAATGGAGGTATTGTGAAAATATAGTAATGTGAACCCAATAACATATTGTTTTTTTTTTTTGTTTTTTTTTGTAATTCGTTCAAAGTCCTTGGAAGATGAAAATTACGCTATATTACTAGGCTATTTATCTCTCTAAAAGGTCATATTTATAGAGTCGTACCCCTGTATCCACTGAGTCGGTATCTGCTGATTCAAACTCTAGAAGGAAGGGGATCAATCAGACTGGTCCACTTGATATCGATGGTTCAACTGTTGATGATCCTGCTCAGGTAGCTACCAAACTAAATGAATATTTTGCATCGACATTCACACATGAGGAGTTATTCAGCAAGGGGAATGCCAGAGGTGTATTCAACTCTGGCAGTAAGCTTGATAATCTTGTAATAACTGAGAGTAAAGTGGAGGAGAAATTGTTGAAGATAAACACAAGAAAGGCACCTGGGGTAGATGGGATCTATTCAGTTATATTAAAGGAGGCAGCAAAGGAAGTAAGCAAACCCTTAGCCATAATTATGAGAGCTTCCTTGGACTCAGGGGAGGCACTTATAGACTGCAGATGTGCAAATGGAACACCAATTCACAAAGGAAGATCAAAGGCTGACACAAGTAATTATAGACCTGTGAGTTTAACTTCTGTTCCAGGAAAATTAATGGAGGCACTGGTTAAAGAAGCACTGCAGGATCATCTAGACAAGACTTCAGTTATAGCTCAGACACAGCATAGTTTTGTTATGGGAAAGTCTTCCCTGACCAATTTGATTGGATACTACGATGCAGTCACAAAAGAACTGGATGCAAGGAATAACTTTTATATTATATACTTGGATCTTAGAAAAGCTTTTGATACTGTTGCATATGGAAGACTGCTGCACAAACTGGAGCAGTGTGGCATTAGAGGCAAATTGCTACTATGGATAAAGGGGTGGTTGAGGGGGAGAAGACAGAGAGTGGAAATCAATGGACACTGCTCATCGTGGACTAATGTTATTAGTGGAGTCCCTCAGGGTTCAGTCCATTATTGTTTTCTGTATTTATAAATAATATTGATGATGGTATATCAAGCTTAATGTCCAAGTTTGCAGATGATACAAAGGTTGGCAGGGTTGTTAAGGACACTACTGACGCTATGCTGCTGCAACGGGATCTGGAAAGGTTGAGCAGATGGGCTGAGAGGTGGCAAATGAAGTTTAACATTGACAAATGTAAAGTACTACATATGGGAAACAGCAACCCCAGAGCAACGTATCAACTCTGTGGTACTACACTGACAGTGGTAGAGAATGAAAAGGACCTGGGAGTAATTGTGCAGGCAGATATGAAGTTCTCTGAACAGTGCAGACGGGCTGCAAAAGTAGCTCATGGTGTCTTGTCAATGATATATACAGAAATTTTTCTAGCAGGGATAAGGAAGTGATTATTCCCTTGTATAAGGCAATGGTCAGGCCACACCTTGAGTACTGTATACAGGTCTGGAGGCCTCATTTCAAGAAGGATGTAGAGCTGCTGGAACGAGTACAGAGAAGGGCAACAAGATTAGTGAATGGAACAAAGTTTGCTCTTACGAAGAAAGGCTTAAGTTTTGCAAATTACAGTGTCTGGAGTCTAGGCACCAGCAAGGTGATCTGATAGAGGTGTATAAAGTCTTGAATGGTTTGAGCATGCTCAATGCTGATGGGATTCTTCCTCTTGATCAGAATAATCACCTGAGAGGGCATAAATTCAAATTGAGAAAGACAGATGTAGGATAGATGTGCGGAAATTTGCCTTTAGCCAGCAGGTAGTTGGTTGGTGAAATAGACTTCCATCCCTTTTTTCTGGAAGTTGATACCTAAATAAATTTAAGGCTCAGCTGGACAGGTATTTCGAACGAACGTAGGGATGAAGTGGAAGTTTTTTTTTTTTTTTTGGCTGCATAAGCTTGCTTTCTTGCATCATATGCCTCTACTAATGCTAATGCTAATTTTTAATGCCTTTGTGATATTTTTCTAAAGCATGTTTCTGGAGGTCACAACCAAAAAACAAAAACAATTTGCACTTTTCAGATAATTAGTATTAGTATTAAAATTGACACATGGTGCAAGGAAGCCTATGGCTTATGATGCACCAGCGAAAAAAAAAATAAATAAATAAAATTTAAAAAATAAAATAATAAATAAATAAAAATAAAAAAAATAAAAAAAATAAAAATAAAACAAAATAAAAAAAATAAAAATAAAACAAAATAAAAAAAATAAAAATAGTAAAATAAAATAACAAAAAATAAATAAGAATAAAAACTAATTAATAATAATAAAGAGAAAATTTAAAAAAATAATAATAAAAGTTAAGAGAAAAGGAAATGGACAACCTATGCATTTCCCTCTTCCCTTAGATAATTATCCAGATGACCTATGAATTTCCCCAGATTGTCGGCCTCTACCACCCATGTAGGTAACTTATTCCAGTAATTTATAACTCGCTGGCTAAAATAAAACTTCTTGCAATCCAGTCTAAACAACTCCTCCTGTAACTTGAAATTATGGCCCCCATTTCTTAAATCATTTATAACTGTGAAAATTTTGTCCTTATTCATTTTGCTTATGCCTCTCAGAGCCTTAAACACCTCAATCAAGTCTCCTCTAAGGTGCCTAGTTTCCAAGCACTGCAACCCACATATTCGAAGTCTTTCCTCATATGGATGCCCTTTTGCCATTCTCACCAGGTGAGTTACCCATCTTTGGACCCTTTCAAGAAGAACAAGGTCTTTCTTTAGGCGCGGTCTCCATACTTGACATCCTTATCTCCTTTTCTAAGGATGTCATGACATCCTTATCTCTACTAGTGATTGTTCGATAAATCACCGATAGGCACCAGGGGTCCTCCTTGCAACCAGTCTACAATGCTCAGAGAACTTTATATCTGATCACCTGACCCAAGTCCCTTTCCTCCACTACAGGCTGTAGTTCAACTCCGTCAAGTGTATAAGTTATTTTGGGGTTACTGTTCCCCAGGAACATTCTTTACACTTTGCTGGATTAAAGCATTGCTGCCATTTTTCTGACCACCTCTGAAGTCTATCTAGGTCATTCTCAGTGGCGGCTCGTGATTCTGATGTTTGGAGATGCTGCGTCTTAAAGTTACATTAAATTGCCTTGGTTATAAGACATGTAGACATATACAGTAATAATAATAATAAGCAAGTTAAAAATACTACAAAATATTAACTAGACATTTACCATTAACAGACCCAAAATTTTATATAAAAATAAAATCCATTCTTTGGTTTTTATTTGTTGAAAATAGATTAATAACTTTTTCATTCAAGTTTGGTGCACTGTTGACCAAGCTTTTCTCTATAAGCAGTGATAAAGCATTTAACCGTTACTGATTCATAGTGCTCCTTAAAAATGTTTTTCTTATTTTTAATGTTGAATGGCATCGTTCGGGCTCTGAAATAGTCATCAGAATGGTCAAAAGAACTTTTGAATTTTGTAAGTTCGCCAAGAAATTAAGCTAGATTATTTTCTGAGATAAATTTCAGCATCAGTTAATTTGCAATAATTGTGTAGATCATATCTGCTACAGAAAACTTGTAATTCCGTAAGGAGCTCTTCTCTTTCAATCATGGGATATGCCTCAGTAGTCTGTACCTCTTCTATGGGCATTTTCGTACAAAAAATAACAAAGTTATCCTTGTTAAACAATTTAGCTGAATTTAATTGCTTTGTAAAAGAATATCTCTCACCTATGTCAACATTTATATAGTCATATATTTCCTTCACTTCAATCATGAGTGTTTTTAAAGAATTAGCATTAGTAGAGGCATATGATGCAAGAAAGCAAGCTTCTTTAGCATCAACCAGAAAAAAAAAAAAAAAAAAAAAACACTTCCACTTCACCCCTCTGTTTATTCGAAATACCTGTCCAGCTGAGCCTTAAATTTATTTGGGCTATTAACTTCCACAACAAGGGATGGAAGTCTGTTCCACCAACCAACTACCTGCTGGCTAGAGGCAAATTTCCGCACATCTATCTTACATCTGTCTCTCCTCAATGTGAATTTATACCCTCTCAGGTGATTATTCTGAGCAAGAGGAAGAATCCCATCGGCATTGAGCATGCTCAAACCATTCAAGGCTTTATAAACTTCTATCAGATCAACTCGCCGGTGCCTAGTCTCCAGACACTGTAATTTGTAGAACTTATGCCTTTCTTCGTAAGGGCAATACTTTGTTCCATTCACTAATCTTGTTTCCCTTCTCTGTACTTGTTCCAGCAGCTCTACATCCTTCTTGAAATGAGGACTCCAGACTGTATACAGTACTCAAGGTGTGGCCTGACCATTGCCTTATACAAGGGAATAATCACCTTATCCCTGCTAGAAAAATTCCTGCATATCATTGTCAAGAGACAATGAGCTACTCTTGCAGATCATCTGCACTGCTCAGAAAACTTCATATCTGCTGCACAATTACCTCCAGGTCCTTTTCATTCTCTACCACTGTCAGTGTAGTACCACAGAGTTGATACATTGCCCTGGGGTTGCTGTTTCCCATATGTAGTACTTTACATTTGTCAATGTTCATTTGCCACCTCTCAGTCCTTCTGCTCAACCTTTCCAGATCCTGTTGCAGCAGCATAGCATCAGTAGTGTCCTTAACAACCCTGCCAACCTTTGTATCGTCTTCAAACTTCGACATTAAGCTTGATATACCATCATCAATATTATTTATAAATACAGAAAACAATACTGGACCCAACACTGAACCCTGAGGGACTCAACTAATAACATTAGTCCACGCTGAGCAGTGTCCATTGATTACCACTCTCTGTCTTCTCCCCATCAACCACCCCTTTATCCATAGCAGCAATTTGCCTCCAATGCCACACTGCTCCAATTTGTGCAGCAGTCTTCCATCTGCAACAGTATCAAAAGCCTTTCTAAGATCCAAGTATATAATATCAAAGTTATTCCCTGCATCCAGTTCTTTTGTGAATGCATCATAGTATCCAATCAAATTGGTCAGGCAAGACTTCCCCTTAACAAAACCATGCTGTGTCTGAGCTATAACTGAAGTCTTGTCTAGATGATCCTGCAGTGCTTCTTTAACCAGTGCCTCCATTAATTTTCCTGGAACAGAAGTTAAACTCACAGGTCTATAATTACTTGTGTCAGCCTTTGATCCTCCTTTGTGAATTGTGGTCACATTTGCACATCTGCAGTCTATGGGTACCTCCCCTGAGTCCAAGGAAGCTCTCATAATTAGGGCTAAGGGTTTGCTTACTTCCCTTGCTGTCTCCTTTAATATAACTGGATAGATACCATCCACCCCAGGTGCCTTTCTTGTGTTTATCTTCAACAATTTCTCCTCCACTTTACTCTCAGTTGTTACAAGATTATCTAGCTTACTGCCAGAGGTGAATACATCTCTGGCATTCCCCTCGCTGAATAACTCCTCATGTGTGAATGTTGATGCAGAATATTCATTTGGTTTGTTTGCTACCTGAGCAGGATCATCCACAGTTGAACCATCGACATCAAGTGGACCAATCTGATTCATCCCCTTCATATCTAGAGTTTACATAAGTAAAGAACTCTTTGCTGTTTTTCTTTGCATCCTTTCCAAAGATTTCTCGTAATCTGCCTTCGCCTGCTTAACCTCCTTTGTAACTTGGTTACAGATCAACTTATATCTATCATAGGCTTCTGTGTCACATGTTAATTTATATGTATCTCATGCATTTTAATTCTCTGTCATATGTCTCATTAGTTCATCTGACATCCACTTAGGCCTAAACTTTGAACAATATTTCTTAGTTGGTATGTAAAGCCTAGTAGCTTCCAAGATAAGTTCTTTGAATGCTTGCCATTTTGAATTTGCTGTTGGCAACATCATCAGTTGGTCCCACTGTATAGAAGTTAAATACTGTCTCAGACCATCGTAGTCGCCTTTACAAAAGCAAAAACCATTCCCTTTACCTTGATGGTAGTTACCTCTTTGAGTAAATCCCACTTCAGCACACTGTGATCACTGCCACCTAGTGGTTCCTTTATCTGCAGATTCTTAATGCATGAAGAATCACTACTGATAATCAAATCAAGAGTATTACTCCCTCAAGTTACCTCCCGAACATGCTGATGTAGAAAACAATCCTCCAATAAATCCACAAAAGCCTTGTTAGTGTGTGAGTGACCAACCTACAAATTCCAGTCAATATCAGGGAAATTAAAATCGCGTATTATAAAACTCTCTGATTTACTGGCCCACTCTATTTCCCTGTACAGTGTCTTATTATACTCATCAGAGTCATTAGGCCTACAGCACACTCCTACTCTCAATTTTGATCTCCCAATGCTTATGTCACACCAAACTGACTCGACACTGCACTGTCCAGCAATGTCAACTGGCTTCACGTTCTTGGATTTTATGTGTTTCTTAACTAATAGCATAACCCCTCCTCCCTTCCTATCCTGTCTATCCTTTCTGTAGACATTGTACTCCCCAAATTCCAGTTCTGCATTCCTTATATATGTGTGACACCACGTCTCTGATATCCAAACAATATCTGCCTTTGATGTTAGCATTAGCATTAGAGGCATTTGACGCAAGAAAGCAAGCTTATGCAGCATCAGTCAAAAAAAATAAAAAATAAATAAATAAAAATAAAAATAATAATAAATAAATAAATAAAAAATAACCACTTCCACTTCACCCCTCTGTTCGTTCGAAATACCTGTCCAGCTGAGCCTTAAACTTATTTAGACTATCAACTTCCACGACAAGGGATGGAAGTCTATTCCACCAACCAACCACCCGCCGGCTAAAGGCAAATTTCCTCACATCTATCCTACATCTGTCTTTTCTCAATTTGAATTTATGCCTCTCAGGTGATTATTCTGAGCAAGAGGAAGAATCCCATTAGCATTCAGCATGCTCAAACCATTCAAGGCTTTATACACCTCTATCAGATCACCTTGCTGGTGCCTAGTGTCCAGACACTGTAATTTGCAAAACTTAAGCCTTTCTTCGTAAGAGCACCCCTTTGTTCCATTCACTAATCTTGTTGCCCTTCTCTGTACTCATTCCAGCATCTCTACATCATTCTTGAAATGAGGCCTCCAGACCTGTATACAGTACCCTAGGTGTGGCCTGACCATTGCCTTATACAAGGGAATAATCACCTTATCCCTGCTAGAAAAATTCCTATATATCATCGACAATACACCATGAGCTACTCTTGCAGCCCGTCTGCACTGCTCAGAAAACTTCATACCTGCCTGCACAATTACCCCCAGGTCCTTTTCATTCTCTAACACTGTCAGTTTAGTACGACAGAGTTGATACGTTGCTCTGGGGTTGCTATTTCCCATATGTAGTACTTTACATTTGTCAATGATAAACTTCATTTGCCACCTGTCAGCCCATCTGCTCAACCTTTCCAGATCCTGTTGCAGTAGCATAGTGTCAGTAGTGTCCTTGACAACGCTGCCAACCTTCGAATCGTCTGCAAACTTGGACATTAAGCTGGATATACCATCATCAATATCATTTATAAATACAGAAAACAATAATGAACCCAATACTGAACCCTGAGGGACTCCACTAATAACATTAGCCCCCGATGAGCAGTGTCCATTGATTAACACTCTCTGTCTCCTCCCCCTCAACCACCCCTTTATCCATAGCAGCAATTTGCCTCCAATGCCACACTGTTCCAATTTGTGCAGCAGTCTTCCATTTGCAACAGTATCAAAAGCCTTTCTAAGATCCAAGTATATAATATCAAAGTTATTCCCTGCATCCAGTTCTTTTGTGACTACATCATAGTATCCAATCAAATTGGTCAGGCAAGACTTCCCCTTAACAAAACCATGCTGTGTCTGAGCTGTAACTGAAGTCTTGTCTAGATGATCCTGCAGTGCTTCTTTAACCAGTGCCTCCATTAATTTTCCAGGAACAGAAGTTAAACTAACAGGTCTATAATTACTTGTGTCGCCCTTTGATCCTCCTTTGTGAATTGGGGTCACATTTGCACATCTCCAGTCCATGGGTACTTCCCCTGAGTCCAAGGAAGCTCTCATAATTATGGCTAAGGGTTTGCTTACTTCCTTTGCTGCCTCCTTTAATATAACTGGATAGATCCCATCCACCCCAGGTGCCTTTCTTGTATTTATCTTCAACAATTTCTCCTCCTCTTTACTCTCAGTTATTACAAGATTCTCTAGCTTGCCAGAGTTGAATACACCTCTGGCATTCCCCTCGCTGAATAACTCCTCATGTGTGAATGTCGATGCAAAATATTCATTCAGTTTGTTAGCTACCTGAGCATGATCATCAACAGTTGACCCATCGATATCAAGTGGACCAATCTGATTCATCCCCTTCCTTCTAGAGTTCACATAAGTAAAGAACTCTTTGCTGTTTTTCTTTGCATCCCTTGCCAAAGATTTCTCGTAATCTGCCTTCGCCTGCCTAACCTCCTTTGTAACTTGGTTACAGATCAACTTATATCTATCATAGGCTTCTGTGTCACGTGTTAATTTGTATGTATCCCATGCATTTTTCTTCTCTGCCATATATCTCATTAGGTCATCTGACATCCACTTAGGCCTAAACCTTGAACAATATTTCTTAGTTGGTATGTAAAGCCTAGTAGCTTCCAAGATAAGTTCTTTGAATGCTTCCCATTTTGAATTTGCTGTTGGTAACATCATCAGTTGGTCCCACTGTATAGAATTTAAATACTGTCTCAGTCCATCGTAGTCGCCTTTACGAAAGCAATAACCCTTCCCTTTACCCCTAATGGTAGTTACCTCTTTGAGTAAATCCCAGTTCAGCACACTGTGATCACTGCCACCTAGTGGTTCATATACCTGCAGATTCTTAATGCATGAAGAATCACTACTGATAATCAAATCAAGAGTATTACTCCCTCTAGTTTCCTCCCGAACATGCTGATGTAGAAAACAATCATCCAATAAATCCACAAAAGCCTTGCTAGTGTGTGAGTGACCAGCCCCCAAATTCCAGTCAATATCTGGGAAATTAAAATCCCCCATAATAAGACTCTCTGATTTACTGGCCCTCTCTATTTCTCTGTATAGTTTCTTATTATACTCATCAGAGTCATTAGGCCTATAGCACACTCCTACTCTCAATGTTGATCTCCCAATGCTTATGTCACACCAAACTGACTCGACACTGCACTGTCCAGGGATGTTGACTGGCTTCACTTCCTTGGATTTTATGTATTTCTTAACTAATAGCATAACCCCTCCTCCCTTCCTATCCTGTCTATCCCTTCTGTAGACATTGTACTCCCCAAATTCCAGTTCTGCATTCCTTATATCTGTGTGACACCACGTCTCTGAAATCCCCACAATATCTGCCTTTGATGTTTTGAGCAATACCTCAAATTCATCAAATTTATTTACTAAACTCCTAGCATTGGTGTACACGCAAGTACAGATGCACCTGTTGTTTTTCTTAGCTACTCTAACACAACCCATGTATTTACTTGTACCCCAATGATTCCCAGCAGTCTCTGAAATATTCTGCATCTTATTTTCCAGACTGTGGCTCATTCCAATAGAAGCAGTGCAAGAATCACTTTCACCTCTGCCAGTGGCTACTGTTAATCTATTAGTCCTTGTATCCACCCAATTTAGCAGTTTTCCGACCCTCGTAACACTGCCTTGATAGCATCAGCAAACATTCTTGCACCCTTTCTATTTAAGTGTATCCCATCCCTGTAGAAGCAGTCTCTCCTGTTAACAAGTACAGACCAGGCTGAAAAAAAATTCTACCCCTTCAGCCTTTCACAATGTTTCCAGGGCCGAATTGATCAACAGGGCTCTCATCATATACTCCCTCCTAACGTGTCTGGGCAGAATTGCAGACACTTTCAAATTCAACCCTAATTCATGGCTTTTTTTCAACGGTGACCTGTACTTGTTAAGTAATTCCGCCGGTCTCCTATGCTTAATATCATTAATGCCAACTCGGAATTAGTGCATAATCCCAATAACTGGAATTCTGTGGGTTTTAAGGTTATGGTATTAGGGTGAAATGTGTTCCCCTTCACTGAAATCTTCAATCATATAAAAAACAAATTTTCAGAAATTTCTCTTCATTCTTATTTACGTATTACAATGATGAAGGGAAAGGGAACAACGGAAAGTGCAAGTGCTAGGAAACAAAACAAAATTGATTTAGAAATGAAGATGAAAATGATTAAGAAGTACGAAGCAGGACAAAGTCTGTCATCTATTTCGAGGGAATTAAGTCTCGCTGCTTCAACAGTGAATACTATTTTAATGTTCAGTACGTGTATAAAAGAACATGTTAAAGGATCAACGCATTTAAGATCAACAGTGATCACAAAACAGCGTTCAGGTGCTATATTGAAGATATTAATATAGAAAAGCTATTAATATGGATGGAAAAATCAGATTCAGAAGCGAGTACCCAAGTCCAATGGCTATTCAAGCAAAAGCAAGAAGTATTTATGAAGGTATTAAGGATAAGTAAGGTGAACCCCAAGCCAATTTCATGGCAAGCAACAGGTGGTTTAATAGGTTCAAGCATCGCAATGCTTTCCACAATGTTAAAGTATGCGGTGAAGTTACCAGTGCCAATCCTGCAGCTGCAGAGAAAATTTGTAACGTGTTGGAAAAAATTATTGATGAAGGCGGCTACTCAACGCAACAAATTTTTAACGTTGACGAGACCGCTCTGTATTGGAAAAAAAATGCCGGATCGAATATACATTGCCAAAGAGGAAAAGACAATGCCAGGTTTCAAGGCTTCAAGAGATAGGGCTACGCTCTTGCTTGGAGCTAATGCAGCGGGACATTACAGATTAATACCACAGCTTGCGTTATATTCTGGAAATCCTCGTGCATTTAAGGGCATCAATAAAGTCACCCTACCCATGCATTTCTGATCGAACCAGAGAGCATGTATAACAATATCTCTCTTTTGAGGATTGGTTTAAATGCTGCTTCATTCACAAAGTTGAAAAATATTGTAAAGACAATGACATTCCTTTCAAGATTTTGCTTCTATTAGATAATGCTCCTGGACATCCTACCCATCTAGATGATTTCAATTCGAACGTGAGAGTCATATTTCTACCGCCAAACACAACTTCACTCATCCACCTATGGATCAGGGTGTTATTTCGAATTTAAAAGCATACTATTTATGCACAACGTTTGCTCAGGCATTGTCTGCAGTAGATGTTGAGAAAAATTTTATGTTAAGAGACTTTTGGAAATCTTATGATATTTACCACGCCATCTTAAACATTAATAAGGCCTGGGCGGAAATTACTAAAAGTTGTTTAAATGGCACATGGAAGAATATATGCCCACGGCATGTAAAAGGCTTTGAAGGGTTTGAAAAGGACAAATCATATGAAGAGGTTACAGATAAGATTGTAAAGGTTGCAGAGCTACTTCAGTTGGAGGTTGTTGCCAAAGATGTGGAGGAGTTAATAGAGGAAGAAGAGAAGAATTATCTAACGAAGAACTTATTGACTTGCTGGCAGCGATAGTGAAAGAAGAAAATGCTGAAGAAGTTCAAGATGAACCAAATGAGGAGCCAAGACGTTTCATCACCAGAGAGATGGCAATGGCAAGGTTTGAGAAGATGGACCCTGACAGCGAACGATTCTTAAAAGTTAACAGAGTGGTGAATGATATGCTTGCCTGCTACAAAGAAATCTACGATGAAAAGAAAAAAAAAGCTACTGTCCAGTCATCCATTAATATGTTGTTTTGCATGGTTGAGCGGCCCACCCCTTCTAAATCACCACAGCCCTCAACCTCCGCAGCGGCATACTTATCAGCTGAAGACGTTGATTCTGGCAATGATGCTCGGGAGGTAAAACATACTGACGTTATGCCTGTCTCCTCTCATTTCTTGTAATTTTATATTTTATTTTTTTAAATTGCACGCTTTTGTAATTTTTCCTTTGCATGAGATAAAAAATTGAATAAATACAATAATTCTATTCACATGTACGTCAAAAATTTCTTTTTTGATTCAATCAATTCAGAGAGCACAGTTGCGAGTGCTGTACAAGCATGGAAGATATTCCGACTTATGTAGAGTTCCACAGAACGCAATCCTTACATTAATTGCGGAGTGTCTGTATACTGAAAATCAATTAGACATTATCTAGATTTTTTACATTACCCATTTCTTTAATTTAGTGTGCTGATATATTAATCTTCCCTCGGCCTTACTGCAATCTTGTAGGACTCACAGGATAACTTTTCAAATTAACTTTTCCCTGGTGTATAAGTGTAAGTTGTTGTTATTCAGTTTAATCACACAAGGGCTACCAAGGCCAAATTGTGTCTGTTCATCATTAATTCACAAAAAGCATATTGTTAGAGAGGTTAAATTATATGCTTCTGTACAAGCCAATATGTTTTAGATATAATAAAAGTTCTTCAATGTTTGCTTCATTTCCTAAGAAATGTGATAAATCAGGTGATATATTCAATGTGGAGAGTGACTGAAAAGTGTTTGAGCATTGTGGTAGGTTTTCTCCCAATAATAGAAAGAGATGAGTACAATGAGTGTGCCCAATTCTGAGTCTTCCCAGTACCACTTCTTGTCTGTTCGTCGGAAGCCAGAGAGCCACAGCTTTGGATCTTCTTTTATCTGGTAAAGTTTATTGTTGGTATCACTTTTCCAGGTCTGTGACCATTTATCGTAGCATGCTTTGCGTATGACAAACTTATAACATTAGCTATAAGTCTGTCATAAGCATTAGAAAAGGAACATGATGCAAGAAAGCAAGCTTATATAGCATCAGCCAAAAAAAAAAAAAAAACCCCTTATTTCACCCATCCATTTGCTCCAAGGGTTTGTCAAGTTCTGCCTTGAATCTATTTAAGCTATCAACTTCTACAATGACAGATGGAAGTTTGTTCCAGCAATCAACCACCCTCTGGCTAAAGGCAAACTTCCGCACATCTATTCTACAACCTTCTTTCCTCAATTTGAATTTATGTCCTCTCAGGCAATTATTCTCAGCAAGAGGAAGAATCCCATTAGCAATGAGCATGCTCAAACCATTCAAGGCTTTATACACCTCAATCAGATCACCTCGCAGGTGCCTAGTCTAAAGACATTGTAATTTGCAAAACTTAAGCCTTTCTTCATAAGAGCAACCCTTTGTTCCATTCACTAATCTTGTTGCCCTTCTCTGTACTCGTTCCAACAACTCTACATCCTTCTTAAAATGAGGCCTCCAGACCTGTATACAGTACTCAAGATGTGGTCTGACTACTGCCTTACACAAGAGGATAATCACCTCATAATCCCTGCTAAAAAAATTCCTGTATATCATTGACAAGACACCATGAGCTACTCTTGCAGACCGTCTGCACTGCTCAGAAAACTTCATATCTGCCTGCACAATTACCCCCAGGTCCTTTTCATTCTCAACCACTGTCAGTTTAGTACCACAGAGTTGATACATTTCCCTGGGGTTGCTGTTTCCCATATGTAGTACTTTACATTTGTTAATATTAAACTTCATTTGCCACCTCTCAGCCCATCTGCTCAACTTTTCTAGATCCTGTTGCAGCAGTGTACTGTCATTAGTGTCATTAACAACCCTGCCAACCTTCGTATCGTCTGCAAACTTGGACATTAAGCCTGATACATCATCATAAATATCATTTATAAATACAGAAAACAACAATGGAGCCAACACCGAAACCTGAGGGACTCCACTAATAACATTAGTCCACGAAGAGCAGTGTCCATTGATTACCACTCGCTGTCTTCTTCCACTCAACCATCCTTTTATCCATAGAAGCAATTTGCCTCCAATGTCATACTGCTCCTATTTGTCCAGCAGTCTTCTACGTGTAACAGTATCAAAGGCTTTTCTAAGATCCAAATATATGATATCAAAGTTACTCTTTGCATCCAGTTCCTTTGTGACTACATCATAGTATCGAATCAAATTAGTCAGACAAGACTTCCCCTTAACAAACCGATGCTGTGTCCGAGCTATAACTGAAGTGTTGTCTAGATGATCCTGCAATGCTTCCTTAACTAGTGCCTACATTAATTTCCCTGGAACAGAAGTTAAACTAACAGGTCTGTAATTACTTGTGTCTCCCTTTGATCCTCCTTTGTGGATTGGTGTCACATTTGCACATCTCCAGTCCATGGGTACATCCCCTGATTCCAGGGAAGCTCTCATAATTATGGCTAAGGGTTTTCTTACTTCCTTTGATAAACTGGATTTCTGAATAACTCCCTGAATAACTCCTCATATGTGAATGTTGACGCAAAATATTCATTTAGTTTCTAAGCTACCTGAGCGGGATCATCAACAGTAGAACCACTGATATCAAGTCAACCAATCTGATTCATCTCCTTCCTTCTAGAGTTTACATAAGTAAAGAACTCTTTGCTGTTTTTCTTTGCATCCTTTGCCAAAGATTTCTCATAATCTGCCTTCGCCTGCCTAACCTCCTTTGTAACTTGGTTACAAACCAGCTTATATCTATCATAGGCTTCTGTGTCACATGTTAATTTATAAATATCCCTTGCATTTTTCCTCTCTGTCACATGTCTAATTAGTTCATCTGACATCCATTTAGGCCTAAATCTTGAACAACATTTCTTTGTTGGTATAAAAAGCTTAGTAGCTTCCAAGATTAATTCTTTGAATGCTTCCCATTTTGAATTTGCTGTTGATAACATCATCAGCTGGTCCCACTGTATAGAATTTAAATACTGTTTCAGACCACTGTAGTCACCTTTACGAAAGCAAAATCCCTTCCCTTTACCCTTGATGGTAGGTACCTCTTTGAGTAAATCCCACTTCAGCACACTGTGATCACTGCCATCCAGTGGATCCTTTATCTACAGATTCTTAATGCATATAGAATCATTATTGATAATCAGATCAAGAGTATTACTCCCTCTAGTTGCCTCCCGAACATGCTGATTTAGAAAACAATCATCCAATAAATCCACAAAAGCCTTGCTAGTGCGTGAGTGACCAACTCACAAATTCCAGTTAATATCCAGGAAATTAAAATCCCCCATTATAAGACACTCTAATTTACTGGCCCACTCTATTTCTCTGCACAATTGTTCATTATACTTCTCAGATTCATTAGGCCTATAACACACACCTCCTCTAATTTTTCCTTTCCCATTGCTTATGTCACACCAAACAGACTCAACATCGCACTGTCCACCAACATCAATTGGATGCACTTCTTTAGATTTTATGTGTTTCTTAACTAACAGCATAACCCCTCCTCCCTTTCTGTACACATGGTACTCCCCAAATTCCAGTCCTGCACTGCTTATGTCTGTGTGACACCATGTCTCTGATATCACAACAATATCTGCCTTTGATGTCTTGACTAGCACTTCAAGCTCATCGAATTTATTAACTATACTCCTAGCACTGGTGTACATGCAAGTATACATGCACCTATTTCTACTCTTAGTTACCCTAACACAGCCCATGTATTTACTTGTTCCAGTATGACTCCCACCAGTCCTGAAAATTCCCATTGCCTTTCTTTCGAGGCTGCTGCTCAATTGCATTTCAACAGAAGTAGTGCAAGAATCTCTTTTACCTCTGCCATCGGCTACTGTTAATCTATTAGTCCGTGTACCCCCCCCCCCAAGCTAGCAGTTTTCCGTCCCATTTCACTCTGCCTCGATAGCATCAGCAAAAATTCTTGCACCCTTACTTTTAAGTATATTCCATCCCTGTAGAAGCAGTCTCTCCTGTTAATAAGCACAGACCTGGCTGAGAAAAATTCTACCCCTTGAGCCTTGCACAATCTCTCCAGGGCTGAATTGATCAACAAGGCTCTCATCATATACTCCCTCCTATCGTGTCTGGGCAGAATTGCACACACTTTCAAATTCAACTCTAACTCACAGTTTTTTTCAGAGCATTGTCTTGTACTTGTTAAGTAATTCTGCCGGCCTCCTACTCTTAATATCATTAGTGCCAACGTGTACAACAATATTACCCTTTGTGCCCTTAAAGGATGATATCTGCCCTACAACATCATCAACCTTTACCCCTGGAAGACATACCCTGGTCCTGTTCCATCTATCCTTTTTGCACTATATGTTCCCCGTTTCCCTGACAATAGAGTCACTTATAGTCAGAGTAAGGAACCTGAGGATGTTGTGGAAGAGCGGGTTCAGGATGTTTAGCGGCAAAGTCGGCACTTTTGTTTCCCAGAATGCCTGAATGTCCAGGGATCCAGCTAAAACTGATTGGACACACTGCAAACGAATAGCTGGTAATGAATCTGTTTCAATGTATTAGCATTAGTAGAGGCATATGATGCAAGAAAGCAAGCTTATGCAGCATCAGCCAAAAAAAAAAAAAAAAAAAAACCCTTACACTTCACCCCTCCGTTCGTACGAAATACCTGTCCAGCTGAGCCTTAAATTTATTTAGGCTATCAACTTCCACAACAAGGGATGGAAGTCTGTTCTACTATCCAACTACCTTTCTGGCTAAAGGCAAATTTCCACACATCTATCCTACATCTGTCTTTCCTCAATTTGAATTTATGCCCTCTCAGGTGATTATTCTGAGCATTCCCATCAGCATTGAGCATGCTCAAACCATTCAACACTTTGTACACCTCTAACAGATCACCATCAGATCACAAATTATTTTAGTATAATTCGTTTTGGCAGTCAAGGGAAACATTTCTAAATTTTTTTCATTTACATATTTTTTCCATATACTCAACTTTTCTTTAAAGGTGAACAACTTGTCAATAGAAGTGAGTAAATTTTCCTCTGGTCCTTGCATACTAATATTTAATTTATTAAGTTGAGTGAATAAATCTGCTAGAAAAGCTAATTTATAGCACCAAATTTCATCACTTAAATAATCATAAAATTCTGATTGCTACAGTGAAAAAAATATGAGCGTTTCCTCACGCAACTCGTACACACGAGTACATTTCCTTTTGATAGCCACAGAACCTCAGTATGCACTATTAAAGAGAAATGATCAGATTCCAGTTCCTCGCATAATTTTACAAAAATACGTATTTTTTGTGGTTTTGATATAATTGACCATTTTAACTGCTTCATCAAATACAAGTTTTAAATCGCGTACAACTGTCTTCACTACTAGAACTTCTCTGTGTATAAAACAGCGTGTTGTAATAATATTTGAATTGTGTCATTTTACTAAGTTCACAAATCCTTTTAATGCTCCTGTCATTACGGGAGCACCGTCGGTACTAATGCCAACACAATTTCCATAATAAACCACTTAAAAAATATCTTGGCCGGTTGTTCTTTCAGCGAGTTCTTCACAAAAAAAAAAAAAGATTAATAATTGTGCTATTTTTGATGAATCTGACAAATGCTATCAATTGGGCTTTTCCTGTTAATATCTGTAGAATTATCTACTTGCAATGGAAACAGTTGCCCAAAATTATTAATATGTTGAACAACTTGTTCTTCAATATCATTGGACATTTCTTTTATGTGCCTGCTAATTGGGCTGTTCGAGAGTGATACAGTCATTTTTTTTCAGCTTCCTCTCCCAAAATACTTTTCACGATTACCTGACATGCTGGCAAAATCAGACTTTTTGCAATCAGGTGAGCTTTTTTTTTTTTTTTTTTTTTTTTTGCCACCAGTTCGGCTACTAAATAACTGGCTTCTTGCGCTTTATCAGATATTTTTGTCATACTATAAAATTCTGTACCTTGTTTTCTAGCAGAGGCCTGCAGTCTTTTAAAATCCTCTGCAGTTTTGGAAGATAAATTCTCGTGTTTCGTAGAAAAATGATGCTGCAATTTACTCGGCACCATGATATCTTGAGTTTCTTTTGAAACTGAAGGGACTGGGACTGTTTTGCACTTTATGAACTTTTCATTTTGGGACAGTTCATAATAACAGTCATGATGGGGGAAACCCCTGGTGCCGCTTGACCCTAAACACACTTTACACTTTAATAATAGTCATGTTATTATCTCACTTGTACAGGGTGGCCATAATTTAAGTATCCTTATTCAAAGCTCTCTGTAACTCTAAGTAAAGGTGTAAGGTATATTGTTGTCATGTGGCACCAGGGGTTTCCCTCATCTCCACATTGCTTTCTTTGTAGGTGTACCAGTTTGCTGGGAATGCCAGAGGTTTAAGAGTGTGTGGGTATTGTACCTGTGTAATGTTGTGTATCATTCATCTGGTCATTTAGCCACTTTACCACTGCTGGAACCCAGCATTGGTAGAGGCATATGATGCAAGAAAGCAAGCTTATGCAGAATCAGCCAAAAAAAAAAAATAAAACCCTTCCACTTCACCCCTCTGTTCATTCGAAATACCTGTCCAGCCGAGCCTTAAATTTATTTAGGCTATCAACTTCCACAACAAGGGATGGAGGTCTGTTCCACCAACCAACTACCCGCTGGCTAAAGCCAAATTTCCGCACATCAATCCTACATCTGTCTTTCCTCAATTTGAATTTATGCCCTCTCAGGTGATTATTCTGAGCAAGAGGCAGTATCCCATTAGCATTGAGCATGCTCAAACCATTCAAGGCTTTCTACAACTCTATCAGTGTCTCCAGACACTGTAATTTGCAAAACTTAAGCCTTTCTTCGTAAGAGCAATCCTTCGTTCCGTTCACTAACCTTGTTGCCCTTCTCTGTACTTGTTCCAGCAGCTCTACATCCTTCTTGAAATGAAGCCCCCAGACCTGTATACAGTACTCAAGTTGCGGCCTAACCATCGCCTTATACAAGGGAATAATCACCTCCCTATCCCTGCTAGAAAATTTCCTGTATATCATTGATAAGACACCATGAGCTACTCTTTCAGCCCGTCTGCACTGCTCAGAGAACTTCATATCTGCCTGCACAATTACCCCCAGGTCCTTCTCATTCTCTACCACTGTCAGTGTAGTACCATAGAGTTCATACGTTGCTCTGAGGTTGCTGTTTCCCATATGTAGTACTTTACATTTGTCAATATTAAACTTCATTTGCCACCTTTCAGCTCATCTGCTCAACCTTTCCAGATCCTGTTGCAGCAGCAGCATAGCGTCAGTAGCGTCCTTAACAACCCTGCCAACTTTGTATCATTTGCAAACTTGGACATTAAGCTTGATATACCATCATCAATATTATTTATAAATACAGAAAACAACAATGGATCCAACACTGAACCCTGAGGGACTCCACTAATAACATTAGTCCACGACGAGCAGTGTCCATTAATTACCACTCTGTCTTCTGCCACTCAACCATCCCTTTATCCATAGCAACAATTTGCCACCAATGCCACACTGCTCCAATTTGTGCAGCAGTCTTCCATGTGCAACAGTATCAAAAGCCTTTCTACGATCCAAATATATAATATCAAAGTTATTCCTTGCATCCAATTCTTTTGTGACTACATCATAGTATCAAATCAAATTGGTCAGGCAAGACCTTCCCTTAACAAAACCATGCTGTGTCTGAGCTATTGCCGAATTCTTGTCTAGATAATCCTGCAGTGCTTCTTTAACCAGTGCTTCCATTAATTTTCCTGAAACAGAAGTTAAACTCACAGGTCTATAATTACTTGTGTCAGCCTTTGATTCTCCTTTATGAATTGGGGTTACATTTCCACATCTCCAGTCTGTGGGTACCTCCCCTGAGTCCAAGGAAGCTCTCATAATTATGGCTAATGGATTGCTTACTTCCTTTGCTGCCTCCTTTAATATAACTCAATAGATCCCATCCACTCCAGGTGCCTTTCTTGTATTTATCTTCAACAATTTCTCCTCCACTTTACTCTCAATTATTACAAGATCATCTAACTCACTGCCAGTGTTTACTTCATCTATGGCATTCCCCTTCCTGAATAACTCCTCATGTGTGAATGTAGATGCAAAATATTGATTTAGTTTGTTAGCTACCTGAGCAGGATCATGAACAGTTTAACCATCGATATCAAGTGGAACAATCTGATTCATCCCCTTCCTTCTAGAGTTTACATAAGTAAAGAACTCCTTGCTGTTTTTCTTTGCATCCCTTGCCAAAGATTTCTCGTAATCTTCCTTCGCCTGCCTAGCCTCCTTTGTAACTTGGTTACAGATCAACTTATATCTATCATAGGCTTCTGTGTCACATGTTAATTTATATGTATCCCATGCATTTTTCTTCTCTGCCATATGTCTCATTAGTTCATCTGACATCCATTTAGGCCTGAACCTTGAACAATATTTCTTAGTTGGTATGTAAAGCCTAGTAGCTTCCAAGATAAGTTCTTTGAATGCTTCCCATTTTGAGTTTGCTGTTGGTAACATCATCAGTTGGTCCCACTGTATAGAATTTAAATACTGTCTCAGACCATCATAGTCGGCTTTACGAAAGCAATAACCCTTCCCTTTACTCCTGATGGTAGTTACCTTTTTGAGTAAATCCCACTTCAGCACACTGTGATCACTGCCACCTAGTGGTTCCTGTATCTGCAGATTCTTAATGCATGAAGAATCACTACTGATGATCAAATCAAGAGTATTGCTCCCTCTTGTTGCCTCCCGAACATGCTGATTTAGAAAACAATCATCCAATAAATCCACAAAAGCCTTGCTAGTGTGTGAGTGACCAACCCACAAAGTCCAGTCAATATCTGGGAAATTAAAATCCCCCATTATAAGACTCTCTGATTTACTTGCCCACTCTATTTCCCTGTACAGTTTCTTATTATACTCATCAGAGTCATTAGGCCTATAGCACACTCCTCCTCCTCCTCTCAATTTTGATCTCCCAATGCTTATGTCACACCAAACTGACTCGACACTGCACTGTCCAGCAATGTCAACTGGCTTCACTTCCTTGGATTTTATGTGTTTGTTAACTAAGAGCATAATCCCTCCTCCCTTCCTATCCTGTCTATCCTTTCAGTAGACGTTGTACTCCCCAAATTCCAGTTCTGCATTCCTTATATCTGTGTGACACCACATCTCTGAAATCCCAACAACAATATCTGCCTTTGATGCTTTGAGCAATACCTCAAATTCATCAAATTTATTTACCAAAGTCCTAGCATTGGTGTACACACAAGTATACATGCACCTGTTCTTTTTCTTAGTTACCCTAACACAACCCATGTGTTTACTTGTACCCCATTGACTCCCAGCAGTCTCTGAAATATTCTGCATCTTGTTTTCCAGGCTTCTGCTCATTCCAATAGAAGCAGTGCAAGAATCAGTTTTACCTCTGCCAGTGGCTACTGTTAATCTATTAGTCCTTGTATCCCCCCAAGCTAGCAGTTTTCCGAGCCACCTAACACTGCCCCGATAGCATCAGCAAATATTCTTGTGCCCTTTCTATTTAAGTGTATCCCATCCCTGTAGAAGCAGTCTCTCCTGTTAACAAGTACAGACCAGGCTGAAAAAAATTTTACCCCTTGAGCCTTGCACAATCTTTCCAGGGCCGAATTGATCAACAGGGCTCTCATCATATACTCCCTCCTATCGTGTCTGGGCAGAATTGGAGACACTTTCAAATTCAACCCTAATTCACGGCTTTTTTCCAACAGTGACCTGTACTTGTTAAGTAATTCCGCCGGTCTCCTACTCTTAATATCATTAGTGCCAACATGAACAACTATATCACCTTTTGTGCCCTTAAAAGATGATATCCACTCTACAACGTCATCAACCTTTGCCCCTGGCAGACATACCCTGGTCCTGGTCCACCTATCCTTTTCACAAAGCATGTTTCCCATTTCCCTGACAATAGAGTCACCAACAGCTACTAGTTCCTGTGGGAACAGCGCATTCTGCCTTGTGTGATGCCCAAGTGCAAGCTCTGGCGTTGGTGTGGGCAGCTGAGAGCTTGATGGGCCCTCACTTTTAATCCTTCGAGGGCATCCACCATGTCCTTCAAGCTCTCATATAGGCCCATAACAACCCTTAGTTGTCACCTGATTTCCTTACACTCCTTGCATCACGCACATACAAAGACATCCCCCATGGCAGTATCATGTCCCGTACCTGACTGCTCCACAAACATCAAGCAAATAGTGCATTTTAAAAGGCTGTGATTAAGAGGGTAACTGCCCCCCTTAGTTCTCCCCTGAGCCACAGCACTCCCATTAGCTTGAGCCTTTTGCTCTGCTGCTCTGGTCTGAGTCATGATTTCGATTTAATTTCAATAAAATTTCAATTTCAGTACAAAATTAAAACCCTAAACATGTAGGATGAGAAGAGGAGAAATTCTTCCTTATGGCAGAAACAGCACTAAGAGAATCTGTGTAAATTATGGCAGATGAGATGGAAAGCTCAATAATCTTACGCTAACTTAATGGCATATAATTCAGCTGTGAAGATGCTGCAAGCAAGTGGGAGTGTGGCTGAACTTGTACATAAAGGAAAAACTGCCGCAGCACCTACCATACTCTCAGTTTTGAAACCATCCATATAAATTTTACAGGCATGGTTGTTCATAGTAGCATGAGCTGAATGTAACTGTCTGATATTGCAGGGAGGTATAATATTTTTCCCCCACTGGAGGAAGTGTATATCTTGAGAGACAGACAGATATGTCCAAGGAGCAACGGGTGTAGTTGTGCCTTGGAAAATTTCATTTAAATTGACATTCCAAGTCTGAACAAGCTCTTTGATCCTGAGAGAGGCAGGTCTATTTTCTTTTGGCTTGCTCTCATAAAAGGATTCCCAGTGAGTATTAAAAAGATACTCCCAACTTGGGTGCGAGGGTAGACTCTGGATCTTAGCAGTGTAGTGGAGCAGTAGTATTTTTCTACGCAGGTGTAATGGGGGATCATAACCTACAATATACAGACTTTGGATCGGAGAAGTCCTGAAAGCTCCCAGCGCAGTTCTCAGAGCACTGTGATGGATCATATTTAGCCATTTTAAAGTAGTGCTCCTGGTAGAGTGATACACTGGACAACCATAATCTAGTCGTGAACGGATTAAACTTCTATAAAGATGCAGCAACGTATACGATCAGCTCCCCACGATATAGATGAGACCGATTTAAGTATATTCCAATGCTTTATACAAGAAGTTCTCAAATAAGTGATGTGTGTGCTTGGAAATTTAGTTTGTGGTCTAATAGTAGTCCAAGAAATTTAACAGTATTAACAAGTGGGATTGGAGTATTGTTTATTTGTATTTCAGGTTTGGGATGGAGAGCTCGTTTCTTGCAAAACTGAGTGAGAGTGCATTTCTTTTCTGATAGTCGGTAGCCATTCTGTGAAGTCCAGGATTCTATTTTGGTTATGGCAAGTTGGAGCTGCCGTTCGATGGTATTCATACTTTGAGACTGAGAGGAAATGGTAAGGTCATCTGCATACATATAAGTTTGAATGGTTTTTTTGGGACCTCTTGTGTCATGCTGCTAACTCGGGTTGAAAACAGTGTTGGATTAAGTATTGATCCCTCTTCCTGAATGTGAGATGTAGAGAGTATGTTTTTATATCGGACCTGAAAAGAACGCAATTGCAGGAAATTCTGAATTATTTCCAACAAATGGCCCCTAACTCCCAGATGTTAAAGGTCCATAATAATACCATGACGCCATTTAGTATCAAATGCCTTTTCAAGATCTAAATTGACCATGACTAGATGTTGTTTCATGACAAAGGCATTGTGGATATGAGACTCGGCTTTAATGAGCACGTCTAGGGTTGATCTATTTTTTCGAAAGCCATACTGATGATCTGGAAGGAGATTCTCTGACTCCAGGATGTAAGTGAGCCTAGTATGAACCATTCTTTCGAAAATTTTTCCCATGCAATTTGTAAGAGATATTGGCCTGTAATTTTCAACACAGGAAGGATTTTTTCCTGGTTTTGGTAAGGCGATAATGAACAAATGGCGCCATGAAGAAGGATAGGCATTTTCAGAGAAGATCTGATTATAAAAAATTAATAGGGTTCTCAAGTCTTCTCCAAGTAAATGCTTTAGCATAATGTAATGAACTCCATCTGGACCTGCAGTGCTACTGGAAGATCTGTTTAATGATTCTTGAAGTTCTATTAATATAAACAATTGGTTGTACAGGAATGAGCGGCATGTGAAGAAGTTGATTTTATACCGTTCTGCACCTGCTTTGATGTTCTGGAAGGTGGATGTATAGGTGACAGAAGCTGAGATTTTTGCAAATAATTCTGCTAATGCATTTGCAACTTCTTCAGGATAGAAATGTCCTTCCCTTTCCAATGAAGTATCAGAGAGGGCAGCTGAGCAAATTTGCCATTTAATGCCTGTATTCTTTTCCAGATGACCCGTGTACCCGTGTCTCTGGTGATGGTTGACGCAAAAGCAATCCATGAATCCCGTTTTGCTTTCCACCTAACTTGTCTAGTTTTTGCTTTTAGTCTTTTAAAAGCAATTAGGTTACTATTGGTGGGATACTTGTGGAAATTATTCCAAGCACGGTTTTTTCCTGTTTGGCAATTAAACAATCAGTATACCACCAGTGATTTCTGGGTTTACGATATGGCATGGATTTTGGAATGGAGGCTTTAGCAGCAGTCAGAATCTGATTGGTTATGTAAGTGATATTGACAACATCATCAATATGTTGTCTTTGAACATAAAATCTGTCTAAGAGTATTTGGGCGGAATGGTCACCCCAGTTTGCCTTTTTAAACTGCCAAGTGGATCGTTGATCGGGAGGCGCCTCCGTAGCCAGGTGGGAAGGAGCAGCAGCAGTGCGTAGCACACGCTTCTTGATTAGACCGGGGTTCGAGCCCGTCACCACCAAATATGGAGGATGCGGAAAGGTTAAGGAATGACCACCGCATATCCCCGGAGCAATATGGCCTTAGTTGCTAATGCTCCTAAAAACCAAACAACAACAACAACAACAACAACGTTGATCGGGATTTGGAGTTACCCCTGTTTGTAGCAAGCCAATAACTGAAAGTGATCACTGTTAAAGGGATCGGTTAATACCGACCATATCATGATTGGAAATATGGATGGTGAACAAATTGGTAAGTCTATTGCGGAAGCAGATCCGGTTGCTAAGTGGATGTAGGTAGGAGATCCAGAATTTAATAAATTAAGATCATTATTATGCACAAATTCCTCCATCAATTTGCCTCTTTTATCCATTGTGGCAGATCCCCACAATGAATGGTGTCCATTAAAGTCACCACAAAAATAAATTGGAGTTGGGAGTTGTGCAATGAGGTTGTCAAGTTCTGAAAGCAGAAGTGGTGCATAGGTGGAATATAAATGGAAACAATGGTAAATGATGTACCAACTGCAATGCGAGCTGCCACAGCTTCAAGGGTAGTTCTCAAATGGATCGGCCTGGATGGTATATTAGCATTAACAAGAATTGCAACTGCTCCACGTGCAGGTGATTCTGAGTTCCTATCTCGTCTGTAAATGGTATAACTTGAAAATTTTGGGTGACAAGAATGTTTCCTGTAAGCATACACCTATGGGATTAAATTGAGCTATTAAATCTCTTAAGTCATCAGAATGACTGCTTAGTCCTCTGCAATTCCATTGTATGATGTTATGCATTACAGTGGATTCCGGTTATTTGGGCCACCGGTTAATCGGGGCAGCCGTTTATTTGGGGCAAATCTTAAAAAACAAAAACCCATCGAGAAAATAGCCAGGGTTTACTTCGCTTAATTGGGACAAAATGCCGTTTAATCGGGGCAGGAGACCTCAGCACTGGAGATTACCCTACGATTGTCTCCGACCGAACTACGTAGTACGGTCGGATTTCTGGAGGTCACAACCATAAAACAATAAAAACAATTAGCAGTCACCTGTTTATTGGGCTTTTCTGTTAGTGAAATCTATCATAAACGGACAGTAAACTCGATCTTATTGAATTTGCGGTAATACCGACAGCTGGAATTCTGTGGGTTATTATGGTAAAATGTGTTTACACTTCCATGAACTCTTCAATCAAATAAAAAAATTAATTTTCAGATCTTCTCTTCATTCCTATTTTTAAAGCTTCGTAATTTGTTACTCCGTTCTCACTTATGCGTGTTGTGTTACTTGCAATTTGTGTGTGCCGTGTTCTTTGTTATTGATTGCTTATCTTTTTACTGTTTTAAATTTTAACCCCCACCCACAAATTTCAGTGAACAGAAATGTCAACTAGTTTAGTTAGTATGTACACATTATTACAGTACGTATTAATTCATCCGATTATCACGTATATTCTTCCGATTTTCACGTATCATTTAATTTTTTAATTGGTAAGGTAATAAAGAGTAAATTTGTGCTTAATATATCTTTACTTTTATAGCCTATGGATAATATTCCTCCTATTTTTGCTAATTAGAATCGCTGTTTAATAGAATTAAAATTCAATTCACAAACGTGATCACAATGACCGGCGCTTACTACACATCGTATAGTGAACGGAACTTTACTGTGGTGAATTCGTCGTAACGTGATTTGATTGTACAGTGAACCAATTGTAAAGGGGGGGTGCACGTTGTATTTTTAACTATTTACGTGAGACTTCGGATAATTGGGGGAGCCGCTTAATCGGGCCAAAATGCACTAGTCCCGATGTGTCCCAAATAACCGGAATCGACTGTATTTAGGTTTACCTGAGGATGATTCATCTTACTGTTTTTTGTGCGTGGGACATTTTTTCCAGTCCTTTTTTGATAATGTGGGGCATCCAATATCCATGGTGTCATCTACATGGAGTTCTAGAATGGGCTCCTCATTATCTAGCAGCTCATCTACATCCATACTTTTGGTGGAAGATTCCATTTTTTTTTGAGACTGATTTTAATTGTTCTTTTTCAACTGGGACCAATGGGGTATGAGTAGGAATGCTGATTGGAGTATTTGTGGCTTTGCTAGTTTTTTTTGGAGGATTATTTTTTTTTTAGAGGTTGAAAGTGTAGATTTGAGCCAGTTCACTAGAGAGGTGTTAGGTGAAACTGATACATCTGTTTGAGCTGCAGTAGAAACAAAGTTTCGAGTGCGAGCTGCATAGGAACGATTACTAGGCACGGTCGACATAACTTGTTTACGTGCCTTTATTTTCTATTTTGTATTTTCTTTCCTGTAATCCATAGCTCACAAGTTTTGGAAAAGGCTGGGTGGCTTCCTTTGCGGTTTGGACAAACAGGAGTTTTGACAGAGCAATCTGCTTGAGTGTGATCTTTAGAGCCGCAGATGGGACATATGGCCTCACCTCTACATGCCTGCTGAGAATGCCCGTATTTCTGGAATTTGAAGGAATGAACAGGATTCGGTCTAATACGACAATTCAAATAGCCAGTTTTAATCAAGGATGGTAAGCCTGTTGTACTGAATATTAAGATGATGGATCTTGTTGGAGTGAGATTTCCATCTTTTTTAGTCATAATCCATTTCACATTTGTAACTTTTTGACTACTCAGTTCTTGAAGTAGCTCTTCTTCGGAGACTGTAATTAGGTCCCACTCACTGATCACACCCTTTGATGAATTTAGGGTTCTATGTGGAGTAACTGATATTGTGAGCCCAGAAAATGATGTTGTGTTTAGGAGCCGCTCAGAATGTTTTGCGGTGGCTGTTTCAATGAGATCTCCAGATTGTAGTCTTTTCACAATTTTTGGTGATCCAGTAATTGATTCCAAATATTTTTGAATCAAGAATGGTGATAATTTGCCCAGAGGTTGGGAGGATAAAGAATGAATCACCAAGAAATTTGGTAATTCATCATGGCATTGTGCTTCCCTTCTAAGCCTTTTGGGTTGGTTGGTGTCATGGTCATTGTCAGGAATTTCTAACCTTGATGGCTATAAAGGTGGATAACTGCTCGTATCCACGTTAACACCTTTTGGCCCTGGGGGTATATTTTTACCGCCCAGGTTACCGGCCCACCATGGGGAGGCAGGAGCAGTGCCACTTGTGGCCAAGCATATAGGTTAGTACAGTTAGTAAGACAAATTAAATTAAAGAAAAAGGTTCTTTCCTTCTTCTGGGCTCTCTTAGTGCTTTTAAGAAAGTAGAGCTACTTAACGGAAAAGTTTAATAAGTAAGGGAGAAAACGAGAACCTAGTCGCTTAGAGAAAAATACTCTTCAATCGCACGAGAATTGCTTGGTCATGAAAATGCTTGGCACCCGGGGCCTATAAGTGTAAGTTTGTTTGTTGTTTGTTATTTGGTTTTTAGGAGCATTAGCAACTAAGGCCATATTGCTCTGAGGATATGCGGTGGTCATTCCCTGACCTTTCCGCATCCTCCATATTTGGTGGGCGTGGGCGCGAACCCCGGTCTAATCAAGAAGTGTGTGCTACGCACTGCTGCTCCTGCCCACCTGGCTACGGAGGTGCCTATAAGTGTAAGAACAGCATTGTCGAGATAGAAGTGTATGTATGTTTATAGAATGTCAGAGAAGAAGAAAATCTATATGTTCTCCTTCCAAATCTAGGTAGATAAGCATAGAGTTTATTTGGACAGAAGTTCTGTGAGATGAATTCAGATAATGCTGTAAAAAAATTACAAGGCAAAAAATGAATTAAGAAAAACTAAAGGGTCAAAGAATAAACAGTTTTTTTTGGTTTTTTTTTAAAAGGTTAACATTTTTACAAAAATTAAGTAGAATTGATACTGATTCAGCTGGTGCTTACTAGTAGGAACGAAATGTGGTTCAGGAAAATAGTGAAATTGATGAAACGATTGCTGCTCCAATTATAGTTATTTGAGAATTTATATTTAGTGAGTACAACATGGGCACAAATGCAACCTTTAAGATATGCACAGCATTCAGATATAATGAGTGATTGCACATTAAAAAAATAGGTTTAAAAATTTTATCAGCTGATGAGTTACTTGATGAAGCATTCTGCAAAGAATGTTCAAATGCAACAATAACAACAATATAAAGGCCAGCACCGAGTCAATCAAAGTCAAGTGCTCCCAGGAAGATTTATTGTCAGTATTAAAACAATTTATTTCCATTTAATAGTAATAGTAGAAGCAAATGATGCAACGAAGCAAGCTTATACAGCATCAGGAAGAAAAAAAACACTATCCACATCATTCTGTTTATCTCCGCTAATAATTTATCTAATCTTTATTTAAATTTATTCACACTATTAACTTCCACAATACCAGATGGAAGTTTGTTCTAACAATCAATTACTCTCTGGCTGAAAGCAAATTTTCACATATCCATTCCTTTTTCATGTTAAAATTATGTCTCCTTATAGGTGCATCATCCAAAAATAAGAGTAAAGATGCATCATCATTTAGTTTATTCAATCCATTTAAAGCCTTAAGCACTTCATTCAAGTCTTCTCAGAGATGTCTAGTTTCCAGACAGTAGTTTGCAGAAGTGAAATCGTCTATGGAAAGAGTACCTCTTTGTGTCCCTGATTAATCTTTTTGCTCTTCTTTGTACCTGACATGATTGCTTCCAGATGTATATGCAGTACTCAAGGTGTAGCTCAAACAATGCCTTATGCAACAGGATAATTGCTTTTTTGTCATTGTTCACAAAATTCTGTATATAATTGACAGAGTCCCATGAACTCTCCTAGCAGCCTATATTAGCATTAATAGAGGCATACGATGCAAGAAAGCAAGCTTATGCAGCATCAGCCAAAAAAAAAAAAAAAAAAAACCATTCCATTTCATCCCTCCATTCGTTCCAAATGCATGTCCAGCTCAGCCTTACATTTATTTAGGCTATCAACTTCCACAACAAAAGATGGAAGTTTGTTCCAGCAATCAACTACCCGCTGGCTAAAGGCAAATTTCCGCACATCTATTCTACAACTGCCTTTACTCAATTTGAATTTGTGCCCACTCAGGTTCTTAATCTGAGCAAGAGGAAGAATCCCATCAGCATTCAGCTTGCTCAACCCATTCAAGGCCTTATACACCTCAATCAGATCACCTCTCAGGTGCCTACTCTCTCCAGGCACTGCAATTTGCAGAACTTAAGCCTTTCTTGGTAAGAGCACCCCTTTGTACCCCTCACCAATCTTGTTGCCCTTCTTTATACTTGTTCTAGCAACTCTACATTCTTCCTAAAATGAGGCCTCCAGACCTGTACACAGTACTCTAGGTATAACTGACCATTGCCTTGTATAACAGGATAATCACCTCCCTGACCCTGCTAGCAAAATTCCTATATATCATTGACAAAACACCATGACCTGCCCTGGCAGCCTGTCTGCACTGTTCAGCAAACTTCATATTTGACTGCACAATTACCCCCAGGTCTTTTTCACTTTCAACTTCCCTGAGGGTAGTACTACACAGTTGGTATGTTTCTCTTTGGTTATTGCTACCCATTTGCAGCACTTTGCATTTGTCAATGTTAAACTTCAGTTGCCACTTCTGAACCCATTTGCCCAAATTATCTAGATCCAGTTGAAGTAGCATACTGTCTTTACTGTCATTAACAATCCTGCCAACCTTTGTACCATCAGAAAACTTGGACATTAAACATGATATACCTTCATCAATATCATTGATAAATATACAAAACAACAACGTGCCCAACACCAAACCCTGGGGAACCCCACTAATAACATTTATCTATGAAGAGCAGGGTTCATTTATTACCACTCTGTCGTCTCCCACTCAACTATCCCTTTATCCATTGTAGCAGCTTACCCTTAAAGCCATATCTCTTCAATTTGTACAGCAGTCTTACATGTGCAACAGTATCAAAAGGTTAGGTCTATAGTTACTTGTGTCACCTTTTGAATCCCCTTTGTGAATTGGTGATACATTTTTTTTTTTTTTAAATGTAAACAAACACGAGAGGTATTAGAACCTATAGTATCTAGTACCATGCTTGGATTGGAGGTTGAGAAGACGAAAGAAGATATTTGTTGACATTGGACTTGAACTTCTGTAGACTGTAATTTTCAGGAAATACGTATGAAGGAAGGTTGTTCCAGAAAATGGCAGTTGAATGAATAAACAAGGAAGATGAAAAGTTGGTTCTGTGAGTTTGAAGTTGGACAGTAAATGGATGTTGGCTGGTGGTGGCAAGTGTTCGGACTGTTTTGAAAGAGAGAGTGGGAATTATAGAAGCCAATTCAGAAGACCAATGCCTATGGAAGTATCTGTAGAAGAGGCATGCAGCAGAAACAGTACGTCTATGAGACAGCGAGTGGAGAATCTCTGTTAGAGATGAATCATTAATTAACCTAACTGCCCTCTTCTGAACGGAATCAAGAAGCCTGAGAGAGGTTTTGGGGGCACCACCCCAGATGTGGGAACAATATTCCATGGCAGGGCGGATTTGCGATTTATACAGAGTGAGCAGCTGTTTGGAAGAAAAGTAACGCCGAGAGCGAAAGAGAAAACCAAGTTTTTTAGATGCAGAGGAAGCAAAATTTGTAATGTGCTTCTGCCAAGAGAGATTACAAGTCAGGGTAATCCCCAAAAGAGATATATCATTTTGCCTAGAAATCGGAGCGTATCGGATGAAAGATAAGCATAGGAGCAGAAGAATCCTTTTTGCGAGATATAAGACAAGACTGAGTTTTAGAAGGGTTGAAATCAACTAAGTTGTCTTTGCCCCACTGGAGAATTACCAGAAGATTGGCATTTAAGGAATTGGTAGCAGATTTTCTAAAAGTTGAAGCTGATTGAACAGGGCAAGGTTTCTCAAAATGGAAAGTGGAATGCAATGTGCTATCATCAGCAAAACTATGGATAGGATTTCCAGTCAATGGAAGAAGGTTATTAATATACAAGAGGAAAAGAGTGAGGGAAAGAACTGAACCTTGAGGGACACTGGCATTAGTGGAGAAGTTAGAAGACAGAGAGGCATCTACCATCACCCTCAGTGAGAGATCAGAGAGAAAACTGGATAACCAATTACTAAAAACAGTTGTCAAACCGTAAGATGGAAGCTTGTTTAGAAGACCTTTATGCAAACACGATCAAAAGCCTTTGAGATGTCAAGAGCAACTACTTGTACAAAGGGTACTAGGAACGTTTTGCAATACAGCTTTGTTTATTTAATTTTTTCAAAGTAATTTCCTCTACATTCAATACACCTCTCCATCCTCCGAAACCAATCTTTAAACCAGTTCTGCCAAGTTTCACTAGGGAGTAAAGCACACTCGTTGTCCCAAGCCCGTAGAAGGTCCTCATCACTGGAAAACCGCCTCCCTTTTAGCTTCATTTTCACATGCGGGAACAGTGCAAAGTCACAGGGAGCTAGGTCTGGACTGTAGCGAGGGTGCTCGAGAAGTTTCAGTCCTGTCGTGGTCAAATATTCGGTGCAGGCTTTGGCGCGGTGAGCTGGAGCATTATCGTGATGGAGGTACCAGGTGTCCATTCTTGACTTCGGCTGCAGGTTCTTCATAGATCCATTGACTTTAGGCAGGCATTGTTCAGTATACCACTTAGCTGTGACTGTCTTCTGCGTGTCCAAAACGACACGTTCCACAATTCCACTCGATTTGAAAAATACAGCTACCATTTTCTTCTTTACAGATCGGGATTTTCTGACAATTACGGGTGTGTCGTCATCATCAAAGACCCAAACTTTATTTTGAGCCTTGGTCGGCAGATCGTAATAGTACAGCCAAGTCTCGTCACCTGTCACGATGTTGTTCACATACCGAGATTGTCCCTTATCAAACTTTTTTAACATCTCCCAGCACCAAGTCACACGTCGTGTCATCTGCTCTTCAGTCAGTTGATGCGGCACCCAGAGAGAACAAAGTTTCTTCACGTGCAAATGATCTTGCAGAATCGAACGAATTGCTGGTGCATTCAGGCCCAAAGTATCCTCTATCTGTTGGTAGGTCACTTGCCTGTTTTCGTCAAGCATTTTCCTCACAGCAGTAACGTTTTCCTCCGAAACTGACGTTCATGGGTCCTGTCGTGGTCAAATATTCGGTGCAGGCTTTGGCGCGGTGAGCTGGAGCATTATCGTGATGGAGGTACCAGGTGTCCATTCTTGACTTCGGCTGCAGGTTCTTCATAGATCCATTGACTTTAGGCAGGCATTGTTCAGTATACCACTTAGCTGTGACTGTCTTCTGCGTGTCCAAAACGACACGTTCCACAATTCCACTCGATTTGAAAAATACAGCTACCATTTTCTTCTTTACAGATCGGGATTTTCTGACAATTACGGGTGTGTCGTCATCATCAAAGACCCAAACTTTATTTTGAGCCTTGGTCGGCAGATCGTAATAGTACAGCCAAGTCTCGTCACCTGTCACGATGTTGTTCACATACCGAGATTGTCCCTTATCAAACTTTTTTAACATCTCCCAGCACCAAGTCACATGTCGTGTCATCTGCTCTTCAGTCAGTTGATGCGGCACCCAGAGAGAACAAAGTTTCTTCACGTGCAAATGATCTTGCAGAATCGAACGAATTGCTGGTGCATTCAGGCCCAAAGTATCCTCTATCTGTTGGTAGGTCACTCGCCTGTTTTCGTCAAGCATTTTCCTCACAGCAGTAACGTTTTCCTCCGAAACTGACGTTCATGGCCTTCCCGGCCTCTCAGAATCCTCCAGAGTGAAATTTCCCCTTTGGAATTCTCTATACCACCTGAATATCGTTGTACGATGTGGACAATCATCATCTAGTGCAAGAGTCATTTCTTCTAAGCACTGGTCTATGGTTAAACCACGCACGAAATTATACCGCAAAACTGTCCTTATCTCATTTCGTGACCACAATGCCATCGCAAGCACTTTACACTCTCACTACTAATGAATAACTGAGCCCATTGACTTGGCGCGGCAGCTACTATGCACGTATGAACATGTCTCAACATGCAGCAACAAGCAGCTTCCTGTGATTCATTGTTGCGTCATATTGCAAAACTTTCCTAGTACCCTTTGTATTTCACCGAACCTTTCCATTGAATTAGTCCATAAATGGGTAACTTAAGCCAGAACATCACAAGTGGATCTACATTGGTGATGTTCTGGATTAGGTTAGAACATCACCAGTGGATCGACATTGACGGAATCCATACTGGTGATCATTGATCAGATGGAAAGTTTCTAGGTAGTTTAAGAGTTGGCGGTTAATTGATTTCTCCATTACTTTAAGAAAGAGTAGAAGTAATCGCAATGGGACGATAATTGGATGGGAGGGATTTGTCACCGTTTTTAGGGACTGGCTGGATATGGACAAATTTCCAAGCAGATGGAAAAACACCTTTGGAATAAGAAAGTGAAAAAAAAAGGCGGCAAAGAACAGGAGTAAGTTCAGGAGTACAGATTTTGAGAACAAGTGGAGAAATACCATCGGGACCTGGATCTTTCTTAGCATCAAGATTCGTCAAAATCCTTCTGACATCCTTTTGATGGAAGACCACAGGAGGCATTGAATGGAGCGTGTTGGGAATGGTGGGAGGTGATCATTAATATATGAGTTGGAAGAAAAATGGGATGCTAGCAGGTCAGCTCTATCCTTGGCTGAAGTGAGAACAGAACCATCTGGTTTGGATAGAGGTGGGAGCAGAGATGGGCAAAAGTTGCGGTCAATAGCTTTGGCAAGGGACCAGAATGCTCGGCTACAATTAGGGCAAGAAGCAAGTTTTCTACTCTTAGCCTGTTCAAACTCTAGTTTGGACTGATTAATAACTGCTTTACAACTGTTGCGAGCTTTGGTGCAGGCAGAAAATAAATGAAACTGAAGAATTAGAAACAAGCCAATTACGATATGTAACATTCTTATCTTGAACGATCTTAGCACATTTATTGGAAATCCAAGGTTTAGATAGAGGATGAGATTTTAAAGTGGCATGTGGAATAAAGGATTCCATTCCTACAAGAATAATTTCATTGACACGATCTGAGCAATAGTTGACATCAGAAGTTTTGAAACACTAGTCCGACCAAGGAAAAGAAGAAAAGAAATCTCGCAGTTCATCTCATTTTGCATTCTTGTAATGCCAAACATCACGAGGTTGAGAATAGCCATGAGATAATGGCTCCATTGCAGAAGAGACAGTCACCAAGTTGTGATCTGAGGTGCGTAAAAGACCGCTCACTTTGACCGTGTACTTAGAAGGGTGGTTTGTGAGAAAAAGATAAAGCGTGTTGGCTGTATGATTAGGATTATCCAGTATTCTTGTAGGTAAATGAACAATCTGTGCACGGTCATTAGTAATTGGAAAAGCCTTAGCATCTTGGCCAGCTGGGTCAGTGTGATTAGAAAATGGAAGCCAGCTGGAGTTGTAAACATTAAAATCACCAAGGAAAATTACCTCACTATTAGGAAAGTTGGACTGGAGAAAGTCTAGTTGCAAAGAGAGGAAGCTGAAGTGCTCCAAGTGATTAGTGGAGTTGGGAGAACGGTACAGACAACAGATGAATTTTACAGAATGAGGTAGAGAGATTTTAAGCCAGAGAAGATTCCAAATTACCAAGTCTCTGACAGGGAATATCGGTACGGACATATGCACAAGTACCACCTTTGAGGCGAAAGGAATCATACAGCGAATAATTTGGGCAACTGAAATGAGCAGTAGTTGAATCAACTGATAACTGAGATTCTGTCAGAAAAAGTACATGGGGTTTGGCAGACTGCAAGTGGAAATGGACATTGTTGAGATTAGAATTTAGACCACGTATATTTGTGAAATGAACTAGTGTTTGGGAGGTTAATATCTTTTTGCAGATAAGCTTACTCTATTAGTTCGACAATTTGTGGTGTATTCAATAGTAAGAAAAAGTGGGAGGGAACATGCTGTATGAAGTAATGAAATTTTTGGATATGGCACACACCTGGTAAGAATATACCCTGATCCTTGACATAATGTGGCCTTGACAATGCCACCCCCACATATATACTACTTGGACTTCCTCCAGTCACTATCCGGCAGAGTAGAGGTAGCAAGATTATACACTAGCTGATCCGAAAGCCTCCTAAAGAGTTACCAATCGGTTCGTTCCAGTGTACTAACTAGTGGCTGGTCTGCGAAAACCATTTTAGAGCTGTACCCTCGAAATGTAAGGAAGATTGGATTTCGCCATGATGTCCATCATAATCTCAAAAATCATCAGTCATACAGCATGATGGAAGAGATGACCGGAACTTAGCTCTGGAGACTAAACATGGGTTCCAACACTTCAAGCCTCCAATAAGCAAAATGGTGGTATTGCACCGGTTGATGAGAGCCATCTACCACCTAGTATTGCCTGGTAACACAGAGGGGGGGGCAGCATTCCTCAATGTGGTGTGGGCGCCACACCTCTACCCCTGCTTACGTTGGTGGTCACCCACAGTGTGCTTGTGCATGGGGGTTTACCCAGGATTATTAACAGTCCCACCATCATGAAGGTGCAAGCAGAGGATTTGGCTGTCACAGACCATCTGGACTTCGCTGAAATTGGGTAAATGACTTGAGTGTCACCCGAATATCAGTTCCATCAGCGTTTTAGACTCCCAGGTAGCAAGTACAGCTTGTCTGGCATATCTGAGAGAATGTCTGTGTCAACCTGAAGGACCAATTGACCTTCAGTGCCATCCATTGCATTACTAATACCATATTTTTATCCCAATATCAGCTGCTCATTTCTGTGCTTCTACTATTATCATTTTAGTACTCACTGAAATATCTAAGTTCCATTATCTCTAAGTCTCTAAGTTCCATTATCCAACTGCACAAGTTTTCTTCCAAATTTGGCTATTTAGGTGGAATTTTTCAAAGGTTGTGCTTTGTTTTAACAGCTTCTTCCACTGATGAATCATCTTCTCAGTAGGCGGTGGTTCAAAATTTTATTCTGTTGCTTGTGTTCTTTGGCATACTGTAATACTTTTAGCTTAAATCCAATAGTATAATTTTGCTTTCTTGATGTGTCTGCCATTGATTAGGGCTTAAATGTATAACTGGAATTCACTTGTTACTCCACCAACAGCCTGGTAATTACTGAATAGTGTACTGACCGTGATTGCAATGTAAACAAACTATCTGTTAACTACATTTTGTTGCTTGGTGACTTCTTGGTTTTGCTTGCACATGTGCTGCATTGCCTCTTTTGGCTTCTAAGATACAGAGTGATTTTTAAAGATATTTATAAGGGAACAAAAATGCATATCATAAGCCAACAAATACAGTATTTAATTGAGTATTACGGTAATGCTGTAAATAAGGAAACAATTTTATTTCTTCAAGAGTGCATAAAATCAGTGGCAAACACATTTGATCACAAATTGCTTGGCATCTGGGGCCATTACTGAAAAGGTTCTAAGATGGATTGCAGGGTGGTGGCTGCAGAGCAGAAGGCAGAGCATTATGATTAATGGAAATTTTCTTCAGATTGGCATAATGTCAGAAATTGTCCCCCAAACTACTGTTTCTGATTTTAATAGACATCGATGAAGGATACAGGTCATGATGTCAAAATTTGCAGATGATGTAAAGATTGGGAGAGTTGTTAATGATCGATGTCAAGCAGCCAAGCAGTTCTCTGAGCAGTGTAAACAGGTGGCCAAGAAAGCCCATGATGTCCTATTGATGATTAATCACCAACAGCCTCGAGAGATAAGGAGGTCATAATCCCACTGTATAAGGCAACTGTAAGACTACACTTGGAATACTGTGTCTGGCTATGGATATCTCATCTAAAAAAAGACATTGAGCTGCTTGAAAGGGTCCAAAGATTTGCCACTTGAATGGCAAGATTGGGCAAAAGGGACTGTACAAGGAAAGACTTTGATTATGAGGCTACAGAGGTTGGCAGCCAGGCACCTCAGAAGAGACATGATAAAGGCAGAATTTTCACTGGAAAAATTCCACAACTAGGGGTCCTAAATTAAAATTACAGGGGAAGAGGTTTATTTCTAGAATCTATAGACTAGATTGTAGGAAGCATTCTTTTAGCTAGCAAGTTGTTGATTACTGGAGCAAATTGCCTCTACAGGTAGTTGCGGTTGACAGTTTGAATAAATTCAAAAGTCAGCTGAATAAGTTACCTATATGGAAGGGATGTGCACGATTTGTATTTTCTTATGTGCTTTTTTTAGGATGGTGCAGCAAAGGCCTGTAACTTTCTTGCACTACATGGCTAATACCAAATATAAAATTCATATACATAAATTATGCAATAAAACATAAATACAGTATATGTTTAGTAAATTAATAGTACACAATAAAATACAGACAATATCAATCTGTTTATTGCTACTTTCACATTTCAGTAATGAGCCACCTGTTGAACAGGGTGGTGATATGCAATTAAAATGGATTATGTCAGCAACAGCATGGAGGCATACCTAATACATAGCTCTATATGTATACTGTATTTACATTATTTACAATAACAGCTTGTGATACCTTTGATTTTCAGATCACTCAAAACCACTAAATGAAATGTAAATCTAGTGGTACCCCGAATCTAGTCTTTTTAGAATGTCCAAATTAGTTTCCAACAAAAAGTTTTTCCTATAGGTTTTCACCTACCTTATTCATATTATTAGCATTAGCTGATCCACTTGATGTCTCTGAGGCCATTTTTAAACAGAGAAGTTGAAACTATCTACACGGTAAGCTAAAATCAATCACTCAAACAAAATGCACATAAACAATAAGTAAACCAAAAATAAAACAGCATTACTGAGCAGTGCTTGCTAGCACTGTGCAGCTCAAAGCAATTCCTCAGAGAAGTTTTATAGCTGACTGGGCTAGCCGGGTGGGTAAAGTGCTTGCCTAGGAACCCAAAGGTCGCGGGTTCGAATCCCGCCTCGGGCTTGGATCAAAGTACTGAAAAAAAAAAAAACCTTGGGAGGTGCATTATGGCCACAGAAGCCGATGTGCCAACAACTACAAAAAAAAAAAAAAAAAAAAGTTTTATAAACACTTCAGTAATGACTGAATGGGTGAAATGGGAAGTACTTTTTAATTTTTTTTTTGATGCTATATAAGATTGCTTTCTTGCATCATATGCCTCAACTAATTCTAAAAAATGCTAATGCTAAAAACTTCAGCTAATCAGAACACCAGAGAAGCTGCTTTCTTTTCAATAATGAAAAGGAAGCAAATAAATGACATTAATAATAATGTCATTTATTTTATTAAATATAAGATATTTTTCATCTATAGCACTGAATGATCATAGTGTTTTAGAGCTGTGGACACTGGAAGCTTGTTGAAGTACAAACAGCTACAGAAAATTAGATAGAGATGTAAATTACTCATGGATACAAAAAAAAGTTAACTTTTGGGCCAATAAACAGACACCTATCAAAATTTCTCCTTGTCATAAATTAAGTTGCTTTGCAGCATTTCCAGTTTGGCCATCAGTTCAGCCCTTTTCTTGTTAATTAGTTTTGGTTAAAAGTAAATTTAGATTAAAGAACATACTTTTGAAAGTAAGTATGTTTATTGCCATTAATTTATTTCAGTTATTTCAATTGAAAAATTTAAAGAAAATATGGTATTTTTTTTTTTTTTTTTTTTGATCAGGCTTCTCAGGCACCCAAACACCTCCTAATGGGTAAATTTCTCCCAAGATGTTAGGGGTGAATCATGATATTCTAGGAGAACACAGTGCAACTCTAGGGGAGGGCAGGGTATTCAAATATACAGATTGCTATTGCAAACAAGTGTTGGGTGAACCAGTGAATCACATTAGAGCAGGGACCAACTGTCCTCTGCTCTAATGTGATTCACTCAGCACTTGTTTGTTTCAGTTTGTCAGTAACTTAAACAGGATCATTAATAATTATGTCATTCATATCTAGGGGACCAATGTGGTTCATCCTCCTAGTGTTAATAGAAGCAAAGAATTTGTTTCTACCTTTCTTTTCAGGTTCAACATAAACTAATTAGCAGCAAAAATCCAGAGAATTATCAATCTGCTTATTGCTGCTTTCACGTCACAATAAGAAGCCACTTCTTGAACAAGGTGATGACATGCAATTAAAATAGCTTATGTCGGCAACATCAAATATTTGCGCCTCTGCTTATCATCCTGTGAACCTGTGCTGCATGCGTGCATGCACACACACTGAAGCCCCCACTTCACCAACAGAAAATTTTGGTTGGTGTGTGTGTGTGCGTGCGCGCACACACACGGAATTGATGACAGCAATTTTCAATACATAATTCTTAATAGTGGTCAGATGCCTGACCACCATTAACTCAAGGTTATTATTAGTGATTTCATCTTTTCCGATACGTTTTTCCAGCAGTTTTCAATTGATGTTGAGCTTATTTTCTCCCCCAAGCTAATTCAATATTGTATGCAACGTCTTCCAGAAATTCTAGGACTTGAATTTCTGAGTTTACAACACCAGCATAGTTCACCATAATAGTATGCTTTGAAGGCTTGAATAATGCCTTGATTCATGGTTGAATCAGTGCAGTTGTATTCTTTGGCAGAAATGTGACTCTGTTCATGCCATCTTTCGATTTTAGGAAATCAGTCAAAGGATGAGCCGAGCAGTGTAACAGAGCCTTTTCTTCAAGTTTTTTGGAAAGCAAGTGGTGTCTCACTGATGGTACAAACTCGCTTCCAAACCATGAAGCAAAAATATCACAGGCCATTTCCACCTGGTGTGAGGAGGAGGAGGAGAGGAGGATGGTGATTATAACCATTGTGCTACCTGCAAAGACTCCAGAGTTTATACAAGGAGTCCTTGCAATAGCTCATAAAAATGACTTTGAGACATAACAAACAGAAAAATGCTTTCATCACTTCAGCCATGTGCAATATGCTGTAGATGTTACTTGTGATTATACTGAAGGAATGTTGTAAAATTTGTAATGTAATAAAGCTTTCTGGCAGTCACTTTGGTCATTTTTTTTCATGTTGATTATTTGTCCAAGTTATGTACCTAAGAACTATGCAATTATGAAATATATTTTCAGATATTTGAAGTGTATGATTAACAAAGGAATATTCCAATATTTAAATTTTTTCCCAAAGGAACACACACACACACACACACACACACACACACACACACACACACACACACACACACACACACACACACACACACACACACACACACACACACACACACACACGAGAGAGAGAGAGAGAGAGAGAGAGAGAGAGAGAGAGAGAGAGAGAGAGAGAGAGATCTTCAAATCCTGAAATTATTATATAGCCAACTTGCATGTGAAAATAGAGTATTACAATCAATGATTTGTATATGTGTGATTTGTATTTGTGTATGAAAACACATCTTCACAGACATCAAAAATGCATTTTTTTCAATAATCAATCTGTTTACTTAACCAACTGATTTTTCTCAAAGATAAAACTCACCAAATCTTCATGAAGAAAATGCTTAACATCATTATAGTTTTCTCTTAACCTATGTTTTACAATCAGTTCACACCATCTGTGTCTCACCTATAAACCAATGACAAGAAAAAAAAAAAAACTTTTTTTAAGAAATAATTATAGAACTCAATTATTCATTTTATTCAATCTCTCTCTCTGAGCATACGTCTGTTTTCATAATCATAAATTTTTTCAAAGTGGAAATTGCTTTTTCCTCCAATAAAAGTATGGTGTAGGAATAGGTTTGCCAGGTCCTACGTTTTTCCTGTAAGCTTTTCATTTTTTTGGTTGATTTTACTGTTTACGTTTTTAATTTGCCTGTAAGTAGGTTTCTTCCTCTTTTTACGATGAAAATCATGTTTTAATGTCCCGGTAAATATAGTTAAAAGTTGGTTGCTAACACAACCATCACGCTGCAACTATTCAAAAACTGTTGGCAACAACAGTTGCCTACCATGAGAAAGGCAGAAGAAGTCATGGAACATATAGTTCTTTCACTTTCATTGTACACTATGTGAGAGAAGGATACAATGCTTATTGCAATACCTAAAAAAAAACTATGACTTCAGTGAGAAAAAATAAGTGTTCTAAGTTAATAAACTTTTCTCTGGAAACAAAATAAATTAAGTATCAAGATTTTGAAACAGCAATTCATATTTTTCAACTCCAAGAATGTGTAAATCTGCATGAGTTGTATGAAGAGTTTTGTGAGAAATGGTTGAAGTTGCTGGAAAGTGTTAAGTGTACAGGAAATGATGTGCACAAGTGGCTTGATTTTTCCCAAAGTTCCTAAAGAAAATGTACCCAATATCAGTAGAATAGTAGGATATTTGTTAAGTATTCCTGGCTCAAAGGGTGTTTTTGTTGATGAAATTGAAGTAGATAGCTGGACACGCATCTGTGAGGTTTACCTCACAGATGCGTCTCCAGCCATTGCAATTTACAGAACTTAAGCCTCTCTTGGTAAGAGGATCCCTTCACCAATCTTGTTGCCCTTCTCTGTACACGCTCAAGCAAATCTACATCCTTCCGAAAATGAGGCCTCCAGATCTGTACGCAGTACTCAAGGCGTGGCCTGACCATTGCCTTATACAGAGGGACAATCACCTCCTTTTCCCTGCTAGCAAAATTCCTGTATATCATTGACAAAATCCCATGACCTGCCCTGGCAGCCTGTCTGTATTGCTCAGAAAACTTCATATCTGACTGCACAATTACTCCCAGGTCTTTTTCATTTTCTACCACCTTAAGTGTAGTACCACACAGTTGGCACATTTCCCTAGGGTTACTTCTACCCATATACAGTTTGTTATTTGGTTTTTAGGAGCATTAGCAACTAAGGCCATATTGCTCCGAGATATGCGGTGGTCATTCTCTGACCTTTCCGCATCCTCCATATTTGGTGGTGATGGGCTCGAATCCCGGTCTAACCCAGAAGCGTGTGCTATGCACTGCTGCTCCTTCCCACCTGGCTACGGAGACACCCCATATACAGTACTTTGCATTTGTCAAGGTTAAACTTCACTTGCCACTTCTCAGTCCATCTGCCCAAATTTTCTAGATCCTGTTGCAGTAGCACACTGCCATTACTGTCATTAAAACACCCTGCCAACCTTAGTATCATCTGCAAACTTCGACACTAAGCCTGATATATACCTTCATCAATATCATTGATAAATATACAAAACAACAGTGGACCCAACACCGAACCCTGTGGGATTCCACTAATAACATTATTCCTATTCCAGGAAGAGCAGCACACATTGATTACCACTCTGTCTTCTTCCACTCAACTATCCTTTTATCCATTGTAGCAATTTACCCTTAATACCATTCTGCTCCAATTTGTACAGTAGTCTTTCATGTGCAACAGTGTCAAAAGCTTTCCTGAAATCCAAGTATATGATATCAAAATTATTTTTTGCATCCAGTTCCTTTGTAACCACATCATAATAACCAATCAAATTTGTCAGACAAGACTTTCCCTCAACAAACCCATGCTGTGTCTGAATTATTGCTGCACTCTTGTCTAGATAATCCTGCAATGCATCTTTAACCAGTGACTCCATTATTTTCCCATAACGGAAGTTAAACTAACTAGTATGTAATTACTTGTGTCACCCTTAGATCCCCCTTTGTGTGACACATTTGCACATCTCCAGTTTGTGGGGACCTACCCTGAGTCCAAGGATGCTCTCATAATTATGGTTTTCCCATAACGGAAGTTAAACTAACTAGTATGTAATTACTTGTGTCACCCTTAGATCCCCTTTTGTGTGACACATTTGCACATCTCCAGTTTGTGGGGACCTACCCTGAGTCCAAGGATGCTCTCATAATTATGGCTAATATAGTTTGCTTACTTCCTTTGCCACCTCCTTTAATATAACTGGATAGATCCCATCCACCCAGTTGCCTTTCTTATGTTTAACTTCAACAATTTCTCCTCCACTTTGCTCTCTGTTATTACAAAATCATTAAGCACCCTGCTACAATTTGATAACCTTCTGGCATTTTCATTCTGGCATAACTCCTCATGTGTGAATGTAGATGCAAAATACTCATTCAGTTTATTTGCTATCTGAGCAGGATCATCAACAGTCGAACAATCGATAACGAGTGGACCAATCAGATTCACCCCCTTCCTTTTAGAGTTTATATATGTAGAGAAATTCTTGCTGTTTTTCTTAGCATCCTTTGCCAAAGATTTCTCGTAATCTGCCTTCGCCTGCCTAACCTCCTTTGTGACTTGATTACAGACTAGCTTATATCTGCCATAGGCTTCTGTGTCACCTGTTAATTTTTATGCAGCCCATGCATTTTTCTTCTCTGTCATGAGTCTCATTAGTTCATTTGATAACCATTTAGGCCTATACCTTGACCAATAATTCTTAATAGGTATGAAACTTTTAGTAGCTTCCACGATTAATTCCTTGAATGCTTCCCACTTAGAATTTGTTGTTGGTAACATCATCAGTTGATCCAACTGTACAGAATTTAAAAACTGTCTGAGACCACTATAGTCACCTTCATGGAAGCAAAAACCCTTTCATTTAACCCCGATGGTAATTATATCTTGAAGTAAATCCCACATCAGTACACTGTGATCACTGCCACCTAGTGGTTCCTTTACCTGCAAATTCTTATTACATGAATGATCACTGCTGATAACCAGATCAAGATATTACCTTCTCTGGTTGCCTCTCGAAGCTGCAGAAAACAATCATCCAATAAATCCACAAAAGTCTTACTTGTGTGCAAGTAACCAACCCACAAGTTCCAGTCAATATCTGGGAAGTTAAAATCCCCCATTATAAGACATTCTGATTTATTAGCCCACTCTTTTCTCTGTATAATTGTTCATTGTGCTCATTCGAGTCATTAGGCCTATAACACACTCCTACTCTTAATTTTGCTTTCGCAGTGCTTATGTCACGCCAAACTGACTCAATAGTGCACTGTTCATCTATATCAACTGGATGCACTTCTTTTGATTTTATGTTTTTCTTAATTAACAGCATAACACCTCCTCCCTTCCTATCCTGTCTATCCTTTCTGTACACATTGTACTCCCCAAATTCCAATTCTGCATTCCTAATATCTCTGTGACACCACGTCTCTGATATCCCAACAATATCCACCTTTGATGTCTTGATCAACACTTCAAATTCATCAAATGTATTTACTATACTTCTAGCATTGGTATACATGCACCTATTCTTATTCTTAGTTATGCTAACACATCCCATAAAGCCACCTGTTTCACGATGACTGCCTTTAGTCCCTGAAACCCCCAGCACCCCTCGCTCCAGGCCGCTGCTTATTCTAATAGAAGAAGTGCAAGAATGACCTTCACCTCTACCTGCAGCTACTTTTAACCTTTTAGTCTGTGAATCCCCCCCCCCCAAGCTAGCAGTTTTCCGACACACCTAACACTGCCTCGATAGCATCAGCAAATATTCTTGCACCCTTTCTATTTAAGTGTATCCCATCCCTGTAGAAGCAGTCTCTCCTGTTAACAAGAACAGACCACGCTGAAAAAAATTCTACCCGTTGAGCCTCGCACATTCCCTCCAGGGCCGAATTGATTGACAAAGCTCTCATCATGTACTCCCTCCCGTGTCTGGGCAGAATTGCAGACACTTTCAAATTTGAGAGATGTAAGAAACAGAAGTCACCGAGAATCAATCAAGGAAGAGTTACAGATTGCAATGAATTTCTCTTTTACATGTAGAGTTCCTCCAGTATGTAAAACAGGATAAACAATTGTTAAAAAGGACAAAATGTCAAAATAAGTACAATTAAAATATCAAACAATTTGAAATTTCTTGTATTTTTTAAAACTAATTTTATCTACAAAAATCTTTTTTTTTTTTTTTAGATTCAGTAATTTTAAAACAATTGAAGACATTGTTCAATTTATTTCTTATCCATTTAATGTCCACTTAGATACGAAACAAATTGCAGAAAAAATCGCAGCGATTTTGCTCGTGGAGAAAATATTACTTGAAAATTAAATTATTACAGTGCGAAACGATATCTTCCTAAAAGCCAGATCATCAGAAGAAGACTTTTGGAAATATGTTTGCCGAGAAAAGTACCCAAATGTAAAAAAAATGCAGTGAACTTTTAAATTCCTGTTTTGGTTCCACATATATGTGAATCGGCCTTTTCGTATTTGAAACAAAGACGAAGAATCGCTGTGCTCTTACGGACTTGTGTACAGAAGATTCTTTACTGTTGAACTTATCACAGTATATCCCCGATTTTGAAAGCTTGGCAGATGACATGAAGACACAAACTTTGCATAAATTAAAATTTTAAATACGTATGAATTTAAAATAAGAATTCTGAATTGTATTGAATTTTAAAATTTATAAACAACATTTTTCAATATGTGTTGATTAACTTTTTTAACCATGTGCAATGAAATTTTTGAGATGGTAGATCACGGCACATTTTGAAGGAAAAAAGTAGATCGCATTACAAATTAAGTTGGCCACCCCTGCACTAGCTGATCTGGAAGCCTCCTAGAGAGTTACCAATAGGTTTGGTCCGGCCTGCAAACACCGTTTTAGAGCTCTACCCTTGAAATGTAAGGAAGATTGGATCTCGTCATGATGTCCATCATAACCTCAAAAGTCATCAGTCATACTGCATGATGGAAGCAATGCGAAGGGTTGACCGGAACTTAGCTGTGGAGACTAAACATGGGTTCCACCACCTCAAGCCTCCAATAAGCAAAGTGGTGGTATTGCACCGGTTGATGAGGGTCATCTACCTCCTAGTATTGCCTGGTAACACAGAGGGACGGCATTCCTCCATGTGGTGTGGACACCACACCTCGATCATGAAGGTGCAAGCAGAGGATTTGGTTGTCACAGACCATAGGGACTTTGCCGAAAGAGGACTTTGCTGTAAGAAGCATATTCATTTTCCAAATAATATGCCAAAATTCAAATTTCTTCTATGCAAAAGAAAACTGTTAAGACAGTTTCTGTTGTTCAGGAAAGGTAGGGATTTATTAGTATAATTGGTTCAAGGATAGTTGTCAATTTAAGCATAAACAGTGCCTTAGGGCACCGTTGTTCTGAAGTTAAAGAATTCAAGTGACACAAAATATGGTGGAAAAAACATATCAGCAAAGTAGAAAAATGTTTTAGTGTTTAGTTCAAATTCTTTAAACAAGATAAAAAAACCATAACTAAAGTAGCCAACAAATGATAACAATGAAGTTAAAATAGAAGAGAATGATATTTCAGGAGAGAGGGCAAATGTTTTGCTGAGTGGAAGATGTCAGTGAAGAAGAAAAGACAGAAATGGGAAATTTTGAACACTATTTTGATTATCAAAATAGAAAAAGTGACGAAAAAAAAAAAAACCAAATAAATATGTTTATTAAAAAAAAAACTCCTCAGTGTAAAAAAAGGTAAAGGTAAACTGCAGCCATTATCAATCCACTGCAGAAGAAGCCTCCTCAACAATTCATGCTGAGGGAAAATGGACCATAATTTGCCACTTTGGTCCAGTGCAGGTTGGCAGATCAACCGTATTTAGCAGTCAGGGGCTTGAACCCCGGTCTACTCAAAGAGCATGTGCTACTGCACTCCCACTCCTGACCACTTGGCTACTGAGGCCCTTCAGTGTACCAAGCATAAAAGGTAATAACTATCTTACAGACAAGGGTTAAAAATATTACTGAATTACTGAAAAAGTCATGTTTTTGGACAAATAGGGGAACTTAACAAGAAACTGTTCTTGTTAGGGAACATAATAACCTATTCAACTTTGTTGATCTTGAAAAAGCATACACAAGAGTAACAATAAATCTCATTTTTCAAATTTTATAAAAATATGCACCAAGGATAAGTTATAGGATGGCATATTCTTCTCATTATAATTTTTAACAATTTTTAATTGGCATCCTTTAAGGGAAAAAAAAAAGATTGTATAAAAATAGAAAATATGCAATATGGATTGAAGCATTGGGAAAGGGGTTTAGGGTTAAAACAAAGTTGGTTTCACTTTACCAGGACTCATTTTTATAATACTCATTGATTATTTAATCTGGCAGTGATTCTCCTCCCCCTATTGTAGCAAAAATGGAGAGGATCTGACAGCTGCCCATTTTAAATAATTTTTTTTTTGGAAAACTTTTTTGGGATTTTTGAATTCTTCTTTAACAATGCAGTATTTCATCTTTTTTTAAATGATTGCAGTACTTACTGTTTGCAATTTTTAAGTTTAGAAAAAAAATTAAAAATTTTAAAACAAGCAGTTTTACACCTTCTATTTTCAAAAAAAATTAATTAAAAAAAAACATATTAGACATAAAAGAGTCTTCCATTTTCAAATTTAAGACTATTAAATGCATGAAATTTCAAAGTGCACCTGCACTTATATTTTGGCTTATTATGCATACAGGCTGGCTTCAATTAACATGATTAATTCATCCCACAAGTGTGTTGCACAAAACAGAAATGCATTAATCGATTATAATTGGTCTGTGACCTTTAGGAATGTCCATAAAGAATTTTAAAAATACCTTTTAAATAGTTTTTTAACTGTATACCATGTAAAAGATAATTAAAATATTTATAGAATTAAATGTTTATTGCATAAAATACACAACTATTTGTTATGGAAATATTTGAACAGAGTTGTTGGCTTTCTTTTTTTCATCACACAATTTTCAATAGTTGAAAACAAGCATCTCTAAGCCATGGGAAAATAACATGCTTCTTTTGATGTTAGGATCAACATCCATTACCTTTTGTTTGAGGTTCTCTGCGATACAAAAGATTTCACCTAGTTGTTCTTTTATCGTTATCTCCTTTGAGGTAACATTTTCATCTGGCTCACACTCTTTTTCTTCAGCTTCTTTGTATGCAGGCTGTTCCTTTATTTTAAGGAGATCATTGTCACTTAGCTGTTCTGAATGCAAATTTTTTTTTTTTTTTTTTATGTAAACCCCAAATACCAGAGGTATTAGAACCTATAGTATCTAGTACCATGCTTGGATTGGAGGTTGAGAAGACGAAAGAAGATATTTGTTGACATTGGACTTGAACTTCTGTAGACTGTAATTTTCAGGAAATACGTATGAAGGAAGGTTGTTCCAGAAAATGGCAGTTGAATGAATAAACAAGGAAGATGAAAAGTTCGTTCTGTGAGTTTGAAGTTGGACAGTAAACGGATGTTGGCTGGTCGCTGCCCGTGTTCGGACTGTTTTGAAAGAGAGAGCAGGAATTATAGAAGCCAATTCAGAAGAACAGTGCCCATGGAAGTATCTGTAGAAGAGGCATGCAGCAGAAACAGCACATCTATGAGACAGTGAGTGGAGAGATTCTGTTAGAGATGAATCATTAATTAACCTAACTGCCCTCTTCTGAATGGAATCGAGAAGACTGAGAGAGGTTTTGGGGGGCACCACGCCAGATGTGGCAACAATATTCCATGGCAGGGGGAATTTGTGATTTATAAAGAGTGAGCAGTTGTTTGGAAGAAAAGTAACGCTGAGAGCGAAAGAGAAAACAAAGTTTTTTAGATGCAGAAGAAGCAATATTTGTAATGTGCTTTTGCCAAGTGAGATTAGAAGTCAGGGTAATACCCAACAGAGATATATCATTTTGCCTAGAAATCGGAGTGTCACTAAAGATAAACATAGGAGCAGAAGAATCCTTTCTGCAAGATATAAGACAAGACTGAGTTTTAGAAGGGTTGAAATCAACTAAGTTGTCTTTGCCCCACTGGAGAATTACCTGAAGATCAGTATTTACGGAATTGGTAGCAGATTTTCGAGAAGTTGAAGCTGATTGAGCAGGACAAGGTTTCTCAAAATGGAAAGTGGAATGCAATGTGCTATCATCAGCAAAACTATGGATAGGATTTCCAGTCAATGGAAGAAGGTTATTAATATACAAGAGGAAAAGAGTGTGGGAAAGAACTGAACCTTGGGGGACACCGGCATTAGTGGAGTAGTTAGAAGACAGAGAGCCATCTACCATCAAATTCAGTGAGAGATCAGAGAGAAAACTGGATAACCAATTACTATAAACAGTTGGCAAACCATAAGATGGAAGCTTGTTTAGAAGACCTTTTTGCCAAACACGATCAAAAGCCTTAGAGATATCAAGAGCAATTACTTGTGTTTCACTGAACCTTTCCATTGAATTAGTCCATAAATGGGTAACATAAGCCAGAATATCACCAGTGGATTGACATTGACGGAATCTATACTGGCGATCATTGACAGAAGGTTTCTAGGTAGTTTAAGAGTTGGTGGTTAATTGATTTCTCCATTACTTTAGAAAGAGTAGAAGTAATTGCAATGGGACGATAATTGGATGGGAGAGATTTGTCACCCTTCTAAGGAACTGGCTGGATATGAGCAAATTTCCAAGCAGAAGGAAAAACACCTTTGGAATAAGAAAGCGAAAAAAAGGTGACAAAGAATACGAGTAAGTTCAGGAGCACAGATTTTGAGAACAAGTGGAGAAATACCATCGGGACCTGGAGCTTTCTTAGCATCAAGATTCGTCAAAATCCTTATGACATCCTTTTGACGGAAGACCACAGGAGGCATTGAATGGAGCGTGTTGAGAATGGTGGGAGGTGTTTTACAAAGATCATTAATACATGAGGTGGAAGAAAAATGGGATGCTAGCTGGTCAGCTTGGCTGAAGTGACAACAGAACCATCTCGTTTGGACAGAGGTGGGAGCAGAGATGGGCAAAAGTTGCGGCCAATAGCTTTGGCAAGAGACCAGAATGCTCGGCTACCATTAGGGCAAGAAGCAAGTTTTCTACTCTTAGCCTGTTTCAAACTATAGTTTGGACTGATTAATAACTGCTTTACAATTGTTGCGAGCTTTGGTGTAGGCAGAAAATGAAACTGAAGAATTAGAAACAAGCCAATTACGATATGCAACATTCTTCCCTTGAACAGCCTTTGTGCATTTATTGGAAAACCAACGTTTAGATAAAGAACGAGATTTTAAAGTGGAGTGTGGGATAAAGGATTCCATTCCTGCAAGAATAATTTCACTGACACGATCTGAGCAAACATTGACATTAGAAGTTTTGAAACAGTAATCTGACCAACGAAAAGAAGAAAAGAAGTCTCGCAGGTCATCCCATTTTGCATTCTTGTAAAGCCAAACAACATGAGGTTGGAAATAGCCATGAGATAAAGGTTCCATTGGAGAAGAGACAATCACCAAGTTGTGATCTGAAGTGCCTAAAGGACCTCTCACTTCGACCGTGTACTTAGAAGGGTTGTTTGTGAGAAAAAGATCAAGCGTATTGGCTGTATGATTAGGATTGTCCGGTATTCTTGTAGGTAAATGAACAATCTGTGCTAGGTCATTAGTAACTGCAAAAGCCTCAGCATCTCAACCAGCTGGGTTGGTGTGACTAGAAAACGGAAGCCAGCTGGAGTTGTGAACATTAAAATCACCAAGGAAAATTACCTCACTGTTAGGAAAGTTGGACTGGAGAAAGTCAAAGAGTTCCAAGTGATTAGTGGAGTTGGGAGAACGGTAGAGACAACAGATGAATTTGACACAATGAGGTAGAGAGATTTTAAGCCAGAGAAGATCAAAGAGAGGAGATTCCAAATTGCCAAGTCTCTGACAGGGAATATCAGAACGGACATATGCACAAGTACCACCTTTGAGGCGAAAGGAATCATACAGCGAATAATTTGGGCATCTGAGATGAGCAGTAGTTGAATCAACCGATAACTGAGATTCTGTCAGAAAAAGTACATGGGGTTTGGCAGACTGCAAGTGGAAATGGACATCGTTGAGATTAGAATTGAAACCACGTATATTTGTGAAATGAATTAGGAAGGGCTTGGGAGGTTTAGATCTTTTTGCAGATAAGCTTGCTCTATTAGTTTGACAATTCATGGTGTATTCAATAGTAAGAAAAAGTGGGTGGGACATACTGTATGAAGTAATGAAATTTTTGGATATGGTGTACACATGGTAAGAATATACCCAGATCCTTGACATAACGTGGCCTGAACAATGCTCCCTGCATACACACTACTCGGACTCCCACCAGTCACTATCTGGCAGAGTAGAGGTAGCAAGATTATACACAGCTGATCCGGAAGCCTCCTAGAGAGTTACCAATAGGTTCGGTCCGATGTACTAACTAGCGGCTGGCCTGCGAACACCGTTTTAGAGCTGTACCCTCAAAATGTAAGGAATATTGGATCTCGCCACGATGTTCATCATAACCTCAAAAGTCATCAATCAATACTGCATGATGGAAGAGATAGGGAAGGGTTGACCGGAACTTAGCTCCAGAGACTAAACATGGTTCCACCACTTCAAGACTCCAATAAGCAAAGTGGTGGTATTTCATCGGTTGATGAGAGTCATCAACCACCTAGTACTGCCTGGTAACATAGAGGGGCGGCTTTCCTCCATGTGGTGTGGGTGCCACACCTCGACCCCTGCTTATGTTGGTTCGCACCTGGGTGGTCACCCACCATGTACTTGTGCATGGAGGTTATACCCAGGATTACTAACAGTCCCACCATCGTGAAGGTGGAAGCAGAGGACCTGGCTGTCATAGACTGTCCGGACTTCGCCAAAATTGGGTCCACTTGACTTGAGTGTCATCCGAATATCAGTTCCATTAACGTTTTAGACTCCCATGTAGCAAGTACAGCTTGTCTGGCATTTCTGAGAGAATGTCTGTAACAACCTGAAGGACGATATTTTTTGTATATACAGTAGAACCCGGATAAGAAATTCCCGCATAAGAAGTAGTTTGTAGAAGTACTCTGTAGTTTGATTTTTTACATCCCAATTTCAACTTTATATGTTGTAATGTATTATTTTCCCACGTAAGAAGTTTCCTGGATAAAAAGTTTTCCGGCATAAAAAGTTTGTGATAAAGAATGCACAGTGTATTATTATAATGAAGTTTTCCTCCTTAATGTTTTTTAAATATAGATATTATTTATTCTTAATATTAAAAATTATTAAACAATATAAAAAATTGGTAATTGAACAAGTTAGTGCCAAGCATCATTTTAGTTTTTGTAGTCAACCACAGAAGTAGATGAAGTGGCATCGCTTTTGATATACTTGTATTTCATATTGTGAATGCCTCACAACAAGTTTGCCCTGATATTGCACTATCTCCAATAAAAGCTTCACCAATGGAGAGGACTAATGTTATTATTCTCGGGAAGGTGGTATCTGCCGAGAAACCATTGGCAAAGTGTTGCCTATTCGAGAATTCATCGTTGAAGCATTGCTTATTCGAGGTAGTTCAATATTGGGGCAACTTGTTGTGAAGGCATTCACTATATCTAACAGAAACGGTGTCATTTCACCTAATTCAGTAGTTTACTACCAACTAAAATGATGCTATGCACTAAATTGTTCGATTAGTGAATTTTCCATAGTCAGAGGTTTTCAATGCTAAAACCTTTTTAGTATAAACGTTTTGATATAATGAAGTGACATATTGCAATTTTTTTCATCAATATGCATAACTGGATACGTAGACCACATTAAGCATTAAATTCTGATGGTTGTGAACAATTCTGAATTACTTAGTGGATCGTTGCTCTGTCTTATTGTAATTATGACTTTTTAAGGTATGTTGAAACTCCAAAGAAGTTCATGCTTCCAACTTGGTAATGAGTTTAAACCACAGAATGTTAAGCAATTAGAAATATTCAGTTTAAAAATGTTTCCCATAGGCAGAGTAAAATATTTATAAATTCTGAAATAGTACTTAAAAATCAGCTTTAACTTATGCATGCGTATGTTTTTTCATTTTTATTTGTGTAGTTAATATTTCATATCCTTTGGTAATTTTCCCTTCTAAGAAGTTTTCTCCAGTAAGAAGTTCTAAACCCCAATGCCTTGGAAAACTTCTTAGCCGGATTCTACTGTATATCATATATTTTATCTAAATGGATATTAACCATCCAGCTGGTGTATTTTGTACACCAAAAATTGCAAAACATATGAATTTAAAAAGACTTATTTCTAATGATGTTTTTTTGACAGTATTAAACACTATGGCAGAATCAGGCCTCCGTAGGCGAGTGTTCAGGAGCAGGAGTGCAGTAACACACGCTTTGAGTAGACCGGGGTTCAAGCTCCCGGATTCTAAATACGGTTGATCTGCCAACCCACACTGGATAAGCGTGGCAGATTATGATCTATTTCCCTCAACATGGATCGTTGAGGAGGCTTTCATCCTGAAGTGGACTGAAAATGGCTGCAGTTTACCTTTTTTTTTTTTTTTATGTCAGAATCAAGAATAAAATTTACAATTGTCAAAAATTTGGTTCCTTTTAGCTCTTTTCTTATTCATAGTAATTAGTATGGTGGTTTTCTTAACTTTCTAGGTTGACTGCCAAAAAAAAAAAAAACTTCTAAAATTGATGGGAACAAAAATTGGTAAACAAAAAACACTAGTCCATTTTAAAATTACAGCTGTCTGTATTATATTATTTTCATATTTTTTAAAATATTATTTTTATTTAAAATGCTAAAATAAAGTAAATTTACTTACATCAGCATTTTGAACAGAAAGTCCATAAAAATTATTTATATGTCTTAAAATGTATAGAGGCAGGTAATTTTCCTCCAACAGCAGCTCCATCAGCAAAAGAAGTTGATCACTGCTAAGCTATGTGAAAGAATATTTTGACATTAGTATAACAAACAAAATTTAATAATGTACACTGTTATCATATATATTTTCATATTGTATATATCATTCAATTATGAAAATAAATTCTGTCAACACTATTCCAATATTGAAATCTCTAAGTAAATTTATACTGACATGTAATAAATTAAGATTTATAATAAGAATAGAACACCCATATAACACATTAAATTAAAGTACTGATTTCAAGTGCTTTCTAAACAGAAAATATTTTCACATGATAAATATTTAAAGAATTTTATAGATTTCATACTTAAAAACTTACACTAGAGTAAAAAATAATTAAAAACCAATTTAACACAATTAAAAATATTAAAAAGAATCTAACAAAAATATTCAAAACGATTTTCCTTCCTGAAGCTGACAATGCTTTGACCATATGTCGTGATCACAGGAATGAAAATTCATTGAATTTTCATTGAGATCATGCAGGCAGCAGCCGAGTCAGTTATTGCAAAGTCATGCTGTACAGTGGTTGTTTTACGTTTGTTCTGTGTCATGGTAATCGGATTCTGAAGAAATTTTGCTTGCAGTTGTTTACGATCACACTAGGTACATATGTATACATCTTGTGGGTTAGAATAGATTAAAAACTGTACCAAACAGTGCACTGATTTTGGTTTCCCCTTCCCCTTTTTTTCAGTACATTTAAGACCCCTGTCAAGATGCCACATAAAGGTTTGTCACTTTCAGAAAACATTGCTATTCTTGACAAGATAAAAAGTCAACCTCCTAACATCAGTCATCGTCAGCTAGCAGAGATAATAAAGGTGCCAAAATCTACAATTTCACGACTGCTACAGCAACAAGAAAAACTTAGAGAGGAGCGGACATTGCGCATGGATTTAAAGAAAACATCTCATAAGCGAAAGAGGGAAGGCAAAGATCCAGACGTCGAAGATGCTTTGAATCAATGGTTTTCCACTGTATCTAAACAAGGAGTGTGTGTAAGTGGCCCTATGATAAAAACCAAGGCAGAAGAGGTTGGCCAAAAAGCTAGGTCATGTAAATTTCAAAGCGACGGATTGTTGGTTGTCTCGATGGAAGTGTAGACATGACATTAGTTACAAAAAAGCACATGACAAGAAGGACAGTGCTGATGCTACGAGTGCTGAGCAATGGAAATCTGTAAAACTGCCAGAGTTGCTTAAAAAATTTAGTGGGGATGACAATTTACAATGCCGATGAAACAGGTCTGTATTATCGTGCTACGCCGGATGGTTCCCTCAGCTATCAACAAATAACACTGTCTGGTTCAAAGAAAGCAATGGATTGTGTAAAAGTGTTGTGCTACTCAAACATGTCAGGAAATGATAAACTAAAACTTTTGGTTATTGGTAAAAATGCCAAACCTCGTTGTTTCAAGGGGCTTACAATAGGCAGTTTGCCAGTTTCGTATTATGCCAATAAGAAGGTGTGGATGACCACATATATTTTTACGCAATGGCTAATGAACTGGGACGCGGAACTGTAACGGAAGTCCAGAAAAATTCTGTTGATATTGGACAACTGCACTGCACTGCACACTCTAATGTAGCTGGTTTAAAAAATATTGAACTGGAATTTTTACCCCCCTAACCACATCCCTGATACAGCCTATGGACACGGGAATTATAAAAAATTTGAAGACCTATTATCGCGGAAATCTGGTTAATCACATCCTTGAAGCAATTGAGGAAAATCTGCTGACATCTTCGAAATCAATAAAGGTTAGTGCAAAAGTTTCAAATGTTAAAATGTTCAAATGCTATACAATTTATCGCCGATAGCTGGTGAGGAATAAGCAGCAAAACAATTCAAAATTGTTTTGCTAAATGTGGTTTCGTGACTAATCGTGATTCAGACGCGATAAGCTGTACAGAAAATGAAATGGCTTTGGAACTGCAACAGGTCCAAAATTGTGAAGAATTTTTAATGATTGACGATAACCTTCAATACCACAATGAAAATGAAGATTATGAGGAAACGATTATTGAACAAATTGCAGCAAAACACTCAGAGACACCAAAAGACCAAGAAAATGATGACGATGATATACCTAAGCGAGTGACTAACCAGGATGCCAGGAAACGTATCGTTGAATTGAGATGTTATTTCATGCAGGAAGGCAATAAAGACAGTCCTTTATCAGCATTAGATACCTGCACCGACTTTGTTCAATTGCAGTCCATAAAGAGAACACATCAGGGTACACTTCATAATTTTTTTTTTCAAAGAAACAACCCTTAAGTAATGTGTAACCTTTGCTTGAGACGGACATTATTTTGTACTGTATCTTCATTTTACATATGTACATACGTACATTTTGTTTGCTTTTAGCTTTAGTTATTTTTAAATAAATGTTTGTACCAATATAACTTAAATACAATGTGCTTTCTTTAAATACCACATTCCTTTTATTTTATTCATACCTTTTTGCCTCCGTTAGAATGTTCTTTTCAGCTAATTAAAATTTCACTTAATTGAACCAAAGTGATCTGTCCCAATTAACCGGAATTGACTGTATTAATATCAACATAGAATCTATTGAGCATTACAGCTCTGATTTGTACTAAATAGATTTCATACAAACATAATGGTGTGCAAATACTGGGATACTTTAACAATTTTTTTTTTTTTTAATGAAAACCTTAAGCACGAGAGGTATTAGAACCTACAGTACTTAGTAGTGTGCATGGGTTGAAGGTTGAGAAGATTAAAGAAGATATTTGCTGACATTAGACATAAACTTCTGTAGATTGTAATTTTCAGGAAATACATATGAAGGAAGATTGTTCCAGAGAACAGAAGTTGAATGAATAAATGAGCAATAAGAAAAGTTGGACAGCAAAAGGCTGTTGACTGGTTACAGCATGTGTTCAGACTGCTTTGGAAGAGGGAGCAGTAATTATAGAAGCTAATTCAGAAGAACAGCACCCATGGAAGTATTTAGAAAAGACATGCAGCAGAAGGATGTCTATGAGACAAAGAATGGAGAGACTCTGTTAGAAATGAGTCATTAATTAACCTAACTACCCTCTTTTGAATGGAATTATAAGCTTGCGAGAGGTTCTGGGGGCACCACCCTGGATGTGTGAACAATATTCCATGGTAGGGTGGATTTGCGATTTATACAGAGCAAACAACTGTTTGGAAGAAAAGTAATGCCAAGAGTGATAGAGAAAACCCAGTTTTTTTGATGCAGAGGAAGCAATATTTGTAATGTGCTTATTCTGAGAGAGAGAGGTCAGTGTAATTACTAATAGAGATATATGATCTTGCCTAGAAATCGGATTTCATCAAAGATAAGCAAAGGAGAAGATGAATCCTTTTAGTGAAATATAAGACAGGGCTGAGTTTTAGAAGGATTGAAATCGACTAAGTTATCTTTGCCCCACTGGAGAATTACACGAAGATCAGCATTTAAGGAACTGGTAGTGGATATTTGAGAAGTTGAACCTGTTTGTGCAGGGCACGGTTCTCAAACTGGAAGGTGGAATACAATGTGCTATCATCAGCAAAACTATGAATACGATTTCCCGTCAATGGAAGAAGGCCATTAATATACAAGAGGAAAAGAGTAGGAGAAAGAACTCAAGCTTGGGGAACACCAGCATTAGCACAGAAGTTAGAAGGCAGACAGCCATCTACCATCACTCGCAGTCAGAGAGAAAACTGGACACCCAATTACAAAAAATTGGAAATACATAAGATGGAAATTTATTTAGAATTCCTTTATGCCAAATACAATCAAAAGCCTTTGAAATGTCAAGAGCAACTGCTTGAGTTTCACCAAACGTTTCCACTAAATTTGTCCATAGATGGCTAACATAGGCCAGCTTATCACCAATAGATCAACATTGATGGAATCCATATTGGTGATCATTGATCAGATGGAAGTTTTCTAGATAGTTTAAGATGTGGCAATCAATTGATTTCTCCATTACTTTAGAAAGAATAGAAGTGCAAATGGGACGATAATTGGATTGGAGGGATTTGTCACCCTTTTTAAGAAATGGCTGAATATCAGCAAATTTCGAAGCGGAAGGGAAAACACCTTCGGAATAAGAAAGTGAAAATTGATGACACAGAACAGGAGTAACTTCAGGAGCACAGGTTTAGAGATCAAGTGGAGAAATACCATCAGGACTAGGAGTTTTCTTAGCACCAAGATTCGTCAAAATCCTTCTGATATCCTTTTGGATGGAAAACTACGGGAGGCACTGAAGGGAGTGTACCAGGAATGGTGGGAGGTGGCTTACATAGACCATTAATACATGTGTCGGAAGAAAAATAGGATGCTAGCGGCTTTATCTTTGGCTGATGTGAAAATAGAACCATCTGGTTTTGAAAGATGTGGGAACAGAGATGGGCAAAAGTTGCGGCCAATAGCATTGGCAAGAGAACAGAATGCTCGACTAACATTTGGACAAGAAGCAAATTTTCTACTCTTAGCCCGTTTGAAATCTACTTTGTAGTGATTAACACCTGCTTTACAATTGTTGCGAGTTTTGGTGTTGGCAGAAATAGAACCTAGAGATTTGGAAACAAGCCAATTATGACATACAACATTCTTTTCTTGAACAGCCTTACAGGGCTGCCGCAAGTGGGTAGGTGAGGTAAGCGTCGCTTAAGGGAGGCAGTTCAAGATGGAGCCAAAAAAACTTTTGACATATACAGTAGGACCTCTGTTTAATTAACGAAATTCTTTATAGCAAAATTTTCTATTTAGTGATATGGGCAATATCACATGTTCTTTCATTTCGCTCAAAGCGTTTCATAATTTCGTTTTTTACCTCTATTGATGGAGGTGGACTGGCCCAACCGAGTAAATCCTGGTGGGCTGGAGGCAGGTGTAATTTTGGCCATAAACACTTGTATGAGGCCGCTATAAGTTTTCCCCAGTAAGAATTTTTGACAGTCTATCGATATTGCTTTTCTTTTTTTCTCTGAATCTGTAGTATCTTCACCAGCACGCTTCCTTTTCACACTTTTCTCAAGTATTTTACTCATTTTTAGGGAATAAAACACAATTACAGTATAAAAAGAACAAAAATGAGGAGGCAATCTTGATACACATAAACAAAGCTGAAGTCGTGTAGCAACAAAGCAGAAAAGACAAACACTATTATCCCCTCACGCTAGCTCACATTTTACTAAAACACATTTTGGAGATCACTACCATAAAACAATAAAAACGATTTCCAATTGCATTCCTGCTAGTGGAATCTGTTATAAACGGGTAGTAAACTCGATCTAATTGAATTTGCGATAACACCGACAGCTGGAATTGTGAGTTTTCATGTTATTATGGTGAAATGTGTTTCCCCTTCACTGAAATCTTCAATCGTATGAAAAACATAAATACATTTTCTGAAACTTCTCTTCTTTCAGTTCGGGTGATTTTGTGTTCGACTGCCATTTCTTGTAAACAAAAGCGAATCGTTCACAAGCGAATTCGGTTTGTGTTATATATGACATCGTTCCCCTATTTATAAATCGTGTATGATCGAATTTGTGTAGTGTAAACGCAATGTGTACAGGAAGGATATACAGGACAGGAATGGAGGAGAGGATATGCTGTTAGTTAAGAAACACATAAAATCTAAGGAAGTGCATTCAACTGATGTTGGAGGACAATGTAATGCTGAGTCTGTTCAGTGTGACATAAGCACTGGAAAAGGAAAAATGAGAGTAGGTGCGTGTTATAGGCCTAATGAATCTGATGAGTATAATGAGCAATTGTGCAGAGAAATAGAGTGGGTCAGTAAATTAGTGTCTTATAATGGGGAATTTTAATTTTCCAGAGATTGATCTGATTATCATTAGTGACTCAACATGCATTAGGAATCTGCAGATAAAGGAACCACTAGGTGGCAGTGATCACAGTGTGCTGAAGTGGGATTTACTCAAAGAGGTAACTACCATCAGGGATAAAGGGAAGGGTTTTTGCTTTCGTAAAGGTAACTACGGTGGTCTGAGACAGTATTTAAATTCAACTGATGATGTTGGTAACATCATCATCAGTTGGGACCAACTGATGATGTTACCAACAGCAAATTCAAAATGGGAAGCATTCAAAGAATTAACCTTGGAAGCTACTAGGGTTTTCATACCAACTAAGAACTATTGTTAATAAAGATTTAGGCCTAAATGGATGTCAGATGAACTAATTAGCCATGTGGCAGAGAAGATAAAATGCATGGGATACATATAAATTAACAGGTGACACAGAAGCCCATGATAGATATAAGCTGGTCTGTAACCAAGTCACAAAGGAGGTTAGGCAGGCAAAGGCATATTACGAGAAATCTTTGGGAAAGGATGCAAAGAAAAACAGCAAAGAGTTCTTTACTTATATAAAATCTAGAAGGAAGAAGATGAATCAGATTGGTCCACTTGATATCGATGATTCAACTGTTGATGATCCTGCTCAGGTAGCTAACAAACTAAATGAATATTTTGCATCTACATTCAGACATGAGGAGTTATTCAGGGAGGTGGATGCCAGAAGTGTATTAAATTCTGGCAGTAAGCTATATAATCTTGTAATAACTGAGTGGAGGAGAAATTGTTGAAGATAAACATAAGAAAGGCACCAGGTGTGAATGGGATCTATCCAGTTATATTAAAGGAGGCAGCAAAGGAAGTTTTGTTTGTTTGTTTGTTATTTGGTTTTTAGGAGCATTAGCAACTAAGGCCATATTGCTCCGGGATATGCGGTGGTCATTCCCTGACCTTTCCGCATCCTCCGTATTTGGTGGTGACGGGCTCGAACCCCGGTCTAATCAAGAAGCGTGTGCTACGCACTGCTGCTCCTTCCCACCTGGCTACGGAGTCGCCTACAAAGGAAGTAAGCAAACCCTTAGCCATAATTATGAGAGCTTCCTTGGACTCAAGGGAGGACTTGGACTTGGACACCCCATGAACTGGAGATGTGCAAATATGACCCCAATCTTCAAAGGAGGATCAAAGGGAGCAGGTAATTACAGACCTGTTAGTTTAACTTCTGTTCCAAGGAAATTAATGGAGGCACTGGTTAAAGAAGCATTGCAGGATCATCTAGACAAGTCTTCAGTTGTAGCTCGGACACAGCATGGGTTTCTTAAGGGGAAGTCTTGTATGACCAAGTTGATTGGATACCATGATGTAGTCACAAAGGAACTAGATGCAAAGAATAATTTTGATATCATACAAAGTATATTTGGATCTTAGAAAGGCTTTTGATACTGTTGCACATGGAAGACTGCTGCACAAATTGGAGCAGTGTGGCATTGGAGGCAAATTGGATTCGCCCAGGATTCAGTGTTGGGTCCATTGCTGTTTTCTGTATTTATTAATGATATTGATGATGGTATATCAAGCTCAGTGTCCAAGTTTTCAGACGATATGAAGATCGGCATGGTTGTTAATGACACTAATGACAGTACGCTGCTGCAGCAGGATCTAGAAAAGTTGAGCAGATGTGCTGAGAGGTGGCAACTGAAGTTTAACATTGACAAATGTAAAGTACTGCATATGGGAAACAGTAACCCCAGAGTTTCTATCAACTGTGTGGTACTACACTGACAGTGGTAGAGAGTGAAAAGGATCTGGGGGTAATTGTGCAGGCAGATATGAAGTTTTCTGAGGTGCAGATGGTCTCCAAGTGTAGCTCATGGTGTCTTGGCAATGATATACATGGATAATGAGGTGATTATCCCCTTGTATAAGGCAATGGTCAGGCTACAACTTGAGTACTGTATACAGGTCTGGAGGCCTCATTTTAAGAAGGACGTAGAGCTATTGGAACAAGTACAGAGAAGGGCAACAAGATTAGTGAATGGAACAAAGGGTTAAGAAAGGCTAAAGTTTTGAAGTTTACGAAGAAAGGCTTAAGTTTTGTAAATTACAGTGTCTGGAGAGTAGGTACCTGCGAGGTGATGTGACTGAGGTGTATAAAGCCTGGAATGGCTTGAGCATGCTCTATGCTGATGGGATTCTTCCCCTTGCTCAGAATAATTGCCTGAGAGGGCATAAATTCAAATTGAGGAAAGACAGTTGTAGGACAGATGTCCAGAAGTTTGCCTTTAGCCAGCGGGTGGTTGACTGCTGGAACAAACTTCCATCTGTCGTAGAAGTTGATAGCTTAAACAGATTCAAGGCAGAACTTGACAAACATATGGGGCAAGTGGATGGGTGAAACGAGAAGGGTGTTTTTTTTTTTGGTTGATGCTATATAAGCTTGCTTTCTTGCATCATGTGCCCTTACTAATGCTAAACTCGGATCTAATTTTAGGAATTTTGTTTTAAGGTTAATTTTATATAAGTAAACAATAATAAATAAGCATTTCCCAGCTGTCTTTGCAATAGTGGCATAGTATTTAGGGTTAGGCACCACCTGTGGTTTCCCACATCTGCACTGCATGTACTCTGTGTTGGAATGCAGAACTACTGCATAAGCCAGAAAAAAGTGTAGTGTCTGGTTTATGCAGTATTATGTTATGTTCTGTTATTGTGTCTCTGGCTACTTGGCTGCGGGGACCTTAGTGGAACCCTATGTTGCCCACCGCCACCACTGGGAAGTGAGCCAGGCTGCCTTGATACTCTGGCTGATCTCCGCCAGGGTTGCCTGAGCTTTCTGGATAGAGACAAAAAAAAAAAAAAAAAAGAAAAAAAAAAGGGAAGAGAGTGGGGAAGATAGTAGAAGTGGTGTAGTCAAAGTAGGTAAAAGGAGGAGGATAAGGAAAGAAGGCATCCTCCAGCAGAAAGAAGAGGTGGGAAGGGAGAAGTAGGAATCACCCCTGGTCTGGGAGTCCACCGAAGGCCAGGGAAAGGAAGACAGCTTGCAGAACAAGGGAGGTCTGCAAAGTTGGGAAGGTGCAACGGGAAGTGTCCGAGTTTGATTTATATCAGTTTAGTGCTGTCATTCCAACGTGGAAGATGTTTAGTTAGGTGTTCATTCAGTTCAGAAAGTGGCCGGTGATGAGAGAAGAGCATATACGAGGAGAGATCACAGCTGTTTCAGGAACGTCTGGTGTGGATGTCTATGTTGTGGGATCAGACGTGGAGATATGATACCAATGCCTTTTGAAGACTGCTGAGGCATACCTGCTAAAAACTAAAAACGCTTCTTTTGATTTTAACAGGTTTCTTTCTGGACTGAGTGTGATTAAATTTATATCCAATAACAGTTGATTACGTAGGTCCAGGTAGATGTTACATGAGTGCATTTCGTGGTGCCAGTCCTCCAGTTCTCCACAAACACAATGGGCACTGTTTACAAGCCCAAAGTCCTGAAGTCGCTTTTTGAATGACCCATGTCCTGTCAGAAGAAAGGTAGCATGTAAACCTGCAGAAATCAAGCCCTTCCCCTAAAGGGCACCCCCTGCTCCCCCACCAATCCTGCCAACCCCCTCCACACTCACTTCAACAACTCCACAGCCCTCCCAAAATGAAGCCTCCAGACCTGCACACAGCACTCAAGGTGCGGCCTGACAACCGCCTTATACAAAGGGACAACCACCTCCCTGCCCCCGCCAGCAAAACTCCACGACCTGCTCAGGCAGCCCGTCTGCACTGTTCAGAGAACCCCTACACCTGACCGCACAATTATCCCCACCCCCAAAGTACAGCACCACACAGCCGGCACACCTATCCCGGGCCACTGCCACCCATACGGAGCACTCTGCACACGTCAATGTCAAACCCCAGCCCATCTCCTCCAGATGCCGCTGCAGCAGCACACCGTCCTCACCATCATCAACAACCCAGCCAACCCCAGCACCATCCGCAGACCCAGACACTATGCACAACACACCTTCACCGATATCATTGACAAATACACAAAACAACAATGGGTCCAGCACCAAACCCCAGGGGACCCCACCAACAACACCAGTCCACGCAGAGCAGTGTCCCTCTATCGCCACTCTCTGCCGTCTCCCACCCAACCATCACCCTATGCACTGCAGCAACCCAAATAAATAATAAAAGAAAAGGAAACAGACTATCAATCCCACCCACATAGGTAACTTCATGGTATGCAGACAACAAAGATTTTGGACAGTTTTTCAGTTGTAAGTAGCACTTCAAAATGGTCTGAAAAGTGACAGCTATAGTGACAAATGGGCCTGGAGTACTGGGGTCCATAGTTTAACAGATATTTATTTAAAGTATACCCAGTATAAAATAAAATAAAATAAAATATTTCCAGTAGCTTTCGGAACTCGTGTCCCTTCGTCAACTGACAAATTTGAATACATTACAAGCAAAGTGTGGCATGTTACTCATTCGTCATTGTTGTAGCACGGACGTGTGCTGCCTTGCGCCAGTGACAGCTATGTTTTAATGTAGCAAAATCTTACATGTGGGAAGTACAACCTCAAAATAGCTTATTCACTCAGTGGGGTCGAATGAAAACAGTAGAGGAAGAAAGGGAGCTGGAAATTGCAATATGGGCAGATATGAAATTTTCTGAGCAGTGTAATCAGCCAGCCAGGAAAGCCCATGGTATCCTATTAAGATTTATCAAAGAATATACTGTAGAGATAGGGAGGTCATAATTCCACCGTACGAGGCAATCGTAAGACTGCATTTGGAATACCATGTTCAAGTATAGAGAACTCATTTGAAAAAAGACATTGAACTTCTTGAAACAATGCAAAGAGGGCAGCTAGCATGGTGAGATCTACAAAAGGATGACTGTTGAGGAAAGACTGATAATGACTAGAGAGCTTGGTAACCAGGCACCTTAGAGGTGATCTGATTGAGGTTTATAAGGCTCTGAGAGAGGCTAGTAAAATTAATAAAGGTAGAATTTTGACTGTTATAAAGAATGCCAGAATTAGAGGCCATAAATTCAAATTACAGTGGTAGAGGTTTAGACTAGACTGTATGAAGTTTTCTCTTTTGCCAGTGAGTTGTTTTCTGGAATAAATTGTCTTTGCAGGTAGTTGAGGTTAACCTGCTACCTGAGGAGGGAAGTGAATAAGTGGTATTTCCTTATCTACTTATTTTTTAGCAAGTGTAGCAAAAGCCTATGGCTTCCTTGCACTATATGGCTGATGCTGATATGGAATCAGTACTAACTCCTTACTGTTTTCAATATTTATTAAAGATATAGAGCACTTCAAGATATATTCAAATTTGCAGTGATAAAAAGGTTGGCAGGGTAATCAATAACTGGAATGCTACTGAGTAGCACCTGAAGAAACTAGGTATATGGGCTCAGACGTGGCAACTGAGTTTAATATGGATAAATGTGAGGTATTATGCATGGGTAGCAGAAATGACATATGAATGGGTGCTACAGATCTTGAATATCATAACAACTGAGTATTGGAGAATAAAAAAGTGTAACTGCCAGAGCATGAAGTTCAGTGAGCAATGCAGGTAAGCTGTGAAGATTTTTTGGTTTAGTTAGGGATTTATTGGCACATCAGCAACTAAGACTATAATAATAGTAGTAGTAGTAATAGAGGCATGTGATGCAACAAAGCAAGTGTATGAGCTTATGTACTATATCAGCAAAAAAAAAAAAAAAAAAACCCAATTTCACACATCGATTCCCTCTAAAAGTTTGTCCAATTCCTCCTTGAATTCATTTACGCTATCAACTTCCACAACAACAGATGGAAGTTTGTTCCACCAATCAACTACACGCTGGCTAAAGGCAAATTTCTACACATCAATTCTACAACTTTATTTCCTCAAATTGAACTTATGCCCCCTCAGGTTAGTAATCTAAGCAAGTGGAAGAATCCCATCAGAATTCAGTGTGCTCAACCTATTCAAGGTCTTATACACCTTAATCAGATCACCTCACAGATGCCTAGTCTCCAGATGCTGCAATTTGCAGAACTTAAGCCTTTCTTGGTAAGAGGACCCCCTTTGTTCTCCCTCACTAATCTTGTTGCCCTTCAATGTACACACTCAAGCAAACTGTCAGACTGTCTGCTTTGCTCAGAAAACTTCATATCTGACTGCACAATTATTCCCAGATCTTTTTCATTTTCTACCATCCTAAGTGTAGTACCACACAGTTGGTACGTTTCTCTGGGGTTACTTCTACCCACATGCAGTACTTTGCATTTGTCAATGTTAAACTTCAGTTGCCACTTCTCAGCCCATCTGCCCAAATTTTCTAGATCTTGCTGCAGTAGCACACTGCCATTACTGTCATTAACAACCATGCAACCTTTGTATCATCTGTAAACTTCGAGATTAAGCCTGATATACCTTCATCAATATCATTTATAAACCTGGGAGACTTATAAATTAGTTCACTAATAAATTAGTTCACGAAGGGCAGCATCCATTCATTACCACTCTCTGTCTTCTCCCACTCAACCACCCTTTTATACATTGTAGCAACTTACCCTTAATACCATACTGCTCCAATTTGTACAGTAGTCTTCCATGCACAACAGTGTCAAAAGCTTTCCTGAAATCCAAATACTGTATATGATATCAAATTTATTTTTTGCATCCAGTTCCTTTGTGACTACATCAAAGTATCCAATCAAATTTGTCAGACAAGACTTTACCTTAACAAAACCCATGCTGTGTCTGAATTATTACTGCAGTCTTGTCTAGATGATCCTGCAATGCATCTTTAACCAGTGGCGCCATTATTTTCCCATAACAGAAGTTAAACTAATTGGTCTGTAATTACTTGTGTCACCCTTAGATCCCCCTTTGTGTGACACATTTGCACATTTCCAGTTTGTGGGGATCTCCCCTGAGTCCAAGGATGCTCTCATAATTATGGCTACGGGCCTGCTTGCTCACTTCCTTTGATGTCCCCTTCAATATAACTGGATAGATCCCATCCACCCAAGGTGCCTTTCTTATGTTTCAACTTCAGCAACCACTCCTTCAGTCTGCTCCCAGTTATTACAAAATCATCAAGCACCCTGTTAGAGTTTGATTAAACTCTGGCATTTTCTTCCCTTATTAACTCCTCATATGTGAATGTAGATGCAAAATACTCATTGAGATTATCAGCTATCTGAGCAGGATCATCAACAGTCGAACCATCAATATCAAGTGGACCAATTTGATTCATCCCCTTCCTTCTAATAACGTGCCAAAAACCACAGTTGTGTTAAAAATAATTCAGTTATAACAATAATAATAGCAGACAACAATATCAGTGACTTGATGAATTAATCACTATTTCAAAAAGGTATAAGGGATATTTTAAATGAGAGTAAAAAGGCTTAATACTTTTACATAAGTAAAAATGGCTGACACAGTCATTTCAGATAAAATCTGACTGAGTATGTAAGGCTCAGTCAGATGACAAAAAGCAGTAAAATATAAAACATATTCATGTCTACAACATGGAAACCCAGATAAAATACACTGAATAGTTAAAAAGGTGTCACAATTCTTACATGTGGAGCTCATCTGCCCTCAGCAGAAATGAATTCAAAAGATGAGCATGTCCTATGCAGAGGCAAGAAGAACTTCCTCTTTATGGTTCCTGCACAGACTAGACTGCCAGAGTTTGAGGTTTTAAGTGATACCACTTTTTCATGATGGGCCCATGTCAAGATTTGCCAGTGGAAAAGTAATCTATTGCATATTACTTGCCTACTCTGTATAGGGGACTGGCAGGCTACAGTTGTTCTGTGGTTGTGTTGATCTGGATACAGGGTCAGCCAGTTCGTTACCCTTGATCCCAATGTAGCTTGGGATCCAGTTTAAGCAGATGTTGAATGAACAGTCAATAAGAAAATTAACATCTGCTGGATCCTTGTCAGGAATGGATGAGGATTATATCTCATCGCCAATAAAGCCTGTATCTGTAGTACACTACAGATATAGGCTTTATTTTACACTTAAAGGGTTTGTATGTACCAAACATCTTTGGTAAATGTGAGATTTAATTTGGTCTAAGGCTATCTTTATAGCATACAGCTCTGCTGTGTGTATATGTGGAATTCACTGGGAATCTTCTCAGTTATAATGTTATCTGGGAAGATGACAGCAGATTCAACAGATGACTCTGACTTTGAGTCATCAGTGAAGACAAGCAGGAGGTCAGTGTATTCAGGTCGGTGGGCAGAACAGAGTAGTAGGATTACAGATGGTGAAGTGCTGGGCTTTTGACAATTTTTAATAGAGAGGTTGCATAAATGTATATGAGCATGCCAGGGTGGAAGTAGTAGCCTTGATGACTTGGCAAGATCGTCTCCCATGATGTTCAACTCTCTCAATAGTTCTTGGACATGAATACCAAAGGGATGGTTGACGGTCTTACAGCTGTTTTAGTGGTTTCCCATGTGGCTCAAAAATGGATGTCCATGTGGGTGGCAGGGATTTTAGTTTAAAAGGTGTACTGTAATGAAAACCATTTTCATCGAAGAAACAAGTATTGTTTGGTTATATCGGCAGGAGAGGTTCAGAAGGCCCCAGTAGCAACACGAATGGCCTGATGGTAGAGTGAATCAAGCCATCACAGTATGCTGTTTCTAGCCAATGTATGTATCTTGGACCCATAATCCAGTTTAGAAAAAACAAGTTCATGATAGAGTGGTGAAGTAATGTGCAATGATCTGAAACCCACCTGTTGGAGGATATGGTCCATAACATGTACAGACCCTTTGTTCACTTTGTCGAAACTTGATCTATGTGTTGAAGAAATGTCAACTTTTTATCAAATATTAAGTCCTAGGAATTTTGTTTCAGGTACTACTGGATTCATGTTTTGTCTGATCTTTGGTTCCAGTCCAGGTTGAAGGTTCCATTTCCAACAAAAGTGGATGCAAATATTCTTCTGAGATGAAAACCTGAACCCATTAGCAATTGCTCGGGAACAGATAAACTGATATGCTGTAATTGCCTTTCAATAACCCTCAAGTTGCATCACTCTGAAAAGATGCTAAAGTCTTTAACAAAGAGGACATTCATGATTGGAGGAAGTCATTCAGTAAGAGAATTAATTTGGATAGCAGAAAATGTAACACTTAGAACTGATCCTTGATACTTAGAAATGATCCTCAAGAATCAGTTCTAAATGTTATTCTAAGTGATTATTTCTGATCTATCCTTCATCTTAACAAAATGGCCAAGGAGAGTGTGGATTCTATACAAACTTGGAATGACAGGCTTGAGCAGAAATTTTTAACAAAAATGGCAGTGTCCCCAAGACCAAAGTTAGTATCAGTATGTCAAATGATGCAAGAAACCAAGTGTATAAAGAATCAGCCAAACAAAAAAACAAAAGCTTCCCACATCACCTATCCATCCCCTCTGGTAAGTATAGTTCTTCCTTGAATTTATTCAAATGATCCACTTCCACAACAACATATGGAGGTTTGTTCCAACAATCCACCACTCACTGGCTCCGAAGGAAAACTTCCGCACACAAGTTGAGAAAGGATGGTTGCAGGATCCTTTCTCAACTTGAATTTATGCCCCCCCATCATGTGGGTATGTAGTCTCAGCAAGTGGAAGAATGCCATTAACATTCAGCTTACTCAATCCATTCAAGGTATTAAACACCTCAGTCAGATCTTCCCACAGGATGCCTGGTCTCTATGTGCTGCAATTTGCAGAATTGAAGTCTTACTAGGTAAGGGCACCCTTTTGTCCCCTTCACCAATCTGGCTTCCCTTCTCTGTACCCATTCCAGCAGGTCTACATCCTTCCTAAAGTGAGGCCTTCAGACCCATGTACAGCAATACCCCACATAGAACTGATAATTGGTAACGAAACTATTCAGTGTTATGTGAAACCATGCTGATTGAGGTATAATCATAATGTGTTTTTGAATGCGTACCAAAGAAACAGTCTATAAACATATTATAATAAACCTATAAACAATTTGCACTTGACAGCCAGGTATTTCAATGGTGAAGTCGTTTCTTCTTTTTCTTGGCATACAGGTCTTTGTAGCATCGAATCCCATCTTGTAAAATTTTCCATATCTTGATGCTACGTTCAACATTGAAATACCTGGCTATCAAGGTATTTCAATGTTGAACATGGCAACAAAATTCTTTTGATGCCACTTCAGTGTTATCTACTTCAGAATTATTTTCCTCTTCTTCATATGCAGTTTGCTCATCAATTTCAATGAGTCCCATCATCTAAGTCATTTGCATGTGAGTCAATGCAGTCATGTACGTTGGCAGTGTCCAAAAGTTTTGAACCCAAAGTCTTTTCAGATCTTCACAATGTCTTCGGCAATTTTCTGAACTTGCGATTCAAAACCAGTGAAATAATTTGCCAAATGGGGCAAAATATGCTGCCAAACAGAATGCATGTTGTTGGCAGTAATTTCTAGCCAAGATGCAGATATATTTTCGATCACATTCCTGATATTATAGTTTTTCCAAAATGTTTGTAAAAATTATGATCCCACTCCTGTTGAAGGTTCAATCGCTTGGGGAAAAGTTTGCCGCGGATAATACGCCTTGAATGTAGCAATTACACCTTGATCCATGGGTTGTAAAGAGAGACATTGTGTTAGGTGGAAGAAAGCATATTTTTATATTTTCATTGAGATCAGAAATTTCAGGTGGATGGCCTGGTGCATTGTCTAAAAGCAACAAAATTTTGAACTCCACCCCTTCATCTTTGCAGTAATGTTCAACTATCGGACAAAAATAATTTGTGAGCCATTCTGTAAACAATTCTCTTGTAAGCCATGCTTTCTTATTGGATCACCAAATTATGGGCAATGTGCTTTTTAAGCAACCCTTTAGAGCTCTTGGGTTTTCTGCTTTGAACACGAGTAGAGGCTTCAATTTAAAATCACCAGATGAGTTTCCACCCAATAAAAGTGTTAAACATATTTTTGAAGCTTTATATCCAGGTTGGGCCTTTTCATTTTCAGCTAAAAAAGTTAGTAAGGGCATATTTTTCGAGAACAGTCAGTTTCGCTGACGTTGAAAATTTGTTCATCCTTGTAGCCACCTTCCTCAATGATGTCTTTCAATTCACTGGGAAATCTTACAACAGTGTCTTTGTTTGCACTTGCAATTTCACCTGAGATACGAACATTGTGAAGCCCAACACGGTTTTTAAATCGAAAAAACCAAACAAGACTGGCTGGTTTTTAAATCGAAAAAAAAAAAAAAAAAAAAAACAACCACGACTGGCTATAAATATTTCTTTAGTCTGCTCCTCTTCGTTTTCTTCTTTTTCCTTCAGCGTGTTATAAAAGCTGATGGCTTTCACTTGAATGATGTTTTGACTCAAAGGAATTCTCTTTTGATTACAATCTTCTATCCATATCAATAAAAGACGTTCCTTATTAATCAATAGCAAACTTCTTTGCTTAGTTATCACTTTCGTCATGTAAGATGCTATAGAAATTCCCTGCTCTTTATACTGATTCTTCTTTCGAATAATCGTTTGCACTGATGCTTCATTCATTCCATTTTCACTCGTGATTTTAGCATACGATGCACAATCTTCATGGCACTTGGTAATATCAAGTTTTTTTTTTTTCTAATGTAAGCCATTTACGTTTAGTAGCTCCACCGCTTTCATTACTTCTTCCTTTTTGACTCATTGTTTGATACTTAAAGGGATAAAAAATAAATTGTGAAATAAAAAGCTTGAAAACTATTATCTTGTATCGTCAGGATGGAACACTGTTGCCGCTGACTGCCTGAGGAGAGCTACTGGCAAGTGCATGTGGGACAACAGAGTTGGCACCACAGCATATATGTACGCGTACCTAGGCTATGACAATGCAGCATATATGTGGAGTATGTGTCTAGGCTATTACTGTAAATTTTTGACTTAAACTTAGTCATAAAGTTTATTTCTTCCTCTGAAAACTAATAAATTTGTTATAAGTTAAGATACAAAAATATAAACAAACAGGAGCTTTCGAGGCGATGGAACATTATAGTCATAAAACAATAAACTTTATGACTTTTATGGAACCAGATACCAAAGGCCTTGTCGCAGACTTTAATTTAATTGAAAATCGTGTCATAATGAAATCCGTGCTGTTTGAAGTCATGCTAAGCGAGGTATTGCTGTACAGTAGTCAAGATGCAGCCTAACCATGGGCCTGTACAAAGGGATAATCACCACGTTATCCCTGCCAGCAAAATTCTTGTATGTCATTGACAAAACCCCATGACTTTTTGTGCACTGCTCAGTGAATTTCATATCTGACTGCAATTACCACAGGCCTTTTCCATTTTCCACTAGCCTGAGTGTAGTACCACACAGGATTATTGCTCTCTGGGGTTACTGCTACCCCAATGCGGTACTTTTCATTTGTCAATGTTAAACTTCAACTGTCATTTTTAAGCCCATCGACCCAATTTTCCTGGATCTTGTTGCAGTAGCTCACCCTGATGACTGTTGTTAACAATCCTGCCAACCTTTGTATAATTTTTTTTTTTTTTTTTTTTTTTGGCTGATGCTGCATAAGCTTGCTTTCTTGCATCGTATGCCTTTACATATATCTTGCTTTGGATAGCAGAAAATGTAACACTTAGAATGATCCTTGAATAATACTTAGAAATGATCCTCAAGAATCAGTTCTAGATGTTATTCTAGAACTGATTCTTGCTAATGCTAATCTGCAAACTTAGACATTAAGCCTGATATACCTTCATCAGTAGTGACAAAAGATGCTATTCTGTAGTATGTAAAAATCTATATATGTAAATATATATATATATATATATATATATGATGACCAATTAAATATTTTAAAATAAAAGCTAAATGCCTATATACATATAGGTTATTAAAATGAGTCCACTGGGCATGCAAAATTGACCAGTTAAACAATTAGTGTGTATACAAATATAACATTTTAGTACAGGCACCATCAGTATAACATGGTACTTCTACAACACAGTTTTGCTCTAACACAATTGATAAATTGCAGCAATTTTCACATAACATGGTATTTATATAAAACGGTTTCGCTCTAACACAGAGAATTGTGGCAAAACCTTGCATAACATAGTATTTTTGGGCTTTTGTGTGGAGAAAACACTGCTATTATGTTGGATGTAATTTTTCAACATTGCCATTCATTTTTGTGAATCCCCACTGATGACTCACTAGTCGTTATACAAAAAAAAAAAAAGATTGGGAAATCCTCGTGTTAGGTTCTGTGCTACTGAACTTGTGCTTGTTGCGGCAATTTGAGGCCATAAAAAATTGTGACTTCAACGTGTGCAATTTGTGACTTTTTAGGTTTTTGTAATTGATCAAATAAAAACATTGGTTTTTATTTGATCGTTTATAAATTTTTTCGAGTATGTATTATTAAATTTTATTCTTAAGAACTGCATTGGAATAACTTCTTTGGTTTGAATTAAATTCTAGCCCTAAATTATGCCTAAGGAACTAATTTGGGTAACTGCCGATTTATTTAAAGAATGGTTTCTAAATTGTTTTGTATCAGCTGTGGAAAACTATTTAAGGCGGAAAAATCTATATTTCAAAGTTTTATTACTATTGGATAACGAGCCAGACCATCCAAAATGTTGAAGTAATATTTCTATCACCTATTACAAATTCTTTAATTCAGTCATTGGATCAAGGCATTATATCTACCTTTAATTATTCACTACTTCAGAAAATCGTTACAATGGATTTTGGAAAAACTTGATTCCGAATCTGTTCAAGTGATGGAGGCACAGAAATATTTTTCAATTGTGGACTGTATCAGAATCATAGCTTTATTGCTAAAAGAAGTAAAACCATCAACATTAAACATGTATTGGAGAAATGTATGGCCAGAGTAATTTCATTCAAGAAATATGGCTGAACCGGCAGAAAACAGAATCGGTGTGATAGTAGAACTTGCTAAGTCGGCAGGAGGAAAGATTTTGATGATATGACTACTGAAGAAGTTCAAAAATTACTGAAATTGGCAGAAAAAGAGGCTGGCAAAGAAGTTCAACAATTGGTAGAAAAAGAGGCTGGCAAAGAAGTTCAACAATTGGTAGAAAAAGAGGCTGGTGAAGCGGATTTGGTAGAAATGGCATTGGAGATAAACTGAATCAATGCAGAGAATGATAGAGGAGATAAAAATTCTGAAGTTCCAAATTTTACACTAAAAAGCATATGGGAAGGCATAAACTTAGCAAAGCAATTAGAATCTTATTTTTTGAATGCACTTCCTTCGACTGAAAGGAGCACAAAGCTCAAAAGGAAGCTTCAAAAATGCTTAGCTCCATACATGAAATTTATAAAGATCTATTATGCATATATTGTATTTTGCATTTTCAAATTATGTATTTTTGTTAGCTTTTGGAACGTAACACCCATTTCTGTACTGGTTCTTAGTCCTGTTTAACATGGTTTGGTACTACATGAGATTTTATAGGCACCTAACTACCATGTTATACGAGGGTTACCTGTATTACAATATTTATATAACTGACGTGTAAGTTAGTGCAAGTGCATCATTTCTACATGTAGTCAGCTAGTAAGTAACTAGTTATTTAATAGTTACTTAGTAGCTACTAAGTAACTACTCAGTTAACTATTTTGCACCATGAGGCTTATAGCCCTAAAGTGCTCTATAGTATTTATATAATTATTGGACAGGGAAAAAAATTCAATGGGAAATATAAATAACACCATTATAGACTTCTGATCTTGGGAGTTTACCATACTCATGCAAGCAAACAGCCTTAAGAAATCTAATATAATTAGCAGATTGCTAACCCAACAGACCTCTTTTTTGAAAATAGCAAGTGCACAAAACATTCTATAGTATATAAAAATTGAACACTGAAGTATGGATGTAATTTCAGAAAATACCATAACCATAACATAATCTAAGTATTTTTAAGTTATATTATGAAAATTTTTAAATAACAATTACTGTTATTAGCATGACATATTTCCATTAATGTCGATATAATTATTAACTGGGATATGTAAAAAAAATTTCAGTGCAAAAATTCATAAATGCCTGACTATGGCTTATGATACTGGGAGTTGGGAACATGCCCAAACTCATGCAAGCAACTGCTAACATTAAGAAATTTAACATGCCAACTGATGGGTTAAGTAAATGGCAGAATAGCCTCTCAATGAGGATATTTGTTTAAAAGTAGTGCATCTAGAGATAAATAATTGACAGAAGTACACGTTTAGTATTATGACCACAGCATCTGAAAACCTGCTAGTTAGCATTAGTAGGGGAATATGAGGCAAGAAAGCAAGCTTATTTAGCATCAGCCAAAAAATCAAAAAAGAAACCCTTCCCAGTTCACCCATCCATTCACTCCAAAAGTTTGTCTAGTTCAGTCTTGAATTTATTTAAGCTGTCAACTTCCACGACAGATGGAAGTTGGTTCCTGCTGGCTAAAGGCAAATTTCCGCACATCTATTCTACAACTGTCTTTCCTCAATTTGAATATATATGCCCCCTCATGTGCAGAATCTGAGCAAGAGGAAGAATCTCATCAGCACTGAGCCTGCTCAAACCATTCAGGGCTTTACGCACCTCAATCAGATCACTTCGCAGGTGCCTGGTCTCCAGACGCTGTAATTTGAGCCAGAAGTTAAGCCAATCTCTGTAACAGCAGCCCTTTGTTCCAGTCACTTATCTCGTTGCCATCTCTGTACTCATTCTAGTAACTCCTTGGTCCTTGAGGTTGTCACAGACATTGATGTGCGGAACATTGATGACGTTGATGGAACTGATATTCGGGTGATACTAAAGTCAAGTGGACCCAATTTCGGCGAAGTCTGGACGGTCTGTGACAGCTAAATCCTCTGCTTGCACCTTCACAATGGTGGGACTGTTAGTAATCCTGGGTATAACCTCCATGCACAAGTACACGGTGGGTGAACACCCAGGTGTGAACCAACATAAGCAGGGGTCGAGGTGTGGCGCCCACACCACATGGAGGAACGCTGCCCCTCTATGTTACCAGGTAGTACTAGGTGGTGACTCTCATCAACCAGTGCAATACCACCAGTGCTTATTGGAGGCTTGAAGTGGTGGAACTCATGTTTAGTCTCCAGAGCTAAGTTCCGGTCATCTCTTCCATCATGCTGTATGACTGATGATTTTTGAGATTATGATGGACATCATGGCGAGATCCAATCTTCCTTACATTTCGAGAGTACAGCTCTAAAATGGTGTTCGCAGGCCGGCCACTAGTTAGTACACCGGACCGAACCTATTGGAAACTCTCTAGGAGGCTTCTGGATTAGCTAGTGTATCATCTTGCTACCTCTACTCTGCCAGATAGTGACTGGAGGGAATCCGAGTAGTGTGCATGCGGGGAGCATTGCCGAGGCGACGTTATGTCAAGGCTCTGGGTATATTCTTACCACGTGTATGCCATATCCAAAAATTTCATTACTTCATACAGCATGTCCCACCCACTTTTTCTTACTATTGAATACACCATGAATTGTCAAACTAATAGAGCAAGCTTATCTGCGAAAAGATATAAACCTCCCAAGGACTTCCTAATTCATTTCACAAATATACGTGGTCTCAATTCTAATTTCAACAATGTCCATTTCCACTTGCAGTCTGCCAAACCCCATGTACTTTTTCTGACAGAATCTCAGTTATCGGTTGATTCAACTACTGCTCATCTCAGATGCCCAAATTATTCGCTGTATGATTCCTTTCGCCTCAAAGGTGGTACTTGTGCATATGTCCATTCTGATATTCCCTGTCAGAGACTTGGCAATTTGGAATCTCCTCTCTTTGATCTTCTGTGGCTCAAAATTTCTCTACATCATTGTGTCAAATTCATCTGTTGTCTCTACTGTTCTCCCAACTCCACTAATCACTTGGAGCTCTTTGACTTCCTCTCTTTGCAACTTGACTTTCTCCAGTCCAACTTTCCTAACAGGGAGGTAATTTTCCTTGGTGATTTTAATGTTCACAACTCCAGCTGGCTTCCGTTTTCTAGTCACATCGACCCAGCAGGTCGATGTGACTAGAAAACGGAAGAAAACGGGTTGGAGATTGAGAAGACGAAAGAAGATATTTGTTGACATTGGACTTGAACTTCTGTAGATTGTAATTTTCAGGAAATACGTATGAAGGAAGGTTGTTCCAGAAAACGGCAGTTGAATGAATAAATGAGGAAGATGAAAAGTTGGTTATGTGGGTTTGAAGTTGGACAGTATATGGATGTTGGCTGGTGGCGGCACGTGTTCGGACTGTTTTCAGAGAGACAGCAGGAATTATAGAAGCCAATTCAGAAGAACAGTGCCCATGGAAGTATCTGTAGAAGAGGCATGCAGCAGAAACAGTAAGTCTATGAGAAAGCGAGTGGAGAGACTCTGTTAGAGATGAATCATTAATTAACCTAACTGCCCTCTTCTGAATGGAATCAAGAAGCCTGAGAGAGGTTTTGGGGGCACCATCCCAGATGTGGGAACAATATTCCATGGCAGGGCGGATTTGCAATTCATACAGAGTGAGCAACTGTTTGGAAGAAAAGTAACGCCGAGAGCGAAAGAGAAAACGAGGTTTTTTAGATGCAGAGGAAGTAATAGTTGTAATGTGCTTGTACCAAGAGAGATTAGAAGTCAGGGTAATCCCCAAAAGAGATATATCATTTTGCCTAAAAATCGGAGTGTCACTAAAGATAAGCATAGGAGCAGAAGAATCCTTTTTGTGAGATATAAGACAAGATTGAGTTTTAGAAGGGTTGAAATCAACTAAGTTGTCTTTGCCCCACTGGAGAATTACCTGAAGATCGGCATTTAAGGAATTGGTAGCAGATTTTCGAGAAGTTGAAGCTGATTGAGCAGGACAAGGTTTCTCAAAATGGAAAGTGGAATGCAATGTGCTATCATTGGCAAAACTATGGATAGGATTTTCAGTTAATGAAAGAAGGTCATTAACGTACAAGAGGAAAAGAGTGGGGAAAAGAACTGAACCTTGAGGGACACCGGCGATAGTGGAGAAGTTAGAAGACAGAGAGCCATCTACCATCACCTTCAGTGAGCGATCAGAGAGAAAACTGGATAACCAATTACTAAAAACAGTTGGTAAACCATAAGATGTAAGCTTGTTTAGAAGACCTTTATGCCAAACACGATCAAAAGCCTTTGAGATGTCAAGAGCAACTACTTGTGTTTCACCAAACCTTTCCATCGAATTAGTCCATAAATTGGTACATAAGCCAGAATATCACCAGTGGATCGACACTGACGGAATCCATACTGGCGACTGTTGATCAGACGGAAGGTTTCTAGGTAGTTTAAGAGTTGGCGGTTAATTGATTTCTCCATTACTTTAGAAAGAGTAGAAGTAATTGCAATGGGACGATAATTGGATGGGAGGGATTTGGCATCCTTTTTAGGAACTGGATGGATATGAGCAAATTTCCAAGCAGAAGGAAAAACACCTTTGGAATAAAAGTGAAGAGGAGTAAGTTCAGGAGCACAGGTTTTGAGAACAAGTGGAGAAATACCATCAGGACCTGGAGCTTTCTTAGCATCAAGATTCATCAAAATCCTTCTGATATCCTTTTGATGGAAGACCACAGGAGGCATTGAATGGAGCGTGTTGGGAATGGTGGGAGGTGTTTTACCAAGATCATTAATACATGAGGTGGAAGAAAAATGGGATGCTAGCAGGTCAGCTTTATCCTTGGCTGAAGTGACAAGAGAACCATCTGGTTTGGACAGAGGTGGGAGCAGAGATGGGCAAAAGTTACGGCCAATAGCTTTGGCAAGAGACCAGAATGCTCGGCTACTATTAGGGCAGGAAGCAATTTTCTACTCTTAGCCTGTTCAAACTCTAGTTTGGACTGATTAATAACTGCTTTACAATTGTTGCGAACTTTGGTGTAGGCAGAAAATGAAACTGAAGAATTAGAAACAAGCCAATTACGATATGCAACATTCTCTTGAACAGCCTTAGCACATTTATCGGAAAACCAATGTTTAGATAAAGAACGAGATTTTAAAGTGGAGTGTGGGATAAAGGATTCCATTCCTGCAAGAATAATTTCACTGACACGATCTGAACAAAAGTTGACATCAGAAGTTTTGAAACAGTAATCCGACCAAGGAAAAGAAGAAAAGAATTCTCGCAGGTCATCCCATTTTGCATTCTTGTAATGCCAAACAACACGCGGTTGGGAATAGCCATGAGATAAAGGTTCCATTGGAGAAGAGACAATCACCAAGTTGTGATCTGAAGTGCCTAAAGGACCTCTCACTTCGACCGTGTACTTAGAAGGGTTATTTGTGAGAAAAAGATCAAGGTTATTGGCTGTATGATTAGGATTGTCCGGAATTCTTGTAGGTAAATGAACAATCTGTGCTAGGTCATTAGTAATTGTAAAAGCCTCAGCATCTCGACCTGCTGGGTCGATGTGACTAGAAAACGGAAGCCAGCTGGAGTTGTGAACATTAAAATCACCAAGGAAAATTACCTCCCTGTTAGGAAAGTTGGACTGGAGAAAGTCAAGTTGCAAAGAGAGGAAGTCAAAGAGCTCCAAGTGATTAGTGGAGTTGGGAGAACAGTAGAGACAACAGATGAATTTGACACAATGATGTAGAGAAATTTTGAGCCACAGAAGATCAAAGAGAGGAGATTCCAAATTGCCAAGTCTCTGACAGGGAATATCAGAATGGACATATGCACAAGTACCACCTTTGAGGCGAAAGGAATCATACAGCAAATAATTTGGGCATCTGAGATGAGCAGTAGTTGAATCAACCGATAACTGAGATTCTGTCAGAAAAAGTACATGGGGTTTGGCAGACTGCAAGTGGAAATGGACATCGTTGAAATTAGAATTGAGACCACGTATATTTGTGAAATGAATTAGGAAGTCCTTGGGAGGTTTATATCTTTTCGCAGATAAGCTTGCTCTATTATTTTGATAATTCATGGTGTATTCAATAGTAAGAAAAAGCGGGTGGGACATGTTGTATGAAGTAATGAAATTTTTGGATATGGCGTACACGTGGTAAGAATATACCCAGATCCTTGACAAAAAGTGGCCTCGACAATGCTCCCTGCATACACACTACTCGGACTCCCTCCAGTCACTATCTGGCAGAGTAGAGGTAGCAAGATTATACACTAGCTGATCCGGAAGCCTCCTAGAGAGTTACCAATAGGTTCGGTCCGGTGTACTTACTAGCGGCCGGCCTGCGAACACCGTTTTAGAGCTGTACCCTCGAAATGTAAGGAATATTGGATCTCGCCACGACGTTCATCATAACATCAAAAGTCATCAATCATACTGCATGATGGAAGAGGTAGGGAAGGGTTGACTGGAACTTAGCTCTAGAGACTAAACATGGGTTCCACCACTTCAAGCCTCCAATAAGCAAAGTGGTGGTATTTCACCGGTTGATGAGAGTCATCTACCACCTAGTACTGCCTGGTAACATAGATGGGCGGCGTTCCTCCATGTGGTGTGAGTGCCACACCTCGACCCCTGCTTACGTTGGTTCACACCTGGGTGGTCACCCACCATGTGCTTGTGCATGGAGGTTATACCCAGGATTACTAACAGTCCCACCATCGTGAAGGTGCAAGCAGAGGATTTGGCTGTCACAGACTGTCCGGACTTCGCCGAAATTGGGTCCACTTGACTTGAGTGCCACCCGAATATCAGTTCCATCAGCATTTTAGACTCTCAGGTAGCAAGTACAGCTTGTCTGGCATATCTGAGAGAATGTCTGTGACAACCTCAAGGACCATATGCATGAAAAACAGTTTAAACATAAAGCAGTTATTTATTCAAAACAGTTTAAACGTAAAGCAGTTATTTATTCAAAACTTCTTATTGACTTCTTACTGAAATAAAATGTTCCTGGCAAACTTTTTTCTTTCGAAAAGCCTTTTTTTTCCTTTTCAGCAATATTTTACTCATATTCTTCCATTTTTCTGCCTGTCAAGTACATAAAAATTGGACAACATTTAAATTTTTCTGAAGTGCATTAAAATTTGAAACTGTAATTAAGATGAACAGATTAATAAAGTACCATTTTACAGCTTAGTAGAATAGTCAATGAACATCAGTAGACAACATGCCCAATTTGTCTACTTAAAAAATATTTATAATATTTATATTCTATACATCATGCCATTTGAAGGAGAGGTTCAAGTCAAATTTTTAGCTGCAGAACTGTATATTCATTTCTGAAAACTTCAGTGTCCAGGAATCCAGGAAAACCTAAATTCCTGCTCTTTCCCCTTGAGTTTTAATTAATAAGCAGAGGATTTTTCCAGTGAGTGGGTGCATTGAATGTTTGTATTGAAGTGCATTAGAGAATCAGTGTATGTTAAGTTTCATGGAGTAGCGAATGCTCAATATGTCCCAGGGCAGTGGCGGATTTCCGCACAGGCGCATGAGGTGCGCGCCTGGGGCCTCTTAAATTGAGGGGGCCTCAAATCTCAAGTCTCAAAAAAAATAATAAAATTGTTTCATTTAAAATTTTTGCACTCATCTTTATTACCGTTACTGAATAAAACTATAATTTAAGATGAGAAGTTAGCAAACTCTTATGCGAATATCCATACATATTATATGAAATATGATTAAAGAGGCCTGTGCACTCTGGATTCATTATGAAACTAAAATTACTGTAACACAGCGAAAATGGATACAAAAATAGATTTTGACAAGTTTAATAATGGGAAATACATATATTAGATTAGATACATACAAACAAAGCAACTCTTAGATAATGTAATCACCTCCGTGCCTTCGGCTGCAAGATTCCACAGTTCTACGGACTACCGAAAGTTCACAAACAAGGTACACCATTAAGACTCCCATTGTCTCCTGTTGTGGCTTACCGAGCTATGAATTAGCTAAGTTTATCTTGGGGCTCCTTTCTCCCCTAGTATGCAAGACCACCAACACCGTCTCTAACAGTAGTGAATTCATAGAATGGATTAGAACCATATCCATCTCACAAGATCAAATCATGGCATCATTTGATGTAGTTGCACTTTTCACCTCCATCCTAGTAGAACTTGCCATTACATGTGCAACGCAACTCTTAGATAATGGTTCTGTTTGGCAGCAGAACCAAACTAACACCAGACGATATCTCCACCGCCCTCAGACTGTGCTTAACAGGCGGTGCAATCATGTTCAACGACTCCATTTACCAACAAGTACACGGCACAGCCATGGGTTCCCCAGTTAGTTCGGTCACAGCAAACATTGCGATGGAGGAATTAGAGAGTTGTGCATTTACAAATGTATCAGATCGCATTACCTTTTGGGGTTGCTACGTGGACAATGTGTTCGTGGTTATCCCCAGAAATTCAGGTGACCGAATCTTAGACCACCTCAATTCTCTGTCGCCTTTCCTAAAATTCACCATCGAGCTAGAGTCGGACAACACCATACCATACTTAGACACCCTTGTCTGACGCAAGGGCATGTGCTTGAAGACAACTGTCCATCGTAAACCAATGTGTGCTGGCCAATTTACCAACTTCCGGTCAGCACACGCAAGTGTAGCCATCTTCTTGCCACTGCACGAACCTTGCTAACTCGTGCCTGGACACACACTAGCTCTGTAAATGAGAGGCGCACCGAAATTGTTAAAGTCAAGGCGGATCTCACGAGGTGTGGCTATCCCATCAATACCCTTGACAGGTGTGACCTACAGACACATGGCCACATAGTGACCAACAGAAACATCCAAGGTAATGACTCAGCCGCAAGCGCCTTTATCCCATACTACCCAAACCTATCACAACAGGTTTGTAGTCTTAAAATCACATGGGATAAAATGCGTACAACTCTCAGGCAGAAAATTACGATACCTAAGGTAAAAACACTGTCCCCACTCTACTACAAAGCGGATCGGTCTACTGCATCTCTTGCCGTGACTGCACTAGCTGCTACATCAGGGAAACTGGGAGATGGTTCGAAAAATGCCTTTCTGAACACAAAAGAGCAATCCGCTTGATGAGAGTGGATGTGGAGCACTCAGCTATTTCCAAACACGTTTGGGCAACCCACCACGACATTGATCCACCTCGCAATGTCGTGATTGTGGATAAGTCGCGCCACTATTGCCGACACGCCTGGTTGGAATCGTTGAACATCAAATGCTCCAATACCTCAGTCAACAGGAACAGTGGATGTCAAGTCCAACCTATCATCGAAACAGCAATCCTGACTATTGACAAACGCTGGCAAAGTCCGCATGCATTACAGCCACAGGCTTCAACAACCAACAGTTAACCATGCACTTCACGTACAAGACTGGCAGTACACGCCCTCATGCTCCATTCTTAACTGTCAGTTTAACTGAGGAAGGTTGACAAAACAACCGAAAGCTTTTTGTTTGTATGTATCTAATCTAATATATGTATATTTCCCATTATTAAACCTGTCAAAATCTATTTTTGTATCCGTTTTTGCTTTGTGTTACAGTAATTTTAGTTTCATATATGAAATATCTATGCGAACTAAGTGAATATGAAGTAGAATACATATTATCATTAATGCTTAAATTAAACACTTTCAGTTTTTTCCTAGTGAAGGTAATTCCATGAGTGAAGAACCCTGTGATGATATTGCTCAAGAAACGATATTAGATTTGTTCGCGAAGGCAGTTCAAAACTATTCACAACTAATTGGGAACCAATAAGCAAGCGCAGTAGTCTTTTAAAACCTCTGAAATCACTACTGCGCTGACTCACATGTAACAGAGCATTGTCTTTTTAATAGCTTTTCGGAACAAACATTTCACTCACGAATCTGTTACAAATTACTAGAGTTTGGTGTGGTTGGTGTTTTAGTGTAGGAGTATTTTTGTTTTGTTATCAAGTAAGTATCTGTAATATCTTATGTACTGTTTATGTATTTATCAAAACTGAATTGTTTGACGAGGCTTGACATTTATAGCAAGTGATAATTGGGAATTAATTTTTTAATTCCCAATTAATAAAATATGTATGAAAGAATTGCGCAACCAAAATGATTAAAACCGCAACACCAAATCTAGAGTGCGTGCTATAGTAAAAACGTGCGCGTAGAATGCACACTGTAGTGGTACCGAAAATATTTAGAGGGGGGGGGCCTCAAAACTGAATTGCGCCTGGGGCCTCTCAAGTGCTAAATCCACCACTGTCCCAGGGCTACAAGAATGGTATATAATTCTGCAGTGAAAACGCTGCATTCTATTCGAAGTTGCTAGGAAATGACAGAGTGGTTCCATTCCACATACAGTTCACTGTATGTGGACTTGAACTGTATTGGGACCATTGTTGCACCCACTTTAGTGTGTCTTTGAATCATAGGTACATTTGGGTATAATAAGAGAAATGATTTGAGTGAGCTGAATTTACAATGTACAATATATTTGTGCATTGTGTATTCAGCCAATCAGAATAGCATTAGCATTAGCATTAGCATTAGTAGAGGCATTTGATGCAAGAAAGCAAGCTTATGCAGCATCAGCCAAAAAAAAAAAAAAAAAAGTAACATAAATAAATAAAAATAACCACTTCCACTTCACCCCTCTGTTCGTTCGAAATACCTGTCCAGCTGAGCCTTAAACTTATTTAGGCTATCAACTTCCACGACAAGGGATGGAAGTCTGTTCCACCTACCAACCACCCGCTGGCTAAAGGCAAATTTCCGCACATCTATCCTTCATCTGTCTTTCCTCAATTTGAATTTATGCCCTCTCAGGTGATTATTCTGAGCAAGAGGAAGAATCCCATCAGCATTGAGCATGCTCAAACCATTCAAGGCTTTGTACACCTCTATCAGATCACCTCGCTGGTGCCTAGTTTCCAGACACTGTAATTCGCAAAACTTAAGCCTTTCTTCGTAAGAGCACCCCTTTGTCCCATTCACCAATCTAGTTGCCCTTCTCTGTACTCGTTCCAACAGCTCTACATCCTTCTTGAAATGAGGCCTCCAGGCCTGTATACAGTACTCTAGGTGTGGCCTGACCATTGCCTTATACAAGGGAATAATCACCTCCTTATCCCTGCTAGAAAAATTCCTATATATCATTGACAATACACCATGAGCTACTCTTGCAGCCCGTCTGCACTGCTCAGAGAACTTCATATCTGCCTGCACAACCACCCCCAGGTCCCTTTCACTCTCTACCACTGTCAGTGTAGTACCACACAGTTGATACGTTGCTCTGGGGTTGCTGTTTCCCATATGTAGTACTTTACATTTGTCAATGTTAAACTTCATTTGCCACCTCGAAGCCCATCTGCTCAACCTTTCCAAATCCTGTTGCAGCAGCATAGTGTCAGTAGTGTCCTTGACAACCCTGCCAACCTTCGTATCGTCTGCAAACTTGGACATTAAGCCTGATATACCATCATCAATATCATTTATAAATACAGAAAACAATAAAGGACCCAACACTGAACCCTGAGGGACTCCACTAATAACATTAGTCCACGATGAGCAGTGTCCATTGATTACCACTCTCTGTCTTCTCCCCCTCAACCACCCCTTTATCCATAGCAGCAATTTGCCTCCAATGCCACACTGCTCCAATTTGTGCAGCAGTCTTCCATGTGCAACAGTATCAAAAGCCTTTCTAAGATCCAAGTATATAATATCAAAGTTATTCCCTGCATCCAGTTCTTTTGTGACTGCATCATAGTATCCAATCAAATTGGTCAGGCAAGACTTACCCTTAACAAAACCATGCTGTGTCCTAGCTATAACTGAAGTCTTGTCTAGATGATCCTGCAGTGCCTCTTTAACCAGTGCCTCCATTAATTTTCCAGGAACAGAAGTTAAACTCACAGGTCTATAATTACTTGTGTCAGCCTTTGATCCTCCTTTGTGAATTGGGGTCACATTTGCACATCTCCAGTCCATGGGTACCTCCCCTGAGTCCAAGGAAGCTCTCATAATTATGGCTAAGGGTTTGCTTACTTCCTTTGCTGCCTCCTTTAATATAACTGTATAGATCCCATCCACCCCAGGTGCCTTTCTTGTGTTTATCTTCGACAATTTCTCCTCCACTTTGCTCTCAGTTATTACAAGATTCTCTAGCTTACTGCTAGAGTTGAATACACCTCTGGCATTCCCCTCGCTGAATAACTCCTCATGTGTGAATGTCGATGCAAAATATTCATTTAGTTTGTTAGCTACCTGAGCAGGGTCATCAACAGTTGACCCATCGATCTCAAGTGGACCAATCTGATTCATCCCCTTCCTTCTAGAGTTTACATAAGTAAAGAACTCTTTGCTGTTTTTCTTCGCATCCCTTGCCAAGGATCTCTCGTAATCTGCCTTCGCCTGCCTAACCTCCTTTGTAACTTGGTTACAGATCAACTTGTATCTATCATAGGCGTCTGTGTGACGTGTTAATTTGTATGTATCCCATGCATTTTTCTTCTCTGCCATATGCCTCATTAGTTCATCTGACATCCATTTAGGCCTAAACCTTGAACAATATTTCTTAGTTGGTATGTAAAGCTGTTTGTTTGTTTGTTTGTTTGGTTGGGGATTTTTTTGGCGCATGGGCGTCTATGGCCATAGTGCGCCATACATAGGTTAATACTTATGCTATTTCTTTATGGATCGAGAGTCAGGAAACTGATTTTTGACTAGCTAAATGAGGTGGTATATATTGATCGCTTTGAGAAAGGTAAAAATCTTTGAGACATTGGTTTTATTGCCCAAAAGTGAAATAAGAGTTAGTGGGTCTTCAGTAGTGGCTGGAGTGAAGATATTCTGGCGTTCTATTGCAAATTTTGTGCATTCCACAAGGATATGTTTTACTGAAAGCACTGTTTTACAGTGATCACACTGGGGGTGATTCTCTCCTCTTAAAAGATAACCATGAGTAATATTAGTGTGACCTATTCGGAGACGAGCTAGTATTACCTCATGTTGTCGAATTGCACTGAGGCTTGAAGGCCATTGCTCAAGATTTGGCTTGATACTTCGAAGCTTATTTTCAAGTTAGTTTTGCCATGTTGATTGCCACTGGTACATGCATTTTTCCTGTATTATTCGTCTATAATCTTGATGTGGAACTCTCCACTGTACGTCAGGTGGTAAGTCGGCCGCTTTTGCGGCACTGTCCGCTAATTCATTTTCTGTAATTCCCATATGTCCTGGGACCCAACAGAAGTGTATGGTTTTTCCAAGCTCAGATAAGGTATATAAAGAGTTTGTTATTTCTTTAACGACTGGGTGGGTGATGTTCATGATGTTTTCCAGGGCTTGAAGTGCACTTAGAGAATCAGAGAATATTATACTGTTTTCAATATTGGAGGACTCAATATGCTTCAGTGCAACCTGAATTGCCATTAGTTCAGCAGAAAAGATACTGAACTCATGTGGCAGTTTGTAGGCTAATGTTATGTTCGGGAAAACTGCGGCGATTCCAACGTGGGTGTCATTTTTTGACCCATCTGTATGAACAACAATGAAGTTTGGAAACTGCTCCACCACTGCAAGGTACAATTGCAAGAAATTTTCTTTATGTAGTGCAGATTTATCCCATTTATGAAGGTATTTATCACATAAAGGTGGAGTAATTCTCCACGGTGGAAGGAGTAGTGGAGGGGTATTTGCGATATTATCAAAACTCAGATTAAGTTCTTCTAGAAGATGTCTTATTCTTAAACCTAACGGTCTGTTAGCAGTAAGGCGGTTATGGTATAACCTGCTGTGTTGGGGATTGAAAAGTAATTCCCAATTTGGGTGTTCAGGCATAGATCTAATTTTATATGCATAGCGTAATATAAGTTGTTGCCTTCTGATAGAGAGAGGGGGTTCGTGAGCTTCGGCATATAGACTATGTACAGGAGACGTGCGATATGCTCCTAGAGCAATGCGTATTGCACTGTGATGGAGAGGATCAAGCCAGCGAAGGACACTAGGCCTTGCTGAGCTATATACTGGGGCCCCATAATCAAGTTTTGATCTTATTAAAGATCTGTATAGCCGTAATAAGGTAAGGCGATCAGCTCCCCACTTTGTTGCTGAGAGAACCCGGATGATATTTAGTTTTTGTTGGCAGGATGTTCTTAGTCTTTTAATATGTTCCAGGAAGGTAAGTTTATGATCTAAGGTGATTCCTAAGAATCGTATGCTGGGTTGAACTGCTATTGGTTTTCCGTTCAGTTGTAGTTCCGGGTGTAGGTGCAATTTACGTTGTCGGCAAAAATGGATACACAACGTTTTTTCAGAACAAAGCTGAAAACCATTGGTTTGTGCCCATGTACTGATCTTATTTATTGCCCCTTGTAATTGTCTCTCGATCGTATTCATGTTTTTCGCATGGCAAGAAATACTAAGGTCATCTACGAAACGAACAGTGCCTTATCGATAGTGTTCGGAAGTTGTTCAGCAATGGTATTTATCGCAATTATAAAGAGTGTAGCACTGAGTACAGATCCCTGGGGAACTCCTTCTTCTTGGAAAAATAGTCTGGACAGCGAAGTTTTAAATCGAACCTGGAAAGTTCTCTTGTCTAGGAAGTTGCGTATGAAAATCGGGAGATGGCCCCGAAGTCCATGGCGATGTAGTTCGCGGAGTATTCCATACTTCCACGTGGAATCATAGGCCTTGCTGATGTCAAAGCAAACCATTACATGGTGTTCCGATCTAAGGAATGCATTCCGAATGGAATTCTCTAGTCTTACTAATATATCTAGTGTTGATCTGTTTTGTCGAATGCCGAATTGTGCAGGATGTAAGAGATTGAAATTTTCCAGGTACCATATCAGTCGACGGTTCACCATCTTTTCAAGAATTTTGCAAAGGCAACTGGTCAAGGCAATGGGTCTATAGCTAGTAGGGTTTGTCGGGTCTTTTCCTGGTTTAAGGAATGCAAGGACTGTAGCGTGGTGCCATTGTTCAGGGAATGTGTCTTCCCGGTAGAGCCTATTGAACAGATCAAGAAGTGACTGCAGTGATTCAGCACTTAGTTCCTGTATCATCGAATAATGGATATTATCTGGTCCTACGGCGCTACGCCTAGATGTTGACAAGGCCCTATGTAGTTCGTAGATAGTGAATGGTAAGTTATATTGATCTTCTGCTTTTGAAGAGAAGTTTAACTTTTGTTTTTCTGAATTTTCTTTGAATCTTCTGAAAGCTGGTATGTAACTTTCTGTTGCTGATGTTTTGGCAAAAGTTTCTCCTAGTATATTGGCAACTTGGGTAGGGTCAGAAATGTTCTGCCCTCTCCATTCCATGATAGGCTGAGGTGTCATTTGATATTTACCACTCATTTTCCTGATTGTTTTCCAAATTTTATGTGTGGGAGTTGCTTGATTGATGGTTGAAGTGAAGCGAATCCAAGCGGCCTTTTTATTACTGCGTCTAATGTACCTTGCTCTTGCTCTAACGCATTTAAACTGAATGAGATTAGCGGTGGTTGGATAGCGCCTGAAAGTATTCCAAGCTTTATTTTGGTCTCTTTTTGCTACACGGCATTCGTCACTCCACCAGATTTTTGGGTGTTCAGGTAATTTTGAGGAGGATTTTGGTATAGCTTTTTTTGCTGCATGTAATATAGTTTTTGTGACATACTCAATCACTTCTGTGGTTGGGGATTTTTGTATAATTTCAGGATCCAGTTTAGCTAATTTTTTATACATCTCCCAATCTGCTTTATCAATTAGCCACTGAGGAATTCTAGTAAGATGATAAGAGGGCTTATTCAGTAATTCAATCGTAATGGGAAAATGATCACTATGTAGTGGATCATTTTTTGCCGTCCACTTTAGAGTAGGATACAAAGTTGCTGAACAGATAGATAAGTCTATTGCAGTATATGTTCCAGAAGGAAGGTGAACATAAGTAGGTGAACTGTCATTTAGAAGGAGAAGGTTGTTATCATCTAAAACTTTTTCAATTAGCTTTCCTCTTTGGTCAATATTGTTGTTACCCCATAGTGTGTGATGACCATTTAAGTCTCCCAGAATGAGGAAAGGTGTGGGGAGTTGAGCTATGAGGTTGTTTAGATCATTTTGTTGGATGGAAAGGCTTGGTGGAATATATAGGGAGCAGATTGTAATATGGATGTCAGCAGCTACACGGACCGCTATTGCCTCGAGGGGAGAGTTCAGTAAGACCTGTTTGACGGGAACATGTGGGTTTGTTATAACAGCTACGCCACCATGTGCAGTATTTTGAACGGTTCTATCTTTTCTAAAGATATTGTAATGAGACAGTTTTGGTGTGTCTTGAGGTTTGAAATATGTCTCTTGGAGGCAGAGACATATTGGTGTATATTTATAGGTAAGGTCGTACAGGTCATTAATATTGGCACGGAAACCACGACAATTCCACTGTATTATTGTGTTCATTGTTTATCTCTAGTTAGACTTTCCGATCGTTTTCTTGGTGCTGAGGTTCTCTGTTTTTCACTCTTGTTTTTATCTTTCTTTCGAAAGTAGGGCCTTTCTGTTTCCATTTCTTCTTCTACAAAAATGTGTAGGACGGGGTCATCTGTGGGTATTTCCTTAGTATCCATTTCCTGTTGGTGAGCAGAAGTTACGATTTGTTTTTCTTTGTGCCCTTCATCCGGGGAGTGGGGATTTTCGATTGGTATAGAAACAGGCGTATTGACTGCCTGAGTTTGAGTTGCATTGAACAGTGTTTTTACATAGCTCGAGAAAGACTCTTTTGGGGGTACTGTTAGTTCAGTTTGTGATGCGGTTGATTGGAATTGTTTGGTGATTTGAGCATACGTAGATCTATTTGCAAGGTTTGGTGGTGAGATATTTCGCTTAGCTTCTTGATAGGACACGTTATGATTGGTTTTATAAATCTGAATAAGTTTCTCAGTTTTCCAGCGTTCACATGTTCTAGCGTAAGCGGGATGATCTTTTTTGCAGTTTGGGCATATCGGTTGGGGTGCAGTACAGGCTTCGCAGTTGTGTTCAACTGACCCGCACTTTGCACAAGCAGGAGTTCCCCGGCAAGCTGTCTGGGAATGTCCGTACTTCTGACATCGGAAACACCGTAGTGGGTTTGGAATATAAGGTCTCACATTACAGACCAGATATCCAGCCTTAATGGATGCTGGGCGATGTGGTGTATTAAAGGTCAGAATGAGATTGCGTGTAGGAGTCAGAACTCCTTCTTTTCTGGTGGAAATTCTCTTGACCTGTATAACGCCTTCTTCTTTAAGTTCTTCAAGCATCTCCTCTTCGGACACATCTATTAAATCCCAATCAGAGATCACTCCTTTAGAGGTGTTCAGTGATCTGTGGGGTGTCACAGTAACTGGTATTCCAGCAAAGAGATTAATATTCAAGAGTCGCTCTGAGTGTTTACTATTAGAGGTCTCGATCAGAATATCTCCTGACCTAAGTCTTTTTACAGACTTAGGAGCTCCAGCTCTGCTTTCTAATTCCTTTTGTATTCTAAATGGCGAGATTTTGCCAATTGCATTTTCACCAGTTGAGTGCATGATCAGAAAAGCTGGAGAAGGATAGATGTCAGAGTCAGTTTTCTGCTGTTTTGAAGTTCCTGTAATAGAACTATCTTTCTTTTTTGATGTTTGGGGTGCATCTGGCAGCCCAGATAAGTCTGAGTTTGATTTACTCATGACGTGCTCTTTTTGGCCCCGGGAGATTATCTTTTTCTCCCAGGTTACCAGCCCCGCCACGTGGAGGCAAGAGCGGTGCCACCTAGTGACCCAAGCGAAGTGAAGGTTAGTATTAACGAAAAATAAAAAAGGGGGTTAAAGAAAGGTACTTTCCTTTCTGGGTTATATAATTTGAAAGATCTATTCAATTATAATGCTCAAGAGTTAACGGACTTGCGAAACTCAGGAGAAACGTATATACAGTAAAGCGTATCAGATAATCACTATGAAAAGGCGCTGTGGTCACTAATATCGCTTGGCACTCGGGGCCGGTATGTAAAGCCGGCCCCGAGCTTCCAAGATAAGTTCTTTGAATGCTTCCCATTTTGAATTTGCTGTTGGCAATATCATCAGTTGATCCCACTGTATAGCATTTAAATACTGTCTCAGTCCATTGTAGTCGCCTTTACGAAAGCAATACCCCTTCCCTTTACCCCTAGTGGTAGTTACCTCTTTGAGTAACTCCCACTTCAGCACACTGTGATCACTGCCACCTAGTGGTTCATTTATCTGCAGATTCTTAATGCATGAAGAATCACTACTGATAATCAAATCAAGAGTATTACTCCCTCTAGTTGCCTCCCGAACATGCTGATGTAGAAAACAATCATCCAATAAATCCACAAAAGCCTTGCTACTGTGTGAGTGACCAGCCCCCAAATTCCAGTCAATATCTGGGAAATTAAAATCCCCCATTATAAGACTCTATGATTTACTGGCCCACTCTATTTCTCCGAACAGTTTCTTATTATACTCATCAGAGTCATTAGGCCTATAGCACACTCCTACTCTCAATTTTGATCTCCCAATGCTTATGTCACACCAAACTGACTCGACACTGCACTGTCCAGCGATGTCGACTGGCTTCACTTCCTTGGATTCTTTCCCCATTGTTCAAAGCTATGTTTCCCGTGGCTGATTTGCCGAGGTTATGTGTGGAAGTGTATTGGTTAACTTCCGTTGGTTGGATAACTCCTGTAGACGAATACCCAGGGATGTATTTTAATAATTTAATAATAATAATAATTTATTTATCCCTATTTTAAGTTACACTTTTTTGGGAGATAACAGCAAAAAGGGAGGGAGAACACACATAAGCCAATGGCTTTTTAGGGGGTGTTCCCTTAAAAAATTATGAATATACAAATATACAATTGAAAAATGTACAGTTTTGAAATTGTACAGGTAATGTTCAATAGGAAAAGACATAAATAAATTGGAGTTTTTTTTTTTTGTACATTTCATTACAGAAGACTTCAAAAGGCATCACAACTTATAACATCGTTGTGGAAATTTTTACAATTAAATAAGGAGAGAAAATAAAAATGATGAGATACATGCACAGAAATTTACAAACTATTTGCCAACTGCTTCCTTTAACATTTGTACATTATTTCCATGTTGGTGTTTTTAAAATCCAGGAGTTCAGTGGAAGATAATTTGAATCAGACATCCCTGGTGATGTGTTCAATTAGTAGTTTCTTGAATTGATTTAGTGAAGTGACATTTTTGATTTTTGCAGGAAGTTTGTTCCAGGTTTAAACACCTCTGTATTTTATGCTTTTCTGAAAAGCGGAATCTTCAGGTTGGCTTCATTTCTTAGATTGTATGATATTTCTTCTTTGTCTGTGGTTATGAAAAAGCATCTGAAGAGAGGGGGAAAGTCTGCTGTCTTCATAGCATTGTAAACAAGGATCGCCTCGGCTTTCTGCAATAGCTGGTAGATGCTTAGGAGTCTCACTTCCTTGTATCTTGAACTAACTGATGCGTTCCAGGGAAGGCCCAAAATTGAACGAATGCATTGATTGAGAGTGGAGTTGATTCTCGCGAGGTTTTCTTGGCTGGTGGTACCCAATGAGATGATTCCATAGGTGAGGTGCGGCTGAATTAAAGAAAGGAATACTTGTCTGAGAAGAGAAGGAGACACCCAGGCAGAGGCCCTGGTGAGTATTCCCGCTAGTGACGAAGTTTTCTTTCGTAGAGTTATCATTTGTTTTGCCCAACTTAGCTTATCATCCAGCCAGATTCCGAGAAACTTGGTTTCATTCACCCTTTCAAGTTGTTTTTCTTTGTATGTTACGTCTAAATCAATATTTAGTGGTTTGTTTTTTGTTCCAAACACCATATATTTTGATTTTTCTGGATTCAGTATAAGCTGATTCTTTTGAAGCCAATTATGCATCACAGAAAGCAAGGCAGAGATTTTGAGTTGGAGCTCATTAGGGTCTTTATCTGTGATTAGGATGGAAATATCATCGGCATACGCTACTAGGTGAGAAGATGGAAGAAGAGAGAGAAATTCATTGATGTAAAGAACAAATAGGATAGATCCAAGAAGTGAGCCTTGGGGTACTCCCCTGGAGAAATAACAGATGTCAGAGTATGATTGATTTGTTCTTATGACAAACGGCCGATTGGTAGGGTAGTTTTCAAGGAGAAGGTTAATTTTCCCTCTCAAGCCAAGGTTATTGAGTTTGTTAAGTAGAATAGTATGGTTTATGCAATCAAAAGCTTTAGATAAGTCAAGAAACAGTGCTATAGCATAGTGACCCTTTTCAAGACTATCAATGATCCTTGAGCAGAAGTCAACAATTGCAAGATCAGTGGATCTTTTAGAGCGATAAGCATACTGTTGTTGATGGATGAGCTGATTTTCTTCAAGAAAACCCATGAGTCTGCTATGAACAATTTTTTCGAGTAATTTTGCAAAAACTGAGAGTAGAGCTATTGGTCAAAAGTTGTTGATGGAGTTACATCGGTTTCCCTTTGGAACAGGAATGATTATTGCTTTTTTGAATTGAGAAGGGAATTTACCAGATTGAAAGGAGAGACTGAATATATACTTCAGTGGCATAAGAATTGAGCTAGGGACCTTTTTCAGCAGAGACGGAGATATTTCATCAAAGCCAGGGGCTCCCTTTTCTTTCAATTGATTCCCTGCTTCTAAAATCTCTTGATCGGAGAGAGGAACGAGAAAAAAAAAGTTTCTGACCGAGTACTTGGCAGATTCTCTCATTTCATTGTCTCTGAAGTCAAGTTCGTCTTGAAAGAGGTTATTCACACTTGAATTAAAGTGGTTACAGAAGGTAGTAGCTTTTAGCTCATCATCTGAAATGAGTACCTCGTTTTCAACTACATCTCCAACATAGCTTCGTAATTTCAGTTTCCTTCCCAGTAATAGTTTGTTCAAAACTGTCCATTTTTTTTTTGCTTGTTATGATACTTGTAAGTTGAGAACTATAGTATTTTCTTTTTTTTTTTTTGCTTGTTATGATACTTGTAAGTTGAGAACTATAGTATTTTCTTTTCTCTGACCGAATGCAGTCAGTGACTTTATTTCTGTACGTTGCGTATTTAATTTTATCTGCCTCGATTTCTGTTGCTCTAGCAATTTTTGCAAAGTTGTGTCTTTTCTTTAACATATTACAAATCTTGTTTGAGATGAAGGGGCATATTTTCCCTCTTGGCCTGGTGGCCTTTTTATTCCCTGGGCTTCTGATATATGACACGTATTTTTCATAGCTGTTTAGGATATGCTTAAAAAAGCAGTTTGTTGCAATTTCAGGATCACTTGTAGCAAGCACTCCATCCCACGTTGACACATCCCAGAAGTGTCAATATTTACAATTCTTACTACAAATGCTATCTGTTCAGTGTGACTGGCAAATATGAAGTCGAGAATTACTCAAAAATATTTTGCTTTCTTTACAAATTCCTTGATTTTTGATTTTATGCCACTTGCTAAAACAGATATGATCTCATTTTGAAAAGCATGGCCTAAGCAATGAGGTATATGACTTTTAGCAATTATGTTATTTTAGCATGTTATGTTACTGACATGCTGTGAGATAATGGGATCCAATTTCCCCATTTCTACAGTCTTTAAAAATTCCCATTATTCGTTTCATAAAATTTATCATTTTTACCTCTGAAAGATAAACACTGCCCTGCTAAAAACTGGACAATTTCAATGATTCTTTCAATAATGACTCGCCATCGTCTTTTTTCAGATTCAAAGTACCGTTGTTGTTCTTTGTCAATTGTACAATTGTTGTCAAGGCGTGTTTTTAATTCATACCACTTTTTACAATTTTGTATATGTTCTACGCTCATTTCATGCCATGATAAATGAGTGGCTAAATGTCGCCAATACAAAAACCCCTGACTGTCTGTTACTTTGTTTTGCTTTAAAGAAAACAACTTGCAACAAAAGCAAAACACACTATTCGATTTTGTAGAATAGATTAACCAAGTTCTTTGAACTTTTTTCACTGTTAGGTAAAAGTCTCATATATTGTGACGCAGAAAATGATCTTCCATAATTATCATTAGGAAATTTCATATTTTGAGGCGTTACAGGTCCCTTCTGAATTATGAGTTCTAATAGCCGATTATTAATAATTGGTGGCCAGCTAAAAGGATCCCCTATATCATATTTGGCCATCAATTCAACACAATTATAATTTTCTAAATTATCCTCACCACAGCTTGATTCAGGCACTGATATTTCTTGGCACAATTTCAAATGAACTTCAAACTTGTCATTTCGTTTTTCACCTTCCATTATGTCTAAAATGAATTCCAAAGTGACTGATATTGATGCTGTCAGGTCAACCTCATCCAACTTTACGAATTTCAGCATGGATCCTCAATTTTTCCTTTTCCTTATCACTTTCATTCTTCCACTTGCAACAAAAAGCACGGTACCGACGTTTTGTTTTCCTATCTGACATATCTAAACCAATAATAATAATAATAATTCTTTGCTTACAGGGCACAAACTATTTTTTCTCTTTTCGAATGTATAAAAACTTTGTAATGACCCAAACCTGACTTAAACCTTTCTGTGTGGGTACTGAAGTTTACTTACACTAATTTAAAATAAATAAGCACAAAATGAAAACACGTACCTGTTATGTTTATTCTTTATTAGCAAAAGCTCTAATCTCACACGACAGTTTCTTAGGTTACATTTATGATTTATGAAACCGTTGTCCCTGCACATACTTCTCACCTCACTGCTCACTCAGTAGTAATGAATTTTTTGCAGTGAAAATGTTGAAAACGGTTGACAAGAGAATTGATTGTTGGGTGAATATTTAAATTAATAACGTTCGTGCGCATTTCTCTCTTTATTTAAATTTCCGTCAACAATTAAAACAATGATATAAGCATCGCTTTAAGATTAATGGTATGGGAATAAAGGCCCATTCACAATGAAAATTAACATAACATAAGACTAAAACCTTGTACCTATGTTATTTAATGAAACCATTCACAATGAATTATGTAAATGTAACCTTAAAGTTAATTATAACACGTTAACATGAAAGTTTGCAAACTCCAAGCTTTTATGCTTTTGTTTACGTGGTTTAAAACAAGACACAATTGTAGAGGTTATGGAAGTCCCATAGTTCAATCATTCTCTGGTTCAATGGATGAACCCATCATTGCCTGTGCTTGCACTTCTAAGTTTTCTAATTAAAAACACCTAACATGTATGCTTTGGCATTATTTATAACCATAAACTGCACAGCTATATCATCTGTCATCATGGAAACATCAATTTTTTGAAGTATCAAAGAAGAGCATGTTGTGTTTCCATGGTTATCAAATATGTTTACGGTCATGTTTATATTCCCATTGTGTATGTTGGTATGACTTCTTAATTTTACAGTAACGTTTGCTACATTAGTTTTATGTTTAATTTTCATTGTGAATGGGCCTTCAGAGAATACAATATTATTTATTAACAATGCCACGTTTGCTATTTCATCGCTGACCACTATATTAAAATAATATTAAATTACATTTTAATTTTATTCTTTAAAGTGCACTATTGGCCACCCTAGAGATTTGGCCACCTGTGTGCATGCACGCACTGCACACCTACCAGAAACGGCCCTGCTTGAATCATTCCTGCACATCTTGTAACATGGGGTATTGTCTTGTTGAAAGAGTCCAGTGCCATCTGGATCTTTGGTTACCATGCAGAGCAAAACTTGGGGTGAAACAATGCCAAGGCAATATCTGGAAGTGAGGGTGTGTTCATCGGTGATGAGGGGAATCAGTGATATCCATGAAAATATCTTCCAAACCATGATACTACCACCACCACCACTGGCCTGTTTTCCTCCAATCGTGCAGTCTGGTTGCAGCTGTTCACCTGCTCATAATATAATATGCAACTGTCCTTCAGCATGATGAAAGTGGAACCTTCATTCATCACACTAGGCAACTCTTTTCCAGTCATCCAATATGTTGATGTGGATCTAGGAACAAATCCACATCAACACCTCTGTCCACTGCAGGTATTTTGATGACGTTTGGTCAACAAGGGAACATGAACAGGTTGCTTACTCCATAGGACTATCTGCCTGACTGATGGTGTGCTCAGAAATGTTTCTCTGTGCACCCTAGTTGTAGTCTGCCATTAATTTATTGATTGTGAGCCGTCTGTTGTCCTGCACAGCATGTGCCAACTGCCATTCACCTCAGCTGTCAACCAGTGGTACCTCCCCGTCCTGGTGCATTGAGTGGTTGTGTCCCTCTCTTTGGACCACCTTCACTAGAGCAGCCCTCAAACAGCAGACAATGCTTACAGTTGTTCAGATGCTGCCTCCCCACCCCCATCTTCTTAGCACCATAAACTATTTCCCATTCAAACTTCATCAGGCCACTCCCTTTCCCTATTGAATGGGCTTCATACTGACAAACTGATAGACACTACCCATGCCACCACTATATATGCTGCACTGGTCAGTGACATCACTCCTAGATACTGTGGAATGTGTCTATTAGTGTGGTGACATTAGTGGTCCTAATGTTCTGGTTCATGAATTTCGATGCAAAATACCTATTCAGTTCATCAGTAACCTGAGCAGGTCATTAACAGTTTAACCACTGATATCAAGCAGGCCAATGCGAATCATCCCCTTCCTTTGAGTATTTACATAAATAAAGGATTTTGCTTTTTTTTCTGCATTAGGAATCTCGGATTTCTGTAATTCCTTATAATAAAGTAAATACCCTTTTAACTTCACTTTTTTTTTAATGAAAAATAGTAATCTTGGAGAGCTATCCTCTCTGCAAAAGTGGTAATGTTTGATTAGATCTTTTCAATAATATAGTTGAAATCATCTTCAACAAATAGGGCAAAATACAAACTTTTTTTTTTCCATCTAAATAAAAACATTATTATTAATAATTTTTTGGGAGAAAGATGTGGAAATAACTAATTCTATTACTTTTCTCTGTAAGTCACGTCCCTGAAAACTTCAAGAATATTCTTATTTTATTGGAAAAGCTAGATCCAAAATTATAGTCAATTTATTCATTGCACATTTGCCTATTTTTCTACAGGTATAATTCTTCCTGTCTGGTTCATATGCTTTTTTCCTTTAATTTTTGTGATTGTTATGAAATTTCTTTTTATACTTAATGGACACACTTTCTTTTTCTTCACAGTTTACAATCAATTCTGAATCAGTCACAAACATTATTCTTTATTATTATTATTACTAGCCATATAATGCAAGGAAGCCTGAGGCTTATGCTGCACCAGCTAAAAAAAAATTTCCAAGTTACCCTGAGAGAGAGAGAGAGAGAGAGAGAGAGAGAGAGAGAGAGAGAGAGAGAGAGAGAGAGAGAGAGAGAGAGAGAAATACAAGGGAATCACCAAGAAAAAGAAGAATGATGATATCCAGCTCAGGACCCTGGGTGTGCTAAGCCCATACTCACCAGATGTGAGCTCCTGGGGTTATTCATAAAATAATGAAACATGATCAATAAACAGCCAGATTGTAACATGTTATACTTCTCTACACAATTTTTGAATAAATGCTTATGGCAATGGCATGTGAAAAAAGAAACACAGCGATGCTTCCAATATATTACCTGCAAAATCATCTAAATTAAATATTTATTTTGTTTTTGTAGTGACTCAGATTAATTGTCTGTTTCATACACATATGATGGGATTAATACTGGTTTTTGCAATGCTCTTGTAATAACCTTCAGAGAATCCAATTCAAATAACTGAATTTCCAATGTTAGTTTCTTGCATTGACTTGTTTTTTTAGCTAAAATTTTTTCTTGAAAAATTTATTTTCAACAATTTAACAAAACATCTGCTTTGAGATGAATTTGCAAAGGAAGCTTTCAAAACTTTTATAAGAATAAAAATACTTCAAAATTTCATCCACAGGACTTTAAGAGATAAATATGTAGTACTCTTCAAAATGTGTACAAGTAGATTACATATTTACTTAATAGATATACATTTCAAATAAAAAAAGATGAATAAATAATAATCTGAAATTAAAATGATCTAAGACAAATTAAAATTTAGAGACTTGCATACCTCTAAAAGTGTAAGAGAATAAATGCTGTTATCATCGGACACAAAGAAATTCTCAGCTTCCTATAATAATAAACATAACAATCCAGTAAGAAAAACAGTGTTATTTCAATGCAGATATTGAAATAATTTGAAAAAAGAAATGCAACTCTGTTAGGTTATGTTTTTCTACTTTTAATGTCTGGGGACACTTTCCTCTCCAGTGACTGAGCTTGACCTTTCAACACTCTTTTGAAATGAGTAAATTTTTAGCAAAAATACACTTAATATAGTTTTTAATTGAATAACATCACCAAGCAGGTGAATTCATTATACAATAAAAGCCATAAAGCACTCTGTCATGAGTTTTAATTTAAGAGCTATTTGATGCTGTGGTTCTTTAAAGGGTTCTATTAATAAATTATAATTAGCATTGGTAGTGGCATATGATGCAAGAAAGCAAGCTTATACAGCATCAGCCAAAAAAAAAAAAAAAAAAACTAAAGAAACACTTTCCCATTTCACCTAACCATTCCTTCCAAAAGTTTGTCCAGTTCTTTTTTGAATTTATTTAAGCTATCAACTTCCACAACGACAGACGGACTTTTGTCCTAGCAATCAACCACTTGACAGCTAAATGCAAATTTCCACAGATCGATTCTGCAACCATCTTTCCTCAATTTCAATTTATACCCCCTCAAGCGAGCAGTGTGAGCAAGAAGAAGAATCCCATCAGCATTGAGCTTGCTCAAACCATTCAAAGTCTTAAACATCCCAATCAGATCCCCTCACAGGTGCCTAGTCTCCAGACGCAATTTACTGAAACCTTTCTTTGTAAGAGTACCCACCTGTCCCCCTCACCAATCTCATTGCCTTTCTCTGTACTTGCTCCAGCAGCTCTATATCATTTATAAAATAAGGCCTCCAGACCTGAATGCAGTACTTAATATGTGGCCTGACCACTGCCTTCATCAGAAATCAATATCTCATCATGATATGCCTTGATATAGAGAAGGCTTTCGATACCACATGGCATCCTAAGAGATCTCAATTCTATTCATATGAGAGGTCATTTACCATGTTTTATTCAAAACTTCCAATGACACAGATCTTTCCAAGGAAGTTACTGGCAGGTTTTATCTCAAACATACATACAAGAAGAAGGAGTCTCACAAGGCTCTGTTCTTAGTGCCATTCTGTTTTCAATATGAATAAACAATATCACAAATCACATTCCAAACACTGTTGACTCATATCTCTATGCAGATGATATTACCATATCCTGCCATTCTGGGAATGGCAACTCCCAGAATGGCAGGATATGGTTTAGGGAGACTTATTCTGGGCAACTCAGGTTCAGGAATGTATCCTGAACCTGAGTTGCACTTGGCCAATCGCCCTCTACCAATCGCGAACAGTATTTGCCTCCTGGGGCTAATTTTTGATAAGAATTTAAACTTCCAGGAGCACATCAAATATCTAAGAACCACTTGTGCAAAGAAAATGAATATACTCCGGGTCATCTCCAATACATCTTGGGGTGCAGATCGTTATACCCTGCTCCACTTATATAAGTCCCTAATTAGATCTTGGCTAGACTACGGAGCACCTGTTTATGACTCAGCTAGGGAGAGCACCCTAGCCCATCTTGTGCCCATCCAATATTCTTCTCTTAGGATAGCCCTATGTGGATACAGAACATCTCAAGTTCAGTATTTACGTTGAGGCTCATGAACCTCCACTTAGCATCAGAAGGAAGATGTTGCTGATGAATTATTCAGCTAAAATTAAAAGCCTACCTACTCATCCTGTTCGGCCACTACTGCATGATCCTCAGTGGAAAATTCATTATGCAAATAAACCCAGAACAGTTCAGCCTACTGGTATCAGACTGCAGAATCTAAGAGAAAGCTGGAACATTCGTCTTGATAATTTCTTCAGAGAATCAAAAGATCCAGATCCCCCGTGGACTTCCTTCACACTTTCTTGTAATGAATACTTTGAGCAATGGGGTAAAGGTTCTATAGCAAATATTAACATTCAACAACTACATTTTGCTCTCACACAAAAGTAACCCCACTTTAGCCAGATCTATACTGATGGTTCAAAGTCTGACAATCGAGTGGGTGCAGCTGCAGTCTTTCCTAATACAACTGTTTCAATTTCATTTCCAGCTGAATGGCATGAAGCTCAGCAGTATAACTGCTCAGCTTCATGTCATTACGCTTGCTCTGAAAAACATCTCACTGCTGTCAATAAATAAAAGCATAATATATAGGTAGTTCTTGACTTTACGAGTTAATTCGTTCCTAGCGCGTGCTTGTAAAGCTAAAACTCGTAAAGCGGGAATTTATTTCCCATAGACATAATGTTAAAAGGGGTTACGTTATCAACAACGAAATTAGTTAGCTAAATTAGTTTGTTTAAACAATGATTGATTTCATTTTTTTTTTCATTTTTTTTTGCTTGATTCATTTTTCAGATTTCATTTTTTTTTTGATTGATTCATTTTTTTGCAATTAATGTTTGTATTTTCGATTTTGTTGATACTTGAAAAAAAAACAAACAAAAAAAAAAAAAAACCTCGTAAACCCAGGCACTCATAGAGCGAAAACTCGTAAAGCGAGAACTGCCTGTATACTGATTCACAGATAGTATGAACCAGAGGTGTAATGCTCAATATGTTCTACGTTGATATCAATATTTGTAAAATAACGAGAGAAGTTTACCTCAATATAATACATAGAACACTTCTGTACGACACTCTACAGCAATTCTGTATGATACTCTATAGCAATTAAAATTATTTTTTTCTGTAATGTAAGATTTGCGATTTTTTTGTTTTAATTGCTGTAGAATATCGTACGGAAGTGTTCTACGTATTATATTGAGGTAAACTTCTCTTGTTATTTTACAAATACTGATTCACAGAGTGCTCTTTTGGCTTTGAAAAGCACTTCCTCACCTAACAATCCTTTATTAAAGCTCATAAGACATAAGCTGATGTGTCTACACAAGCATCAGCAAACTGTTATCTTCTCTTGGATCCCTGGCCACAGTGGTATTCCAGGAAATGCATGTGCAGATGATTCTGCAAAGCATCCTTCTAATGTAGCCTCAACAAATGATCTTGTCCCATATCCTGATTATAAACAAAATATACAGAGAACATCTACGGAACAATGGACACTTCTGTGGAAAATGCAAACAAATAACAAGCTATTCCAAATAAAACCTGAACCACAATTATGGATTTCTAGCCTTTGTAAAAATAGAAAAGAAGTAATTTTAGCCAGAACTCGAATAGGTCACACTCACCTCACACATCTCTACTAGCTTACAGAAAATGATACTCCTCAGCATGTGCACTGCTCGCAACCACTTACAATAAAACATATATTCCTTGAATGTAGCTTGTTTGACAATGCCCGAAGAACATCTTTTAGTTTGATTTCAGATCTACAACAAACTCTCTCTCTCTCTCTTAATAGCATACTAAAGAAGCAAATCTCTCAGAATTCTTTCTCTATTTAAAACAAATTCAAATGTATAACCGTTTCTAACTGCTGCTTAAGCAGTTTTTATATGTAAAGTCAATTGATTTTGGGAGGCGCAATATGGCCTATGTAGTCCTTGCGCCAGAAAACATCACCACCACAACATGTAGAGATCACAAAGAATTCCAAAATGCCAAGCTGTATCAAAAGCTTTCTCAATGTCTAAATAAACTGTAGTCAGATGTTCCTTCCTTAACGAAAGCATTGCGAATCTGGTTTTCCATTCGAGTCAAGAAGTCTAAAGTTGATCTACCTGTATGAAATCCACACTCTGAAGGACTGATAAGGTTATATTTGTTCAGCAACCAAGTGAACCATTTTTTCCATTATTTTGCCCATACAGCTGGTGAGGGCAATAGGCCAGTAATGACGTGGATTCATTGAGTCTTTGCCAGGTTTTAATAATGCTATGACATATGCATGTCTCCAGGTATCGGGGAAAGCATTTTCTGTAAAAATTCTGTTATACAGAAGAAGTAAGACACAAAGCGACTCTTCACTCAGCTCTTTTAACATGGAATAGTTAACTCCATCAGGTCCAGCAACACTAGGTCTTGCACTGTTAAGAGCAAGCCTTATTTCAATTATGGTAAAGGGACAGTTGTACGATTGATGGTGGTTAGTGCCAAAATTTAACTTCTGTTTTTCGGCAAGGGACTTCAATTTCTGGAATTTTGGTGAGTATGAGAATACGACAGAGGTTTGAGAAAAGGACTCTCCGAGAGTGTTAGCTATGTCCTAAGGCATTGAAACATCATTACCATTTACATTCAGTATTGACAGATGTGAAGGAGGATATCTGTTATACATTTTCCTAATATTTTTCCAGATGGTTTGTGTTTTGGTGGTCCTTGTAATCGTGGAAGCAAAACGTTTCCAGGATTATCTTTTGCTTGACCGCTGAACGTGCCTAGCATTGGCTCTGGATTTTTTTAACTGGAGTAGATTAACAGTGGTAGGATTCTTGCGAAAGTTATTCCAGGCTTTATTTTTCTCTCGTTTGGCTTGGTTGCATTCGTTGTTCCACGAGGGTTTTGGTTTTATTCGCTGACTTATGGAAACTCTTGGTATTGCTGCTTCTGTGGCCTGCAGTATTTGGTTTGTTATGTAATCAACAGCATCATTTCTTGACACATTTGTAACAACTATTTTTTCTAGGATTGCTAGCTGCCTATATTTTTCCCAATCAGCTTTTGCAAAGTTCTATTTGGCTGTCTGATTATGGCAGGGTGGTAAATTTGCTCCTATGTGACAGTATATTGGGTAGTGATCACTACCCAGTAAACTATCATGAACAGACCATTCAAACAGAGGAAAAAGGGCTGGTGAGCATATGGAGAGGTCAATTGCTGAGCTTTACCCAGAAGGCTGGTGAAAATAAGTGGGTAGTCCAGTATTCAGTAAGGTCAGGTTTCATTTATCAAGAAACTTTTCTAATATTTTTCCCCGTTTATCATATATCTTATCACCCCATAAAGGATTATGTGTGTTAAAATCCCACATGATGCAAAAGGGGTGAGGGAGCTGAGATACAAAGGTTTGAAGATCACTGTATGAGATGTCTTGGTTAGGAGGAAGATATAGAGAGACAACAGTAAGAGCAAAATGAAAGGATATTCGAGCGGCTACTGCTTCAAGATTTGTTCGTAGCATTAATGGTCGGAAAGGAATATTGGAGCTTATTACAATTGCTACCCCTCCACGAGCCGAATTGGTTACATGAGCAACTCGATCTTTTCTGTAGATAACGTGATGTTTAAGTGAGGTAGTAACAGAAGTGGTTAAATTAGTTTCTTGAAGGCAAAAGGCAACTGGGTTATACTGAAGAAGGAGATCCCGAATGTCATTAAGGTTAATGCGATATCCTCTACAATTCCATTGAAGGAAACTGGGCATTATTTGGATGTAGTGGGGTCCTCAGTTTTTGTCCGAGGAGCTGTTGGCTTATGGTGAACAGATTTTCTTTTTGGAAAGTGAGGTCTTCCTGTCTCCATCTTTTCCTCTGGGAAGAGGTCAAGAACTGGTTCTTCGTGGTTAGTGTTTTCTTCCATTTCTGTTGAGTCAGCTTTAGTGGGATCGCCACTTTCTGAGTACTTTGTGTTATTATTAGTATGCAGGGCTATTAACACACCAATCACTGCAGAACAGTGATTGGTGTGTTAATAGCCCTGCTTGTCTTAGATGGTTTGCTAGATAAGGGCACAGCTGCCAAAATTGACCAAGCCCAGTCTGACATTGATGTGTTTGGGGGAAATGTAACTTCTGTTTGAGTACCAGTCGTTGATACTCTTTGCACAATACTGCTTACTGCAGTTGGCTTTTGAACTACTTGAGCAAAAGTGGGTCGCGTGTTGAATTGAGTCTGTACCAACTTTTTGGCTTCTTGGTTTGTGATTTTTTGTTCAGCTTTGACCCGTTCAATGTTTTTTCTTTTTTCAAAAGAGGACAAACTCTGGAATAGGCAGTATGTGTGCCATTACAATTTGAGCACTTGTGCTGTTCTGATTTACATTCTGAGTGAATGTGCTAGCGTGAACCGCAATTAGCACAAGTGGCTAAACCTCTGCACACGTTTTGGGTTGGTTGGTTGGTTGGGTTTTATTGGTGCATTAGCAACTAAGGCTATAATGCGCCAAAACCTGGTCATAAAAAAGTAAAACTTTTAGTGGCCTAATGAATTAGGTCACTAAGTCAAGGTATAAAAACAACTATAAACTGTAAAAGACAAATATCAATAAACAAGTAACAATAACAAGGAAGATTTTTTTAAATATCAGTAAAAAGGTTTACTGATATTTAAAAGCTAAAAATAGCAGACACATGGTCATTGTCAGATAAAATCTGACTGAGTGTATACGGCTCAGTCAGATGGTTAAAAGCGGTAAAACGTATATTGCTAAAAACTGGACAGTCAATTAAAATGTGTCTAATTGATAAAATTGTGTCACAGGACTCACACATAGGAGGATCATTAGCCCTCAGCAAATACGAATGTGTCAAATGACTATGTCCTATGCGGATCCAGGCAAGAACAACTTCCTCCTTACGATTTCTACTCAGACTAGACTGCCACGGTTCAATTACAGGCTTTATTCGATATAATTTATTCGTAGTCTGTCTATTCCACGAATCCTGCCATTGGGAGTGTATCTTTTGGTGTATTATTTGCCTGTAGTCTGTATAGGGGACTGACAGGCAGCAATTATTATTGAGAATTGCTGATTTGGCTGTGGTGTCAGCCAAATCATTTCCCCTAATCCCAATGTGGCTTTGCCATTCATGGAGAAAGTGAATGGAGAAAGTTTATCATTCATGGAGAAAGTGAATCTTCTGCTGAATGCAAGACAGAACTGGATGAGGATTATATCTCACAGTTATTAAAGCCTGTAACATGCTGAGAGAGTCAGAATATAAAATGAACCGTCGGTATTGGCATTTACTAATGTGATCCAAGACTAACTCTATAGCGTGCAGCTCTGCAGTAAATATGCTCTGATGTAGTGGTGTCTGTAAAGACAGCAGCAGATCCCACATATGATTCCGACTTCGAGCCGTCTGTGTAAACTGGCGTGAAGTCAGAATGTTCAGCTCGGTGTGCTGAATAAAGCTGCAGGTAGACAAATGATGGAGTGTCCGACTTTCCCCAATTTCTAAGGGACAAGTCACATGCTGGAACATGAGCATGCCAGAGTGGAAGGGGTTGCTTTGGTGTTTGGGCAACCTTGTCTACCTTGATCTTAAGTTCTTTGAGTAGCTCTTGGAGATGAATACCAAAAGGACGATTGGCAGTCTTACGGATGTTGTACAAATTTTCCCATTGTGGCTCAAAAACGAACGGCCACGTAGGATGGTCTGGCAAGGATTTCAGTTTTAAAGCGTACTTTAGAGACAACTGCTTATGTTGAAGCGATAATGGTGGTTCGTTTGCTTCGACGTATAAGCTCTGGACAGGAGATGTTCGAAATGCTCCAATAGCGATACGGAGAGCCTGATGATGGACAGGATCCAGCCATCGAAGTACACTGTCTCTGGCCGAATTGTATACCAGGGACCCGTAATCTAGCCTGGATCGTACAAGCGCACGGTAAATGCATAGTAGCGTGCATCGATCTGCACCCCAAGATGTAGAGGAGAGAGAGCATAGAATATTCAGGCTTCTTGTACACTTTGTGGAGAGTTGATGGATGTGATCCAGAAAGGTCAGCTTTTTATCAAATACGAGTCCCAAGAATTTTGTGTCCGCTGCTACTGGAATAGCATTTTGTCCGAGCCTTAATTCAGGTTCAGGACGAAGATTACGCTTACAACAAAAGTGTATGCAAACGGTCTTCTGCGGCAAGAACCTGAATCCATTAGACAGTGCCCATGAATTTAGGCAATCAATGGCTTTTTGCAATTGTCTTTCAATAACCCTCATGTTGCATGACTGATAAAATATGCTAAAGTCATCAACATAGAGGGCACTGTTTACAGTTGGAGGAAGTTGTTCTGTGATGGAATTTACTTTGATGGCAAAAAGCGTAACACTTAATACTGATCCTTGTGGTACTCCCTCCTCTTGGCGGAAGGATCGAGAGAGTGAGGATCCCACACAAACTTGGAAAGATCGACTGGCTAAAAAGTTTTTAATAAAAATGGGGAGATGCCCTCTAAGACCAAGGCTATGCAAATCTTTTAAGATGCCAAATCTCCAAGTTGTGTTATATGCTTTCTCCATGTCAAAGAATACAGACACCAAATGTTCATGTTTTAGGAAAGCATCGCGGATAGATGTTTCCAGTCTAATAAGATGGTCCAGAGTGGACCGGTTCCTTCGGAAGCCGCACTGGATGTTAGAGAGGTCATTTGATTCTAAATACCATATTAAACGAAAATTAACCATTCTCTCCAGGATTTTGCACAGACAGCTAGTCAGAGCAATAGGACGATAATTAGTAGTGATTTTTGGATCCTTTCTCCTTTCCTGGCTTAGCAAAGGCAAGAACGATTGCCTTGCGCCAGGAATCCGGAAACTGCTCTTCAATAAAGATTCTGTTATATAGAAGGAGCAGATGATCCATTGATTTTGGTGAAAGATGAAATTCATAATGGATGCCATCTGGTCCAACAGCACTTGCTTTGGAATGAATGAGAGCTCTTTTCAGTTCCTGTATATTGAATGACCCGTTGTAGGGATAAACGCTCTTAGACTTAAAATTAAGTGCCTGTTTTTCGATTTTATGTTTCAGGAGCAGGAACTCTGGGGAATACGAAGATGTTGCAGAGATGTTGGAGAATGTTTCCCCAAGAGAATTGGCTATTGCAGTTGGATTTGTAATAGTGCATCCATTATAATCTAGGATTGAAGAAGTGTGGGATGTATATTTTCCCTTCATTTTCCGGATTTTATCCCAGACCAACTTAGTACTAGTGGGCTAAGTAACTGATGAAGTAAAAGGGATCCACGATTCCTTTTGATTCTGACGGCGGATATAGCGTGCTTTGGCTCGTGTGTGTTTAAAGGCTATAAGGTTGGTCGTGGTAGGATATCGGCGGAATATCCCCCACGCTTTGTTTTGAGCCTTTTTTGCTGCTGTGCATTGTGAATTCCACCATGGTTTGGGAAATGGTGGAAACCGGGCAGATGTTTTTGGGATGGCATTCGCAGCTGCTTGGACGATATTTTCTGTGATGTACATTACTGCATCATTGATAGGCTCCTGACTGACAGTACTGAGGTCAAAATTTGCCTGGTGTTGGAAGGCAGTCCAGTCAGCCAGATCAGTCTTCCACAGTGGTAACCTGAAAGGAAGACACAGTCTCCTGCTGTGTAACGAGGTTATCACAGGGAAGTGATCACTTCCGTATGGGTTCTCCACCACTTCCCAAGTGAGTGAAGGGAGTAGAGAAGGGGAGCAGATAGAGAGAGAGAGAGAGAGAGTAGAGAAGGGGAGCAGATAGAGAGAGAGAGAGAGAGAGAGAGAGAGAGAGAGAGAGAGAGAGAGAGAGAGAGAGAGAGAGAGAGATCAATGGCAGAAAACGTATGGGTAGGCATGTGGAAGAAGGTGTTTGTTCCAATATTTAGGAGGGAAAGGTCATTGTCATTTAGCACACACTCTATGACTCGTCCCTTCTATTGATGCTAGCACTACCCCACAGGGTGTTATGTCCATTAAAATCCCCGAGAAGTAAGAAAGGGGGAGGCAACTGCGTTACAAGATCATCAAGGTCTTCCTGGGAGATGTCAGTCCCAGGTGGCAAATAAACAGAGCAGACAGTTAATAAAAATCCCACTGTAAGGCGAATTGCAACAGCCTCTATGCTGGTTGTAACTAGCAAGCGTTGAACTGGGGTCTGGTTGCCCACAAGGATAGCCACTCCTCCATGAGCAGGACCATCCGCAATTCTATCCTTATGAAAAATTGTAATGTTATGCATGGTAGGATCATCATTTGCCTTTAGATAAGTCTCCTGCAAGCAAAAGCAAACTGGCTCATGTTTTTGCAGGAGGGGCCTTGATGTCATCAGTATTTCGCCGGAATCCACGACAATTCCATTGTAGGAATTTAGCCATTATTTTGGCTTGGTGGGTCCATCAAGCGGCTTCCGAGGTGCTGAGGGCTTACTTTTGTCAGTCTTGGATTTATCTTTTTTGGGGAAGAATGGATGCTGTCCTGTGTCAATTTCTTCCTCCGCAAAGAGTTCCAAGACTGATTCATCCGGTACCTCCTTGTCCTCTACATCCATTGTTTCTGGTGGCTCTTTAACAGTTGGTTTTGGTAGTGGTGGAGCACTAGGAGATACGGATATAGGAGTGGCAGCTGACTGTGTTTTTTTGGTGGGCTTTTGTGAACTCAATAAATAGTGTGCAATCAGAGTGAATGACTCTCTTGGTGGTACAGTCATCTCAGTTTGTGTATCGATAGTGCACTTCGCAGAAACCTTCTGGGCATATGAAGGCTTCCCGCTATTTATTGGTTGGATACGTTTTCTGGCCTCTGGGTAGGAGATATTCAGCTCTGTTTTCGGATTTCTTTTTCATCCTTCCACCGCTGGCATGCTCTAGAGTAGGCAGGGTGCTCTCCTTGGCCATTTATACAGATCGGTTTGGAAGCTGAACATTCCTTGCTCTCATAATCTTCCACACCACATCGAGCACAGGCAGGGTTACCGCGACAAGATGTTTGTGAGTGGCCGTATTTTTGGCATCTAAAGCACCTCAGTGTGTTGGGAATGTAAATCCTCACTGGGAAGTTTAGATAGCCTGCCTTGATGGAACTTGGAGGCCGTGGGGTGTTGAATGTGAGAATAAGAACTCGGGTAGGCACGACATTCCCATCCTTTCATATCGATATTCTCTTGACAGCTGTCACTCCTTGGTCTTTTAATTCAGAGCAGATCTCTTCTTCAGAAACACGAAGAGGGTCCCACTCTGATATAACAGCTTGTGAAGAATTCAGAGTTTTGTGGGAGTTATGGTGATAGGTATTCCCCCATATGGATGTAGAGTTCAAGAATTTTGCCGCTTGTTTTCTGCTGGAAGCTTCAACTAAAAGGTCGCCAGAATGCAGTCATTTAACGGATTTTGATGAATCTGCCAACCCTTCTAATCCTTTCTGGATAAAGAAGGGTGAGATCTTTCCGATTGACTGCTCTACAGTGGAATGGAGAATGAGGAAGAGTGGTGTCACTGATGGTGGTGTGTCCTCAGTTCTGGCTCTTTTAATGGAGATGTTATCTGTGCTATCATCTCAATTAGGTAGGGGCCTTGTTAGGGCCCCAGAAGAATTTGAATTTATAATACTCATAAGAGTGAAATAAAAATTTCTGATGCTCTAAGTACCTCACCCACCACGGAGCCGTACGAGGGGACGCCCACACGTGAACTAGCAGGTACTGCGTACACGGATGGGACGCCAAGTTCGCTTAGGAGCACCACACCCATGTTTCCAACAAGCCTTGATCCTGTCCCTGGACCAAAGGGAAGGAGACTTATTGGAACGCAGTTGACCCTAGCAGTAAGAACCAACCCGCCGATTGATCCCAGTCGAGCCAGTCCGGGGACCACCTGTCTTGTTGAAGCGGGGGCCAAAGTGGTGTATTAAGGCTGGGCCTCTCAACCACCAGGATCCCCTTTCTGAATTCCAGGGGTCGTGGCGCACGGCTGCACACACGCCGGATTCCAATGATGTAACCCTGGAACCAAGGTATGGGCATTAGATCCCAGTGATGCTAATCTGAAAAACCAGCAGCATCACTGGGAGGTCCCCTCACCAAATACAGGTGCCCACGTCGAGGGGCACGTTTTCGGAATGCCCAAATTTTTGGCATTTAAAACAGTGTGTTGGGTTAGGAACGTACAGTTTTATCTGGCAATTGAGATACCCTGCTTTGATGGATGTTGGAGGTTTCGGGCTATCAAATGTTAATATTATGTTTCGAATCGGAACTAGAGCATTGTCTCGTTTAGTATACAGTAAACTCCCGCTATTCGCGGTATCTATATTTGCGGTCGATGATTTAATATAAAATGAAACCTAAAAAATGTGAATTTTAAAAAGCTGTGAACATTTTCTGCCATAAAAAAAACATGGGCGTGGCTAAAATTATCTTTCCCAGTCAAAACAATGCTCAGTGGGTGGGGGGAGAGGGATGACAAAATCGCAAGCGTGGATGTTTCTTGCTAATCCTTGTTCAGTATGTGTTATGCACTTGTCATGGAAGGTTTCGTCATTTGCTTTTAATTTATATGCTTACAAAAGTGATAAATCTACCATTTTTCAGTGTAAAACAGACTTTTTCGAGTGCGTTAATGGAAGAAAGTGACTTTATCGTGGACATGTTCTTTCTAACCTGTACAAAAATATGGCTACGAATAACAAAGGAAATTTGAAAAAGATCAAAGAAGGTGATGACATTAGCGAATAAAATTGAGTTATTAGATAAACTTTCTAATGGTGAAAGTGTCTCCTCAGTAGCAAAACATTATAAAATCAATGTGTCAACAGTACGATCAATCAAGAAATCGGAAGAAAAAATCCGCTGTAGTATACGTGAAAACGCGCTAATTGCTTCAAAAATTTGCTCTGTAACTCATGATGTTAAATTAGAAAAAATGGAAAAAGCTTTAAATCTGTGGATAGAAGACCGAACTCAAAATAAAATTCCGTTAAGTTCACTCATCATTCGTGAAAAGGCAAAACTCCTTTATCAACACTTTAGCGAAACTGGCGGGATATGTTTTTTAGCTAGCAAAGGCGCTGGTTTGAAAGATTTGCTTGAAATTTCTAATAAATATTACATTTAATATTAAATTGTTTCTTATTTTCATTTCGATGCCATATGCTTGCATTTCACTATGTACATAGTCATATTATGAAGGTACATATAATACATACATAGACAAAATTTTAGACTAGTTTTTCTTATATATTTCATACTTTGGAACGGAACCCCTTTATTACTATGGGAGCCATAACTCAGTCTTCGTGGCATTTCTCAGGAATGTAAACCTCCGCGAATAGTGGGGGTTTACTGCATATGCATTTTACATGCATGATTCCTTGGTCTTGTAATTCATTTTTCAGTTCTTCTTCTGAGAGGTTTATAAGGTCCCACTCAGCTATCACACCCCCTAAAGGTGTTTAGAGTAGCATGAGGGGAAACAGTGATGGATAATCCTCCAAAGGATGTTAGTGTTTGGAGCCGTTGTGATTGTCGTTCGTCTGAGACCTCAACTAGCAGGTCACCAGATCTAAGATTCCGGATTGTTTTTGGCGATCCTATTAGATTTTCTAGGTGTTTCTGTATTTTAAAAGGTGAGAAACAACCTAGAGACTGTTCTTGAGTAGAGTGCAATACAAGATGCATTGGAGCTCTTCTCTTAATAGTATCAGTTCTTTGTCTTTTGGCACTGCATGAGTTAGTCTTCTATCTCATTAATAGCCACATTAGGATCCTTAGGTCCTGTAGGGGAGATCATTTTGCTCCTTTTCACCCTGGAAAGATAAATTTTCTTTCTAGGTTACCGGCCCTGCCACGTGGAGGCAAGAGCAGTGAGACAAGGGTAACCAAGTGGCTGAGTTAGTTCGGTTAGTACTGTTAAAGAAAACAGAAAGGTGAGTTTCCTCTCTGGAACTCTGCCTACTTCTTGTAGTTGTAGTGCAGAAGTTACGCAATACAACTAAATAATTTAAAAGTATTTAAAACCAAAAGAAAACTATTCGCTTTGTATACGCAGTATAGAGCTCACTTGGAATCGCTTGGCACCCGGGGCCGCTGCTGCAGCATAGGTATATTAGCATTAGTTGAGGCATATGATGCAAGAAAGCAAGCTTAAACAGCATCACCCAAAAAAAAAAAGAAAAGAAAAATCCCCTTCTCATTAAACCCACCCGGTCACTCCAAATGTTTATCTAGTTCAGCCTTAAATTTATTTAAGCTATCAATTTCCACAAACCCCTAAAGTGTTTAGAGTAGCATCAACTTCCACAACAATAGATGGAAGTCTGTTCCAGCAATCAACTACCCACTGGCTAAAGGCAAACTTCCGCACATCTATTCTACAACTGTTTTTCCTCAATTTGAATCTATGACCCCCTCAGGTTCTTAATCGGAGCAAGCGGAAGTATCCTGTCAGCATTGAGCTCGCTCAAACCATTCAAGGCCTTATACACCTCTATCAGATCACCTCACAGGTGCCTACTCTCCAGGTGTTGCAATTTGCAGAACTTAAGCCTTTCTTGGTAAGAGTACCCCTTTGTTCCCCTCACCAATCTTGTTGTCTTTCTTTGTACTCTTTCTAGCAACTCAATATATAAAGGGATAATCACCTCCTTGTCTCTGTTAGCAAAATTCATATATATATCATTGACAATACTCCATGACCTGCTCTGGTAGCCCGTCTGCACTGCTCAGAGAACTTCATATCTGACTGCACAAATACCCCCATGTCTTTTTCATTCTCCACCTCCCTGAGTGTAGTACCACACAGTTGGCACATTTCTCTTGGGTTACTGCTACCCATATGGATTACTTTGCATTTGTCAATGTTAAACTTCAGTTGCCAGATATTTTGGTGTAATAAGCATAATGTGCTTCTTTGCTTCTTGGTAAGTCGCTTACCGCTCTATTTTGTATTTTTGGATCTTTTTTCCTGTTTTCTACAGTTCACAGGACCTTGAATATATGGGGTGTTGGCCTTGACAGTTTGGACAATATGGTGTTTCAGCATCACATTCCGTTTGTGTGTGGGATTTTGAATCACACTTTGGGCACACTGCATCCCCTCGACAAATGGTCTGAGAGTGCCCAAACTTTTGACATTTATAACACCTGATGGGATTACGAATGTAGGGTCTTATACGGCAATTGAGATAGCTGGCTTTAACTCTCGATGATAAATTTTGTGTGTCAAACATTAGGATGATGTTCCACTTGGAAACAAGCTGACCCTCTTTTCTGATCATAAACTGCTTAGCTTGTGTCACTTTTTGTTCTTTTAATTCTTGAATGGACCAGTTCATCTTCTGTGACATTGATTAAGTCCCACTCAGCAATTACCCCTTTGGAGGTAACTTGCACGGGAATACCACAAAATTTGAGAGGGTCAGCAGAGTCTCTGATTGCTTATGACTCAAACTTTCTATTAGCATATCTCCAGATCTAAGTCTTCTCACCATTTTAGGTGAACCTGCTGAGCTTTCCAAGCATTTCTGTATCAGAAATGGGGAGAGATAAATCATAGATTTGTTTGACAAGGAGTGGAAGAGAAGGAAAGATGGGAATTCCTGTTGCTCTTTATCAGTCCTCAGTCTTTTCGACTGTGATGTGTCATGGTCAGTGTCATTTATTTTTAAACATGAGTGTCGAGGCTCAATTGGAGGAAAATTATCAGATTCCATGCTTGCTCCTTTTAGCCCTGGAAGAGGGACTTTCTTTGCCCAGATTACCGGCTCTGCCATGTGGAGGCAGGAGCAGTGCCACCAGTGACCAAGCAGTTGTAAAATTAGTAAAGTTTTTAGTAAATAATATATATACACTGAATAATGAAAGGTAGTTTCCTTTCTGTGTTCTTGCTTTAACACTTGAAGCACAGAACCACTTCAGATAAACAAAAGAGAAAAAGGCACTAGAAAGGAAATTAAACTTTGTCGCTTAGAAAGAGCACTCCATATATATCTCAGAGAAATCACTATTGCTTGGCACTTGGGGCCAATTATTGAGAGTTCATGCTTTCAAAGAGACAAATATTTATGATGTGGAAGAGCAGCAGATGATATATTTCTGTAAAAGTGTTTGCATTACAAGCAGTTTGTGCATTTATTGAATAATGCATAAACTCCATTATTGATTTCTGAATGGGAAATGCTTAAAAAAGAGATGAATAAAAAGCATTCACTCATATAATTGGATCTTTTCATCTTTTGAGCAAATTGCTTCTGTTATTATAAGTTAAAATTATTATTGTTGCAACCTCTATCACAATATCTCAAACTCTCTTATAAAAAAAAAACTTTTTATAATGAAATGCAATAATAATCTAAGCAATTTCATTATTTATCTCTATATTACAAACCTCCAATAATCACAAAATCTCATATGATGTGTAATCACACCTGAATATCATTATAATTCATATAATGGTAATGGCATGCATTTAAAATAAACTGAAGTACACTTCTCCATATGAAGGGGATGTTGTTGTAGTTAGTAGTAGGTTTTAGGAGCATAAGCAACTAAAACCTTATTGCTCCATGTATATTGTCTGTAAATTGGGCATGTTCTGATGTTGATTTTCTTTTGCTGGATGAAAAACCAGAATTTCCGGGAGAAAATACCATGCTACCCTCACCTGAGACCAACTAACTTAGCCACATTGTGAAAAAGACTCATAAAAATTCCCCCCCGGCATTGATGGGATTCGAACTCAGGTCTTTCACACCCAGTGTGGGGAGGAGGACAGCAATCCTATCAACTGTACTACCCACAAGGGCATGAAGGGGGACCATTTATTTGAAGTACACAGGACAATAATAAAACACCCCATGGTGAAGTACCTCTACAATATCAGATCAACACACTTAATGGAAAACTTAGTTTTTGCTCATTGCCACACACAAACTGAGGCTATGCCCCACCATGAAATTTAGAAATAAAAAGACACTTTAATGAATCTTATGTGCTTTTATAAAGAAGACAGCATTTATAATCAAAGCATGTAGAGGTACTATGGTTAAAATATATGGTGACCTCCACTAGAACTAGATAAGGTAATCATTAATTTTCAGGCATCCACAGTAATAGGTTGATCTGATGTTTGAAGGGTTCAGCAAGAGTGGCTCTGTTTTTTCACTGATCATCATTTTGGTTACTTATCATGTAAATTAGATAATTGAGAGCTATTAAGTGCTCGATAATTCCGATATTCTATTATATTATAAATCAACAGGGATTACCTTTATTTTTGATATAGGAAGCTTCTTTTCCAACTCTCCTAGTCCAACTCACTAATAATTCTTGAGGATGGCGATATCTATTTTGTAAAGCAGGTGGGACATCTTCCCCACTGTCAGAACCGTAGTGTTCAGACCGTGCGGTCTCAACAATGGGCACTCATGGCTGCTGTCTACAAACACCATACTTCTGGCAGCATGGAAACCATTACTTGGATTGGCATAAAATTAGATTTTTTGAGGTCTAAACTGTTTAATAAATATGGACCGATTATTTCTTTCGGTCCTATAGCTGGACTTTAGAGTTAAATTTAGGGGTCTAATAAAATTGGACATGGGGGGGGGTTCTCTACATTCCTTAAGTCGGATTTGAACTTTTCGGGCGTCATGTTCACAGGAACTGAGCAACTCACAATTAATCCGAAACTTTTGTCTTATGTTGTAGTGTTTGTTCTTCACGCATGCGTATAAGTGACCAATCGTCGGACAATAGGAATGGCCTACGGATATTGATTGAAGTTTCATGTAGTTTCATCTCTAAGGTTTCTGCAATAAGTAGTTTGTGATAGTTGTGTTGAATATTTATAATTTTTGTTTCATTAAAGCTGAATGAATGTCGTTCATTTATTGCGTGGAACGAAAGTTCCGATACATTTGAACGAACCATCCGCACAGAAGCTTCGTGTTGTTTTGCTCGAAGCTGTGCCACTCCCACGGTAGATCCTACATAAACAGCATCGCAATTTTTGCATGGGATGCTGTATACGAGGTCATGCTGTGATTGGAATGTGGTGTTTGAAGGTCGATTTCTGAAGAATGTGTATAATTTGTTCATGGGTTTTGCTATGATTTTCATGTCGGTTCCCTTGCATATTTGATTAAGTTTATTGTACCAGTACTCGACATATGGAATGTATTTTTCTCTTGTCAGATTTTTGTGCAATGTTTGTTGTTATTTATTTTATCACGGGCTATTGTTTTGGCTTTGTTTATATAGGTTAGCGGGTAGCCCGTATTTGAGAATCTTGTAGTTAATTCATTTATTTCAGTGGTTAGAGAAATTTGGGTGGAAGAATATTTAAAGGCGTTAAGAAATTGGTTCAGCATAACCGATTTTTTGTCTGGTTGTGGATGATAACTGTGGAAATGCAAAAGCATCCCCCTATTAGTGGGTTTTCTATATATGCTGAAATTTAGTTTTTGTCCTAATCTGTGTATGGTAAAATTAAGGAAGTTTATGTAGTGGGTTTCTGCTTCAATTTCTAATTCAAATTTTGAATTAGAAATTGAAGCAGAACTTCCTTAATTTTACCATACACAGATTAGGACAAAAACTAAATTTCAGCATATAAAGAAAACCCACTAATAAGGGGATGCTTTTGCATTTCCACAGTTATCATCCCCAACCATACAAAAAATCGGTCATGCTGAACCAATTTCTTAACCAATTGCTTACTAACTGGTTCATGCTCATCAGTTTGGGTAGAGACTGTTTGGTATTTTTTTACTGCATTAGCATAGGAAATATTTTTGTTCATAGTAGGTACTAGTCTTCTCACTTCTTGGTAAATGACTTTGTTCTCAACTTTGTATTTTACTATTTTTTTTCTCAGTTTTCCATTTTTCACAAGTTCTGGAATATGCAGGGTGATCACCTTTGCAATTTGGGCAGGTTATTTTTATAGCTGTACAGTCATTTTGTATGTGGTCTGAGGACGCACAGTTAGGGCAGACAGGAACTCCTCTGCATACAGTTTGTGAGTGGCCATATTTTTGGCATTTATAACATCGTAAAGGGTTGAGAATATATGGGCGAATGCGGCATAGTAAATAACCTGCTTTTACAGAGGTGGGTAAGTTAGGGGTATTGAAGGTGAGAATAATGTTTCTGGTAGGTGTAAATTGATTGTCTTTTTTAGTCATTATTTGTTTTGCTTCAATTTTGTCCCTGCAGCTCTTGGGTTATTTCTTCCTCAGTAACATTTAATAGGTCCCAACTGGATATGACACCCTTAGATGAATTTAGGGTTGCATGAGAAAATATTTTTACTGGAATGCCAGCAAAGTTTGTAATCTGTAAAAGTGTCTCTGAATGTCTGTGGTTCGTAATTTCCATTAAATAGGTCTCCTGACTGCAGCCTCTTAAGAGTCTTAGGAGATCCTGCAATACCTTCCAGATGTTTTTGAATTATAAATTGAGACAGTTTGCTCATAGTCTGACTAGTGAGGGAAAGCTCTTTAGATAGCTCACTTTGAAAAATGCATTGAGATTGCTTGGCCACGGAACACTTGGCACCTGGGGCCAAGTAACAGTGTGAGTAAAAAGGTATTAGCTATTGCATTTTCTGCTTTTCTTCAAAATTAGAAACGATGGGCAGGGGTCTCCATCCAATCGGTCTTCTGTCTCTTTGTATTATTATTTCCTATGTCGTGATTAGAGTCATGATCAACATAAGTTTCTGCCCTTGAGTTCAAAGGCTTTAATGGTGGATAAGTATTTTTATCCATGTTGACTCCGTTTGGCCCTGGGGGTTTTGTCTTTACCACCCAGGTTACCGGCCCGGCCATGGGGAGGCAGGTGCAGTGCCACGAGGTGACCAAGTGGCTATTAGTTGTATTAGTGATAAAGAAGAAAGAAACAGAAAGGTGTTTTTCCTTTCTGGGCCTTTGCCTACTTCTTGTAGAATGAAAGAGCTACTGAACTATAAAATGAGGAAAACGGTATTTAGAAATAAACAGAATATATAATGGCAAAAGCTCTTTAGATAGCTCACTTTGAAAAATGCATTGAGATTGCTTGGCCACGGAACACTTGGCACCTGGGGCCAAGTAACAGTGTGAGTAAAAAGGTATTAGCTATTGCATTTTCTGCTTTTCTTCAAAACACTGCTTACCTCATACACATGTGTATTGTATGTTGTAGCACAGTACAGTATTCACTGTTAAATAATATATGTTAAATAATAATATATGTTCAAGTGAAAATACAATGATCTTGAAAAAAAATCTGTACAAACACTAAGCACCAAAAATTAGGCCCATTTAATTTTGTTTTAGACAGGCTATAGTTTAACCCCTTCCCGGAACATTTTTTTCTTGAAAATGTGCCGTAAGTAATGGATCAACTTTTTTTATTTTACAGATTAAAAGTACGCATCATGTGAATACTCATTGTATAGTTTTTGTGTTTTTTATTAATGTTTTCATAGAAAATACATGGGAGTAATTAACCCATTTGGGCTATCCCAAGTTATCTCGTGTACGTCAAAAAGTGTGCAAATTATACAGATTTTTTTTAATAAATTAGTGCTTGAGCTAAAAGAAAGGCATAGAAAAAAGTCTTCATTACTCATTATATAAATAAATTTAAAAAAATCAAGTGGAACACACAAGCAGTAACCTCCCGCCACAGCAATAATTGTGAACAAACTACATTCTGACACACGGCCGCCACAAGTGGACAGGTAAAGTAAGGTAAGCGTCGCTTACAGGTAGCAGTTCAAGAGGGCACAGAAATATTTTTCGAATTGTTTTCGTGGATTCAGTATTCTGCATTTAGGATGGCAAATTATATTTTGCTTACTGGCGGCACAGGAACGCACGCTACTGTTCTGACATTGCTGTGCAATATAAGTAAAATGAAAGCCAGTCATCTGCTGCCAGACGTAAGAAAATCCTGAGAAATCTCGGGATTTACTTGGCTAATGCAAAATTAGTCAGATAAGTGCCAGAGAAAATACGTTTCAGTCCTAAATTTGGAGGTATTATTGTTTGTTCTGGGTTTTATTGTATCCTGAGATATTTTGTGTAGTTCCAAATAACTTTTAAAACTAAAAACGAGATACCTCGGGATAATCCATGAAGGGGTTAATGTTATTATAGTCAATTTATCTACAATAAATAAAAATCAAGTTAATAATATTATTGGATGGCATCCCAATTTTCTGGGGTGCCATCCCACTGTAACTAGAGATCTACACTTCACTATTAACAATTATTAATCTATCTGAATCCAAAACAAAAAAAAATAAAGCAAAATCATCTCATAAGCCACAGCTTATCTTGATGTAAGTTACCTGAGGTAAGCCAGGGTTGTCTAGCCAAGCTTTGTAAATGTACTCCAAGGTAATTCCTTTTTCACTGAAATTTGTAAAATAATAGTTCAAAAATCATATAACAGCCCCTTTCAAATTATTAATACGAAAGGGAAAAATTATTAATTATTAATAATATCTGAAAAAATTAACACAACTAATATCTGAAAAAAATTAACACAACTATTATGTGAAAAAAAAAAAGTTGATAATTTAGTGAATTAAGGGATCTCTCTTGTTTTTCTCCATGTTTAGCAGTCAGCAGACTTTAAGTGCTATAAGTAAATGCTATGGTTTTATGAATTCATATCGGAACAACTTTTGATGGCCAAGAGTCATCTCGAAATGCACTATTTTTTTAACAATTATATCACCACAGTGATACTATGTTATTTATTCAATGCTATAGAATAAAAAGGAGTTTTCTAAATGCCTCCTCATATTGTGGATTACTTCCCCGTGAATTGCCTTGGCACTGCACTATTCACTTTATGGAAGTGGTAACGTGGGTAAAAAAATAGTCTACGACATTTATTTTTTATGAATATTTTGTTTACCAAAATTCAATTTCTATTTTCGTCATTCTTGGTACCTTTCTCCATCACCTTCCTTTATGCATGAATGTCATAACCACTTATTTATGATTTAGAAATTGTTCTGCATAGGGAATTTTTCTATGTGCATGTTTAGTTTGGGGCAGTTATTGTTTGTTTGTTTGTTATTTGGTTTTTAGGAGCATTAGCAACTAAGGCCATATTGCTCCGGGATATGCGGTGGTCATTCCCTGACCTTTCCGCATCCTCTGTATTTGGTGGTGACGGGCTCAAACCCCGGTCTAATCAAGAAGCGTGTGCTATGCACTGCTGCTCCTTCCCACCTGGCTACGCAGGTGCCAGTTTGGGGCAGAAATTCATGCATGCCACTAAAACTAATATTGTGTAAAATTTGAGTATTCTTCAGTTTAATATAGTTGGGGAAGAATGTTACATGTTTTTCTTCTATAGACTTATACTTTTAGTCATGACCACTCTTATACTATGTGAATATTAAGATAGTTTATTCAGTTCATAATTGAACTTAGGTGTATATTTAGTTAGTTTTAGAACTTGGACTGCAATTATATTTGTGGTCTCTATTGATCTTGGACCGTAGTTTAGTTAAATGACAAGATAATGCATTTAGGACTTATGGGGCTGCGAGAAAGTCTAGACTATGTATAAGTTAATTGCAAATGCATCATTAATACACAGCCAATTCTAAATTAGAAGATATTTGCAAAGGCGGCATTGTTTTAAGTTATATCTCATATTGTGAATACTTTCACAACGAGTTGGCATGATATTGCACTACTTCGAATAAGTAACGCTTCACCTAAAGGAGACGACTAATGTTATACCCAGATGGCACAGTTTCAGGGCTATTTTGTATATGTGTGAGATAATAACTCGATTATCCACTTGTCCTTATTAGACTTAGAAAAGCAAAAAAGGTAGAGGGAAAGTAATAGTAGGAGTGGAAGAGGAAAAGAAACGATGTAGAAGAATGAAAGGGACAGTAACGCCTTCAACTCACACCACTCAAAAACTCATGAACTCCTCGAATAGGCAACGCATCCCCAGTGGAGAAGGCTGTTGTTACCTATTCTTGGAAACTCTGGTCATCATCGGGCTCCCCCTGGTCTGTTTCAGGGCTATTTGGCCCATCTTCAGTGGGTAGGTACCCAAGTGATGCAATGATCGAAAAACAGTTATGAAGTATAACTCCACAATATGAGAAATGCCTGATGATGTATGATGTATTAAGACTATAATGCATTTAGGGCTTATGCCTCAGGCTGCGAGAAAGTCTAGACTATGTATAAGTTAAGTGCAAATGCATCATTAATACACAGCCAATTCTAAATTAGCAAGATATTTGCAAAGGCGGCATCATTTTAAGTTATATCTCATATTGTGAATACTTTCATAATGAGTTGCCACGATATTGCACTATTTTGAATAAGTAATGCTTCACCTAAAGGAGAAGACTAATGTTACTTATTCTCAGTGGATACCACCACCCAGATGGCAAAGATCTCAGTTATCCTCATAATATCCCTATTAGACTTAAAAAAGCAATAAAGATGTAGGAAGGTGATAGTAGGAGAGGTAGAGGAAGGAAATGCCGTAAAAGGAAGAAAGGGACAGTTACTCCTTCAACTCACACTCAAAAGATCATACAAAGGGTACTAGGAAAGTTTTGCAATATGACGCAACAATGAATCACAGGAAGCTGCTTGTTGCTGCATGTTGAGACATGTTCATACGTGCATAGTAGCCGCCGCGCCAAGTCGATGGGCTCAGTTATTCATTAGTAGTGAGAGTGTAAAGTGCTTGCGATGGCAGTGGTCACGAAATGAGATAAGGACAGTTTTGCGGTATAATTTCGTGCGTGGTTTAACCATAGACCAGTGCTTAGAAGAAATGACTCTTGCACTAGATGATGATTATCCACATCGTACAACGATATTCAGGTGGTATAGAGAATTCCAAAGGGGACATTTCACTCTGGAGGATTCTGAGAGGCCGGGAAGGCCACGAACGTCAGTCACGGAGGAAAACGTTACTGCTGTGAGGAAAATGCTTGACGAAAACAGGCGAGTGACCTACCAACAGATAGAGGATACTTTGGGCCTAAATGCACCAGCAATTCGTTCGATTCTGCAAGATCATTTGCACGTGAAGAAACTTTGTTCTCTCTGGGTGGCGCATCAACTGACTGAAGAGCAGATGACACGACGTGTGACTTGGTGCCGGGAGATGTTAAAAAAGTTTGATAAGGGACAATCTCGGTATGTGAACAAAAAATTTCGCCCAACCCTTTAGGCACTTTAGAAACAGGCTTTCAGCGTCAAACCCCATATTAGTGCTTTAATGTAAGTGATTTAAAATCAACCGCGGTCGTTCCAATTTTATTTTAGGTCCTAGCCACTAAAATCCCAGGAAAGTAAGTGGCAGGACCTGCCAGAGTACAATTGACTCAATGGTAACACCCGGCTAGCCTCCACGTGGCGAGGTATGGGCAACGTCTGGTCCCATTAGGGGCCTGGCGGCCAATAAGCCGGATAAACAATGGGCACAACATATAACACTACTCATGACCCACACACTTCTAAATCTCTGGCTTTGACAGGGTACTGTCACCGATACATAGAACATTCGCGGAGATGGGAGAAATCCCAGGAGCCGCTAGACCCTCAATACCTCATACCTCATATGTGAACAACATCGTGACAGGTGACGAGACTTGGCTGTACTATTACGATCTGCCGACCAAGGCTCAAAACAAAGTTTGGGTCTTTGATGATGACGACACACCCGTAATTGTCAGAAAATCCCGATCTGTAAAGAAGAAAATGATAGCTGTATTTTTGAAATCGAGTGGAATTGTGGAACGTGTCGTTTTGGACATGCAGAAGACAGTCACAGCTAAGTGGTATACTGAACAATGCCTGCCTAAAGTCATTGGATCTATGAAGAACCTGCGGCCAAAGTCAAGAATGGACACCTGGTACCTCCATCACGATAATGCTCCAGCTCACCGCGCCAAAGCCTGCACCGAATATTTGACCACGACAGGACTGAAACTTCTCGAGCACCCTCCCTACAGTCCAGACCTTGCTCCCTGCGACTTTGCACTGTTCCTGCATGTGAAAATGAAGCTAAAAGGGAGGCGGTTTTCCAGTGATGAGGACTTTCTACGGGCTTGGGACAATGAGTGTGCTTTACTCCCTAGTGAAACTTGGCAGAACTGGTTTAAAGATTGGTTTCGGAGGATGGAGAGGTGTATTGAATGTAGAGGAAATTACTTTGAAAAAATTAAATAAACAAAGCTGTATTGCAAAACTTTCCTAGTACCCTTTGTATATTCCTCGAATAGGCAACGCTTCCCCAGTAGAGAAGATTGTTGTTCTTACCTATTCTCGGAAACTCAGTGGCCATCAGGTCCCCCCTGATGGCCACTGAGTTTCCGAAGCCTGCACCGAATATTTGACCACGACAGGACTGAAACTTCTCGAGCACCCTCCCTACAGTCCAGACCTTGCTCCCTGCGACTTTGCACTGTTCCTGCATGTGAAAATGAAGCTAAAAGGGAGGCGGTTTTCCAGTGATGAGGACTTTCTACGGGCTTGGGACAATGAGTGTGCTTTACTCCCTAGTGAAACTTGGCAGAACTGGTTTAAAGATTGGTTTCGGAGGATGGAGAGGTGTATTGAATGTAGAGGAAATTACTTTGAAAAAATTAAATAAACAAAGCTGTATTGCAAAACTTTCCTAGTACCCTTTGTATATTCCTCGAATAGGCAACGCTTCCCCAGTAGAGAAGATTGTTGTTCTTACCTATTCTCGGAAACTCAGTGGCCATCAGGTCCCCCCAGATGGCACCGTTTCAGGACTATTTTGTATTTGTGTGGAATAATAACTCGACTATCCAGTTGTCCCTATTAGACTTAGAAAAGAAAAAAGGTAGAGGGAAAGTAATAGTAGGAGTGGAAGAGGAAAAAAAACAGACGAGTGGGTAGAAGAATGTAGAAGAAAGGGACAGTAACTCCTTCAACTAACACCACTCAAAAACTCAAAATCCTCGAATAGGCAATGCTTCCCCAGTGGAGAAGTACTGTTGTTACCTATTCTTAGAAACTCCGGACATCATCAGGCTCCCCCTGGTGCCGTTTCAGGGCTATTTGGCCCTTCTTCGGTGGGTGGGTAGGTATTCTCATACACCATCAGGCATCTCTCATATTGTGGAGTTATACTTCATAACTGTTTTGCCATCATTGCATCATTGGGTACCTACCCAAGGCTTTCAGGGCTACCCAAATAGCCCTGAAACGGTGCCGTCTGGGTGGTGGCATCCACTGAGAATAAGTAACATTAGTCTTCTCCTTTAGGTGAAGTGTTACTTATTCGAAGTAGTGCAATATCATGGCAACTCATTGTGAAGTATTCACAATATGAGATATAACTTAAACCGATGCCGCCAATTCTAAATTAGCAAATATCTTGCTAATTTAGAATTGACTGTGTATTAATGATGCATTTGCACTTAACTTACAGGTGGTAGATGACTTTCATCAACCGGTGAAATACCACCACTTTGCTTATTGGAGGCTTGAAGTGGTGAAACCCATGTTTAGTCTCTAGAGTAAAGTTTCCGGCATCCCCCTCTCCCCATACTTCTCCTTCAACCCATGCACGGTACTAAGTACCATAGGTTTTGATACCTTTCGTGTTTGGGGTTCTCATAAAAAAAAAAAAAAAAAATAGTCTAGACTTTCTCACAGCCTGAGGCATAAACACTAAATGCATTATAGTCTTAATACATCATCAGGCATTTCTCATATTGTGGAGTTATTCTTCATAACTGTTTTTCCATCATTGCATCACTTGGGTACCTACCCACCCACCGAAGAAGGCCGTCACCACGAAATACAGAGGATGCAGAAAGGTCAGGGAATGACCAACGCATATCCCAGAGCAATATGGCCTTAGTTACTAATGCTCCTAAAAACCAAATAACAAACCACCAAAGAAGGGCCAAATAGCCCTGAAACGGCACTAGGGGTAGCCTGATGATGTCTGGAGTTTCCAAGAATAGGTAACAACAGTCTTCCCCACTGGGGAAGCGTTGCCTATTCGAGGAGTTTGAGTTTTTGAGAGGTGTGTGTTGAAGGAGTTACTGACCCTTTCATTCTTCTACACCGTTTCTTTCCCTCTTCCACTCTTACTATTACTTTCCCTCTACTTTTTTTGCTTTTCTAAGTTTAATAGGGACAAGTGGATAGTTGAATTATTATCCCACACATATACAAAATAGCCCTGAAATGGTTTTTGGGTGGTGGTATCCACTGAGAATAAGTAACATTAGTCTTCTCCTTTAGGTGAAGCGTTACTTATTCGAAGTAGTGCAATATCATGGCAACTCGTTGTGAAGGTATTCACAATATGAAATATAACTTAAAACGACGCCGACTTCGCAAATATCTTGCTAATTTAGAATTTACTGTGTATAAATGATGCATTTTCACTTAACTTATACATAGTTAAATGACAAGTTAAAACTTATTCTTGGGCACTGCTAACTTAGCAGCTTCACTTTAATTGTATATAATAATGTATTATGAATCAACAGGTCGAGCACTGGCACAATAAATTTAACCAAATATGCAAGGGAACCGACATGAAAATCATAGCAAAACCCATGAACAAACTATACACATTCTTCAGAAATCGGCCTTCAAACACCACATTCCAATCACAGCATGACCTCGTATACAGTATACCATGCAAAAATTGTGACGCTGTCTACGTAGGATCCACCATGGGAGTGGCACAGCTTCGAGCAAAACAACACGAAGCTTCGGTGCGGGCGGGTCGTTCAAATGCATCGGAACTTTCGTTCCACGCAATAAATGAACAACATACATTCGGCTTTACTGAAACAAAAATTATAAATATTCAACACAACTACTACAAACTACTCATTGCAGAAACCTTAGAGATGAAACTACATGAAACTTCAATCAATATCCGTAGGCCATTCCTATTGTCCGACGATTGGTCACTTATACGCATGCGTGAAGAACAAATACTACAACATAAGGAAAGAAAAAAGTTTCGGATTAATTGTGAGTAACTCTCTTCCTGTGAACATGATGCCCCGAAAAGTTCTAGTCCAACTTAAGGAATGTAGAGAATAACCCCCAACCCCTACCCCCACTCCCGCCCCTTACCCAATTATTAGACCCCTAAATTTAACTCAAAATTCCAGCCACAGGACCAAAAAGAAAAATCGATCCTTAATTATTAGCCCGTTTAGACCTCCAAAATCTAACTTTATGACAATGTTTTGCAAAATTGATATCGCCTTCCCCATGAATTATTAGCGAGTTGGACAAGAAGAGTTGGAAAAGAAGCTTCCTATATCAAAAAATAAAGGTAAGCCCTGTTGATTCATAATATAATAGAATATAGGAATTATCGAGCACGTAATAGCTCTAGTATCAAATATAATAATGTATATAATTAATTATTGATTTCTTATTGTCCACTAGTACTATATCTCTCTACTTCTATTTCCTTTTCGGGGATGCCTCTTCCTTTCGACCCCTTGCTTTCTATCTATTCTCCTACCTTACCATTTCCCATACTATTCCTTCTATTTTCCTGTTTTCCTTTCCTTGAAAATTCGGGGCTCCCTGGCATGCCTGATAGCCCCAGTAAGTGTCTCAGGTAGAATGTGACCCTGTCACTCCTCCTTGTGGCCAAGGTTGGAGTCAGGACACCTCGCTATGAAGTCGCCAGGTGCCGGCACTCAACATAAAAACACACATACATACACCTGCCGGCCTTGGCCTTATGGCTTTTTAGATGCTACAGCAGCATATAGGAGAAACCCTGGATACTGCTATTACACAAACATACTTGACCTTGTGTATTCTGGGAATAAACTACCTTAATATTCACATGGTATCAGAGTGGTCATTACTAAAAGTATAATTCTCTGGTTTATTGTGATTTTTAATTAGAAATCACGAACAACGAATGGAAAAACTGAAGTTTCTTCAGTTAGCTTTGGTTTTTGTCAAGGAATATATGAAGTTCAGAGCTATTTTGAAAACTCTGCCTAAAATTCAACCACAAACATCAGAGGAGGTTCACAATCAAGAAGAAGACTTGAAACTTCTGTCAGAGAGAGAGAGAGAAATAAACCAATATCTAAATTTCTCCCAGTAAAGATTAGAAAACAACAAAATTGTGTAAAAGCTGCAGAAAAGTTTTACACAAATATTATACAGTCAAAATATGAGTACTATAAGCCTTAGCCCAGCTGCCTCTAGTTCAGTCTGTTTCAAAATTCAATCTGAACTCATAATGAAAGTCTTATTAATGACAGTTATGGTCTGTGAGGGACTTAGAGGGAAACCCTCCATCACATGACAACATGAAACAAATGGCCCTCAGTCCCCAGTGGCTTTCACTCCCCCACTTAAGGCAGCGAGAGGATCAGAGTGGAAGCAGAGGGTGCTAAGAATCTATGGGTACGACCAGGCTGCCATGCACAGAAACTGAACTTGGCCTGTTACAATGTAAGATCACTCATCGGTGAAGATAGGATATAAGAGCTGGAAAAGGAATTATAAAATGTGAATTGGAATATCATTGGCTGGGCTGAAAGAAGAAGAAGAAATGAATCGCTTATAAGTTTATGAAGTGGAAATCTGCTGTACACCAATGGAAACAGTGAAAAGAGAGAACGTGGAATTGGCTTTCTGGTCCATAAATATATGAAAAACAACATTTTGGAATTCGAAAGTAGGAGTAGTAATGGAGGCATATGATGCAAGAAAGCAAGCGTATAAGCTTATGTAGCAGCAGCCCAAATAAAAAAAATTTCATACATCCATTCCCTGTAAAAATAATTTAGCAAACGTCTTTCCTCAATTTGAATTTATATTCCCTCAGATTCGTAATCTGAGCAAGTGGAAGAATACAATCAGAATTGAGCCTGCTCAACCCATTCAAGGCCTTATACACCTCAATCAGATCACCTCGCAGGTGCCTAGTCTCCAGATGCTGCAATTTGCTGATAAAGTAATATCAGCAATAACATGGATGCCAATAGGCACCCATGTTATAGCTGATATTACTTTAAGGAAATCCATCATTTTTTTGCAGATAGTTTGGATATTCATCATGTGTTTCAGAACATTGAGCTTATTATCTAGAGTTAGGCTTGAGAAAGACACTGTCAGAGAGCATTATATGATGAGTTAAGTTTTAACTTGTGTTTTTTTCCAAAACTGTACTGAAATAATTTTCTGTTCAGAGAGCAGATAGCCATTCTGTGACATCCACAGCTCCATTTTATTAATTTCACACTGGAAATGTTGTTTGATACAGTTCATGTTTTGGGACTGGCATGAGATGGTAAGGTCATCAGCATATAGGTATGTTTCAACAGTAGCAGGAATGACTTTTGTCATTTGGTTAATTCTAATAGTGAACAGTGTGGCACTGAGAACAGCCCTGTAGGACTTCTTCTTCTTGGTGGAAAGACTGGGAAGGGGCATTTGATAACAAGTTCTGTATTAGAAAGTGGCAAATGCCCTTGTAAGCCAAGAATGTATAAATCTCGAAGAACACCAAAATACCAAGTAGTGTCAAATGCCCTTCAGATATCAAGATATACAATTACCGGGTGTTCTTCTTCAAAGATGTTTGCCTCAACTTTGATCATAAGAGCCTAGGAGAACTTGTTTTTCCAAAAACCATATTGATATTCCAGATACCATTAAGTCAGTTGTGGATAATTTTTTTCCAATGTTTTTCAAGACTGCTAGTAAGATAAATTGGCCAGTAATTCTGTGGATGTTTTTCCTGGTTGGAAAGTACAACTGACTCATGGCCAGTGCTAGGAGAGTAATTTTTAAGAGTGGAGGAAAATCAGTCAGGAATGAAGAGTGTTTTTGTTTAACATTTGCATGGGATAATGAATGCCATCAGGGCCAGGTGCATTGTTAACTGAGCTAATTAAAGAATTTTATAACTATAATGTAGTTGGCTGGTTGGATTGGGAATTTTTCTGGCGCATTAGCAGCAGTGGCTATTATGCACCAAGACAAAGACAAAAATAGATTTGGTAACTTTAAGAGATACCTGGTCAAAAGATTAGGTATACGTTTAAAAGGCAGTATATATTCTAAATATATAAAGCTTATTTTATATACATATATATATAAATTAATAAGCTGTAAAAAACTAAAAAGAGCTGACACTGTCATTGTCAGATAAAATATGAGTGAGTGTATAAGGCTCAGTAAAAGCGGTAAAGTGCATATTATTAAAATCTGGGCAGTTCATTAAAATATGTTTCAGGGATAAAACTGTATCACAGAACTCACACATAGGAGGGTCATCGGCCCTCAGCAAAAACGAATGTGTCAGATGTGTCAAATGGGTCAGACTGTGTCCTGTGCGGGTCCATGCAATAACAACCCCCTACTTACGATTCCTGTGCAGACTACACTGCCACAGTTCAATTACGGACTTTATCTGATGTAATTTATTGGTAGTCTGTCTATTACATGAATCTTTCCACTGGGTGTGAATCATTTTGTGAATTATTTGTCTGTAGTCTGTATAGGGCACTAACAGGCAACAATTATTAGAGGGAATTGCTGATTTGGCTGCAGTGTCAGCCAAATCATTTCCCCTAATCCCAATGTGGCTGAATCCAGCAGAAGCGGATATCATATTCACGTTCGTGGAGAGAGTGAATCTTCTGCTGAAATTGAGACAGAACTAAGTGAGGATTATATCTCACTGATAATAAAGCTTGTAAGATGCTCAAGGAAACCGAATATAAAAAGAACCGTTGGTGCTGGCATTTACTAATATGATTGATCCAAGGCTAACTCTATAGCATGCAGTTCTGCAGTGAATATGTTGCATATTCATAAAAAAAAATTTTTTTTTCATAAAAAAAAAAAAAAATCATGCAGAATCTGCTCTGATATGGTGGTGCCTGTAAATACAACAGCAGATCCTACATATAATTCTAACTTCGAGCCATCTGTGTAAATAGGTGTGAAGTCAGAATGTTCAGCTCTGTGTACTGGATAAAGTTGTAGGCAGACAGACGATGCAGTGTCCGACTTTTCCCAGTTTTTAAGGGAGTGGTCGCATGCTGGAACGTGAGCATGTCAGGGTGGAAGGGGCTGATTTGGTGTTTGGGCAACCTTGTCTACCTTAATTTTAAGTTCTTTGAGTAGCTCTTGGAAACAAATACCAAAATGATGGTTAGCAGTCTAACGAGTGTTGTACAAACTTTCCCATCGTGGCTGAAAAACGGTTGGCCATGTAGGATGGTCTGGCAGGAATTTCAGTTTTAAAGCATATTGAAGAGACAACTGCTTATGTCGAAGTGATAACGGTGGTTCATTTGCTTCAACGTATAGGCTCTGGACAGGAGATGTTTGATATGCTCAAGCAGCGATACGGATAGCCTGATAATGGATAGGGTCCAGCCATTGAAGTACACTGTCCCCGGCTGAATTGTATCCATGGGACAAATAATCTAGTCTAGTGCATGGTAAATATGTAGTAGAATGCATTGGTCCACACCCCAAGATGTAAAGGACGGAGGGCGAACATTATTAAGGCTTCTAATGAAGTTGACAGATGTGATCTAGAAAGGTCAACTTTTTATCAAATATGAGCCCCAAAAATTTTGTATCTGACACAAATGGAATAGCATTTTGTGCAAGCTTTAATTCAAGTTAATGATGAGAATTATGCCTGTGACAAAAGGGTATGCAAACAGTCTTTCAGTGGCAAGAACCTGAATCCATTAGCAAGTGCCCAGGAATTAAGGCAATTAATGGCTTTTTGCAGTTGTCTTTCAATAAGCCTCATGTTGCATGACTAAGAAAATATGCTAAAGTCATTAGCATTAGTAAACGCATACGATGCAAGAAAGCAAGCTTATGCAGCATCAGCCAAAAAAACCCTCCAATTTCACCCCTCCAATGCCGGTCCAGCTCAGCTTTAAATTTATTTAGGCTATCAACTTCCACAACAAAACAAGGGCTCACATCTGGTGAGTATGGGCTTGGCAAACCCAGGGTCCTGAGCTGGATATCATCATTCTCCTCTTTCTTGCTTTCTTGGTGATTCCCTTCTACTTCTCTCTCTCTCTCTCTCTCTCTCTCTCTCTCTCTCTCTCTCTCTCTCTCTCTCTCTCTCTCTCTCTCTCAGGGTAATGCGGAATTTTTTTTTTTTTTTTTTGGCTGGTGCAGCATAAGCCTCAGGCTTCCTTGCACCATATGGTTAATAATAATAATAATAATAAAAGATGGAAGTCTGTTACACCAACAACTACCAGCGGGCTAAAGGCAAATTTTCGCACATCTATTCTACAACTGTCTTTCCTCAATTTGATTCTGTGTCCTCTCAGGTTCTTAATCTGAGCAAGAGGAAGAATCCCATCAGCATTCAGCTTGCTCAAACCATTCAAGACCTTATACACCTCAATCAGATCACCTCGCAGATGCCTACTCTCCAGGCACTGCAATTTGCAGAACATAAGCCTTTCTTGATAAGAGCGCCCCTTTGTTCTCCTCACCAATCTTATTGCCCTTCTTTGTACTCATTCTAGCAACTCTAAGATCCTTCCTATCTGGTGAGTATGGGCTTGGCACACCCAGGATCCTGAGCTGGATATCATCATTCTTCTCTTTCTTGGTGATTTCCTTCTACTTCTCTCTCTCTCTCTCTCTCTCTCTCTCTCTCTCAGGGTAACTCGGGAATTTTTTTTTGGCTAGTGCAGCATAAGCCTCAGGCTTCCTTGCACCGTGTAGCTATTAATAATAATAATAATAATAATAAATGGGGCCTCCAGACCTGTACACAGTATACTAGGTGTAGCCTGACCATTGCCTTATACAATGGGATAATCACCTCCCTGTGCCTGCTAGCAAAATTCCTATATATCATTGACAAGACTCCATGACCTGCCCTGGCAGCCCATCTGCACTGCTCAGCAAACTTCGTAATTGACTGCACAATTACCCCCAGGTCTTTTTCACTTTCCACTTCTCTGATTGTAGTACCACACAGTTGGTACATTTCTCTTCGTTTTTGCTACCCATATGCAGTACTTTGCATTTGTCAATGTTAAACCTCAGTTCCTACTTCTCAGCCCATTTGACCAACTTATCTAGATCCAGTTGGAGTGTTGGAGTAGCATACTGTCTTTACTGTCGTTAACAACCCTGCCAACTTCTGCATCATCTGCAAACTTGGACATAAAACTTGATATACCTTCATCAATATCATTGATAAATATAAAAAACAACAATGGGCCCAACACTGAACCCTGGGGAACTCTACTAATAACATTTGTCCATGAAGAACAGTGTCCATTGATTACCACTTTCTGTCTTCTCCCACTCAACCATTCCTTTATCCATTGTAGCAACCCTTAATGCCATATGTCTCCACTTTGTACAGCAGTCTTCCATGTACATGATATCAAAATTATTTTTGGCATTCAGTTCCTTTGTGACCACATCATAGTATCCAAGCAAATTGTTCAGACAAGACCTCTCTTTAACAAACCCATACTGTGTCTTAACTATTACTGCAGTCTTGTCTAAATGATCCTGCAATGCTTCTTTAACTAGTGATTCCATTATTTTCCCCGGAACACAAGTTATACTAACAGGTCTATAGTTACTTGTGTCACCTTTTGAACCCCCCTCTGTGAATTGGTGATACATTTGCACACCTCCAGTGCATGGCGACCTCCCCTGAGTCCAAGGAAGCTCTCATAATTATGGCTAAGGGTTTGCTTACTTACTTTGCTGCCTCCTTTAATATAACTGGATAGATCCCATCCACCCCAGGTGCCTTTTTTATATTTAACTTTAACAATTTCTCCTCCACTTTGCTCTCAGTTATTACAAGATCACTTAGCTCCCTGTTACAGTTTGATAAACTTCTGGCACTCTCTTCATTGAATAACTCCTCATATGTGAATGTAGATGCAAAATACTCATTCAGTTTATCGGCTACCTAAGCATGAGCATCAATACATCTACGTTAAGTGGTCCAATCTGATTCATTCCTTTCCTTCTAGAGTTTACATAAGTAAAGAACTCTTTACTGTTTTTCTTTGCATCCTTTGCCAAGGATTTCTCATAATCTGCCTTTGCCTGCCTAACTTTCATTGTGATCTGATTACATACTAGTTTATACCTGTCATAGGCTTCTGTGTCACCTGATACTTTATATGCATCGCATACATTTTTTATTTTTTATATGCATTCCATACATTTTTCTTCTCTGCCATGAGCCTCATTTGTTCATCTGACATCCATTTAGGCCTAAACCTTGAACAGTATTTCTTAGTTAGAATGAAAAGCCCAGTAACCTCCAAAATTAAGTCCACCCATTTGAAGGCTTTCAGTTGATCCCACTGTACAGAATTTAAAAACTGTCTGAGACCCCTGTAATCACCTTTACGAAAGCAATAACCCTACCCTTTAGCCTTGATGGTAGTTACATCTTTAAGTAATTCCCACATCAGTATATTGTAATCACTGTCACCCAGTGGTTCCTTTATCCGCAAATTCTTAATGCATGAATAATCACTGCTGATATGCAGATCAAGAGTATTACTCCAATAAAACAGTCATCCAATAAACCCACAAACGTCTTGCTAATGTGCAAGTGGCCAACCCACAAGTTCCAGTCGATATCTTAAAATTTTTAATCCCCCATTTAAGACAATCTGATTTACTGGCCCACTCTATTTCTCTGTACAGTTGTTCATAGTACTCATCAGAGGCATTAGGCCTATAACACGCTCCTACTCTGAATTTTGCTTTCCAATGCTTATGTCACATGAAACAAACTCAACATTGCATTGTCCACCAACATCAATTGGATGCACTTCCTTTGATTTTGTGTTTCTTAACTAACAACATAACCCCTCCTCCCTTCCTGTCTTGTCTATCCTTTCTGTACACATTGTACTCCCCAAATTACAATTCTGCACTGCTTATGTCTGTGTGACACCATGTCTCTGATATCCCAACAATATCTGCCTTTGATGTCTTGACTAGCACTTCAAGCTCATCAAATTTATTAACTATACTCCTAGCATTGGTGTACATGTAAGTATACATGCACCTGTTTCTACTCTTAGTTACCCTAACACAGCCCATGTATTTATTTGTTCCACTATGACTTCCAGCAGTCTCTGAAATACCCTGCATCTTGTTTTCTAGGCTGCTGCTCATTCCAATACAAGCAGTGCAGGAATCACTTTCACCTCTGCCAGTGGCTACTGTTAATTTATTAGTCATTGTATCCACCCAAGCTAGCAGTTTTCCAACTCATCTAACACTGCCTCGATAGCATCAGCAAATATTCTTGCACCCTTTCTATTGTACCCCATCCCTGTAGAAGCAGTCTTTCTGTTAACAAGCACACACCAGGTTGAGAAAAATTCAACCCCGTGAGCCTTGCACAATCTCTCCAGGGCCAAATTGATCGACAAGGTTCTCATCTTATACTTCCTCCTATCGTGTCTGGGCAGAATTGCAGACACTTTCACATTCAACTCACAACTTTTTTTCAATATTGACCTGTACTTTTTAAGTAATTCTGCCGGTCTCCTACTCTTAATATCATTAGTGCCAACATGTACAACTATATCACCTTTTAGCAAGTGCTGATATCTGAAGATGATATCTGCTCTACAACGTAATCAACTATTGCCCCTGGCAGACATACTCTGGATGATTTTTTTAGTTGTTGGTGCATTGGCTTCTGTGGCCATAATGCACCTCCCAAAGTTTTTGCATTTTACTCTGATCCAGGCTCGAGGCGGGATTCGAACCCGCGACCTTTGAGTTGCCAGGCAGGCACTTTACCCACCTGGCTAGCCCGGTCGGCTACCCTGGATGAAGATTATGCTTGTGACAAAAGTGCATGCAAATGGCCTTCTGCGGCAAGAACCTGAATCCATTAACAAGTGCCCAGGAATTAAGGTGATTAATGGCTTGTTGCCGTTGTCTTTCAATAAGCCTCAAGTTGCATGTCTAAGAAAATATAGTAAAGTCATCAACATAGAGGGTGCTGTTTACAGTTGCAGGAAGTTGTTCTGTGATGGAATTTACTTTTATGGCGAAAAGCATGACTATTAATACAGATCCTTGTGGTACTTGCACCTCTTGACAAAATGGACGAGAGAGTGAGGATTGTACATGGACTTGGAAGGACGGCTTGGCTACAAAGTTTTTAATAAAAATGGTGGAATACCCTCTAAGACCCAGGTCATGCAAATCTTTTAAGATGCCAAATCCCCAAGTTGTGTTATATGCTTTCTCTATGCCAAAGAATACTGACACCAAATGTTCGCATTTTAGGAAAGCATTCTGGATGGACATTTCCAGTCTAAGAAGATGGTCCAGAATGGACCTGTTTCTGCAGAAGCGGCACTGAATGTTGGAGAAATGGTGATTTGATTCTAAATATCACATTAAAAGAAAATTAACCATTCTCTCCAAGATTTTGCACAGACAGCTGGTAAGAGCGAAAGGATGATAATTAGTAGGGATATTAGGATCCTTTCTTGGCAAAGGATCCTAATATCCCTACAAAGGCAAGAATAACTGCCATGCACCAGGAATCCGGAAACTGCTCTTTGGTATAGATTTTGTTATATAAAAGGAGCAGATGATTCACAGATATTGGTAAATGGTGCTTAATCATTTCATAATGGATGCCATCTGGTCCAACAGCACTTGCTTTAGAAAGTGAGAGAGCTCTTTTTAATTCCTGCATAGTGAATGGTTTGTTATAGGAACAAAGACCCTTTAGTGTGAAATTTAGTGCCTAATTTTCTCTTTTATATTTCAGGACCAGAAACTCGGGGGAATATGAAGATATATCCCAGTGATGTTTGAAAATGTTTCCCAAAGAGCATTAGTTATTGCCAATTGCCAAGAGCATTGGTAGTTGGCTCTGCAATAGTGCATCCATTATAGTCTAGGATCAATGAGGGGTGAGATGCATATTTTCCCTTCATTTTCTGGATTTTATTCCAGACCACCTTAGCACTGGTAGACTGGGTAATAGATGACATAAACAGAATCCATGATTCCTTCTGACTCTGACGGAGAGCGTAGCATGCTTTGGTTCATGTGTCTTTAAAGGCTATAAGGTTGACCATGGTGGGATATCAGCGGAATATCCCCCCCGCCCCCAGGTTTGTTTTGCACCCTTTTAGCTGCTGTGAATTCCACCATGGTTTTGGAAAAGGTGGAAACCGGGCAGAAGTTTTTGAGATTGCAATTGCAGCTGCATGGACGATATTTTCTGCAATGTACGTGACTGCATTATTGATAGGCTCCTGACACAGTGATTTCAAAATTTTGCCTGCTGTTGAAAGGCAGACATAGTCTCCCACTGTGTAAGCAGATTATCACAGGGAAGTGATCATTTCCATTTGGGTTGTCCTCCACTTTCCAAGTGAGAAAGGGAGAAAAGAAGAGAAGCAGATAGATAGATCAATGGCAGAAAACGTATGAGTAGGCATGTGAAAGAAAGTGTTTGTTCCAACATTTAGGAGGGACAGAAGTCATTGCCATTTAGCATATGCTCTATGACTCATCCTCTTCCATTGATGCTAGCACTACCCCCACAGTGTGTTATGTCCATTAAAATCCCCAAGAAGTAAGAAACGGGAAGGCAACTGGTTTCTTGGCAAACATGGTTTCACACAGATATAAGGAATGCAGAACTGGAATTTGGGGAGTACAATGTCTACAGAAAGGATAGACAGGATAGGAAGGGAGGAGGGGTTATGCTATTAGTTAAGAAACACATAAAATCCAAGGAAGTGAAGCCAATCAACATCGCTGGACAGTGCAGTGTCGAGTCAGTTTGGTGTGACATAAGCATTGGGAGATCAAATTTGACGGTAGGAGTGTGCTATAGGTCTAATGACTCTAATGAGTATAATAAGAAACTGTACAGGGAAATAGAGTGGGCCAGTAAATCAGAGAGTCTGATAATGGGGGATTTTAATTTCCCAGATATTGGCTGGAATTTGTGGGTTGGTCACACACACTAGCAAGGCTTTTGTGGATTTATTGGATGATTGTTTTCTACATCAGCATGTTCGGGAGACAACTAGAGAGAGTAATACTCTTGATTTGATTATCAATAGTGATTCTTCATGCATTAAAAATCTGCAGATAAAGGAACCACTAGGTGGCAGTGATCACGATGTGCTAAAGTGGGATTTACTCAAAGAGGTAACTATCATCAGGGGTAAAGGGAAGAGTTTTTGCTTTCGTAAAGGCGACTACAATGGTCTGAGACAGTATTTAAATTCTATACAGTGGGACCAACTGATGATGTTACCAACAGCAAATTCAAAATGGGAAGCATTCAAAGAACTTATCTTGGAATGCTACTAGGCTTTACATACCAACTAAGAAATATTGTTCAAGATTTAGGCCTAAATGGATGTCAGATGAACTAATGAGACATATGGCAGAGAAGAAAAATGCATGGGATACATATAAATTAATGGGTGACATGAAAGCCTACAATAGATATAAGCTGGTCTGTAACCAAGTCGCAAAGGAGATCCATATTCACACATGAGGAGTTTTTCAGGAAGGGGAATGCCCGAGGTGAAGTAAAATCTGGCAGTGTTGTTGTTGTTATTTGGTTTTTAGGAGCATTAGCAACTAAGGCCATATTGCTCGGGGGATATGCGGTGGTCATTTCCTGACCTTTCCGCATCCCCCGTATTTGGTGGTCACGGGCTTGAACCCCAGTCTGATCAAGAAGCATGTGCTACGCACTGCTGCTGCTGCCCACCTGGCTATGGGGGCGCATCACTCTGGCAGTGAGCTAGATGATTTTGTAATAACTGAGAGGAAAGTGGAGGAGAAATTGTTGAGGATAAACATAAAAAAGGCACCCGGGGTGGATGGGATCTATCAAGTTATATTAAAGGAGGCAGCGAAGGAAGTAAGCAAACCCTTAGCCATAATTATGAGAGCTTCCATGGACTCAGGGGAGGTACCCATAGACTGGAGATATGCAAATGTGACCCCAATTCACAAAGGAGGATCAAAGGCTGATGGAAGTAATTATAGACCTATGAGTTTAACTTCTGTTGCAGGAAATTAATGGAGGCACTGGTTAAAGAAGCACTGCAGGATCATCTATACAAGACTTCAGTTAGAGCTCGGAAACAGCATGATTTTGTTATGGGGAAGTCTAGCCTGACCAATTTGATTGGATACTATGATGCAATCACAAAAGAACTGGATGCAGGGAATAACTTTGATATTATAAACTTGGATCTTAGAAAGGCTTTTGATACTGTTGCACATGGAAGACTGCTGCACAAATTGGAGCAGTGTGGCATTGGAGGCAAATTGCTGCTATGGATAAAGGGATGGTTGAGGGGGAGAAGACAGAGAGTGGTAATCAATGGACACTGCTCATTGTGCACTAATGTTATTAGTGGAGTCCCTCAGGGTTCAGTCCATTATTGTTTTCTGTATTTATAAATGATATTGATGAGGATATATCAAGCTTAATGTCCAAGTTTGCAGACGATACAAAGGTTGGCAGGGTTGTTAAGGACACTACCGACGCTATGCTGCTGCAACAGGATCTGAAACGGGTCTGGACAGGATCCTGCTGCAACAGGATCTGGAATTTGCCACCTCTCAGCCTATCTTGAGCAGATGGGCTGAGAGGTGGAAAATGAAGTTTAACATTGACAAATGTAAAGTACTACATATGGGAAACAGCAACCCCAGAGCAACGTATCAACTCTGTGGTACTACACTGACAGTGGTAGAGAATGAAAAGGACCTGGGGGTAATTGTGCAGGCAGATATGAAGTTCTCTGAGCAGTCAGATGGGCTGCAAGAGTAGCTCATGGTGTCTTGTCAATGATATACACGAATTTTTCTAGCAGGGATAAGGAGGTGATTATTCCCTTGTATAAAGCAATGGTCAGGCCACACCTTGAGTACTGTATACAGGTCTGGAGGCCTCATTTCAAGAAGGATGTAGAGCTGCTGGAACGAGTACAGAGAAGGGCAACAAGATTAGTGAATGGAACAAAGGGTTGCTCTTACGAAGAAAAGCTTGTTTTGCAAATTACAGTGTCTGGAGACTAGGCACCGGCAAGGTGATCTGATAGAGGTGTATAAAGCCTTGAGAGAGACATAAATTCAAATTAAGGAAGGATGATTGCAGGACAGATATGCTGAAGTTTGCCTTCAGCCAGTGAGTAGTCAATTTTTGGAACAAACTTCCCTCTGCTGTTGTCAAGGTGGGTAGTTGAATGAATTCAAGAAAGAGTTAGAGAAATTATTGGATGGAATGGACAGGTGATGTGGAAGGATTGTGGTTTTTTTTTTTTTTTTGGCTGATGGTTTATAAGCTTGCTTTTTTGCATTTGAATGGTTTTAGCATACTCAATTCTGATGGGATTCTTCCTCTTGCTTAGAATAATCACCTGAGAGGGCATAAATTGAAATTGAGGAAAGACAGATGTGCGGAAATTTGCCTTTAGCTAGCGGGTAGTTGGTTGGTGGAACAGACTTCCATCCCTTGTTGTGGAAGTTGATAGCCTAAATAAATTTAAGGCTCAGCTGGACAGGTATTTCGAACAAACAGAGGGGTGAAATGGGAATTTTTTTTTTTTTTTTTTTGGCTGATGCTGCATAAGCTTGCTTTCTTGCATCATATGCCTCTACTAATGACTCCTGGTGAAGAGTTCAGAATTTTGTGAGGTGTTACGCTGATCGGTATCCCCCCCCACCTATGGATGTAGCTTTCAGGATTCTTTTTGCTTGCTTTGTGCTTGAAGCTTTGACTAAAAGGTCGCCAGGATGCAGCCGTTTTACAGATTTTGGTGATCCTGCCAACCCTTCTAATCCTTTCTGAATGAAGAAGAAGAATGACATCTTCCCAGTTGACTGCTCTCTGGTAGAATGGAGAATGAGGAAAAGCAGTGTCACAGATGCTGTGACACTGCTTTTCCTCATGGTGTTTTATCCTCAGTTCTGGCTCTTTTGACAGAATTGGTGACATCTGATCGATTATGTAGGAGCCTTGCTGGGGACCCCAGAAGAAATAGGATTAAAATTACTCATAGGTGTAAAATAAAAATTTCAGATGCCCTAAGTATCTCATCCACCATGGAGCCCTATGAGGAGATGCCCACTCGTGAACTAGCAGGTACTGCATACATGAATGGGACACCAAGTTCACTCAGGAGCACCATACCCACGTTTCCAATTAGCCTTGATCCCATCCCAGGACCAAAGGGAGGTCAACTGCGTTCCAATAAGTCTTATTGGAACGCAGTTGACCCTAGCAGTAAGAACCACCAGCTGACTGATCCCAGTCGGATTGGTCTGGGACCACCAATCTTACCGAAGCAGGGGCTGAAGTGGTGTATTAAAGCTGGGCCCCTCAACCACCAGGATCCCCCTTTCCGAGTTTTCACGGGTTTCAGTGCACGGCTGCACATGCCGGATTCCAATGATGTAACCCTGGAACCAAGGTATGGGTGTTAGATACCAGTGATGCTAATCTGGAAGGCCAGCCGCATCACTGGGAGGTCCCCTCACCATGTACAGGTGCCCAAGTCGAGGGGGCCCAACATAGTAAATGAGTGATTACACTGTAGTGAATGATTTCTACTAAAGTTGGTACATTCTGTATTCCACCAGTAATTAGTATGTTTTCGTTTTTCTACCATGATTATGACCAACTTGTCTGCAACTAGTATTACGTGTTCAGTTACATCATCTATGCTGAGATTCAATCACCTTGATATTGAGATCTCAAAGTATGTGGTGAGCATTGAAGTCACCTAGTGAACAGAATGAAGCTGGTATCTGCATAATAATGTTATCTAAGTCTGTTTTGGCATATACATATATAAAATAAAAATACAAGTAAAGGGAGATAACAAAAAAAAAAGACAGTGAATATTCATATACTAGGGCTACTGATAACCAGAAAAATGCGAATGCCCATGATGAGTACAGTTTGAAATTAGTTTAGTGGAGGAGAGGAGATTTAAAACTGTGCAGTGCTACAATTAGGATAGAGGAAAATGAAAAAGTCACGGTGGTAATCGTGCAGCCAGATATGAAATTTTCTGAAGCTGCAGACAGGCTATCAGAGCAGATCACGGGGTCTTATCAATAATACGGCTGTTGAAAAAAAGCTGTGAATTAGGGTTGAATTTGAAAGTGTCTGCAATTCTGCCCAGACACGATAGGAGGGCGTATATGATGAGAGCCTTGTCGATCAATTCGGCACTGGAAAGATTGTGCAAGGCTCAAAGGGTAGAATTTTTTTCAGCCTGGTCTGTACTTGTTAACAGGAGAGACTGCTTCTACAGGGATGGGATACATTTAAATAGAAAGGGTGCAAGAATGTTTGCTGATGCTATCGAGGCAGTGTTAGGTGGGTCGGAAAACTGCTAGATTGGGCTGCTGGACAGTGCAGTGTCGAGTCAGTTTGGTGTGACATAAGCATTGGGAGATCAAAATTGAGAGTAGGAGTGTGCTATAGGCCTAATGACTCTGATGAGTATAATAAGAAACTGTACAGGGAAATAGAGTGGGCCAGTAAATCAGAGAGTCTTATAATGGGGGATTTTAATTTCCCAGATATTGACTGGAATTTGGGGGCTGGTCACTCACACACTAGCAAGGCTTTTGTGGATTTATTGGATGATTGTTTTCTACATCAGCATGTTCGGGAGGCAACTAGAGGGAGTAATACTCTTGATTTGATTATCAGTAGTGATTCTTCATGCATTAAGAATCTGCAGATAAATGAACCACTAGTTGGCAGTGATCACAGTGTGCTGAGGTGGGATTAACTCAAAGAGGTAACTACCATTAGGGGTAAAGGGAAGGGTTATTGCTTTCGTAAAGGCGACTACGATCGACTGAGACAGTATTTAAATTCTATACAGTGGGACCAACTGATGATGTTACCAACAGCAAATTCAAAATGGGAAGCATTCAAAGAACTTATCTTGGAAGCTACTAGGCTTTACATACCAACAAAGAAATATTGTTCAAGGTTTAGGCCTAAATGGATGTCAGATGAACTAATGAGACATATGGCAGAGAAGAAAAATGCATGGGATACATACAAATTAACATGTGACACAGAAGACTATGATAGATGCAAGTTGATCTGTAACCAAGTTACAAAGGAGGTTAGGCAGGCGAAGGCAGATTACGAGATATCTTTAGATATCTCGTAATCTGCAAAGAGTAAAGAAAAACAGCAAAGAGTTCTTTACTTATGTAAATTCTAGAAGGACGGGGATGAATCAGATTGGTCCACCGGATATCGATGGGTCAACTGTTGATGATCCTGCTCAGGTAGCTAACAAACTAAATGAATATTTTGCATCAACATTCACACATGAGGAGTTATTCAGCGAGGGGAATACCAGAGGTGTATTCAACTCTGGCAGTAAGCTAGAGAATTTTGTGATCTCTGAGAGTAAAGTGGAGGAGAAATTGTTGAAGATAAACACAAGAAAGGCACCTGGGGGTGGATGGGATCTATCCAGTTATATTAAAGGAGGCAGCAAAGGAAGTAAGCAAACCCTTAGCCATAATTATGAGAGCTTCCTTCAACTCAGGGGAGGTACCCATGGACTGAAGATATGCAAATGTGACCCCAATTCACAAAGGAGGATCAAAGGCTGACACAAGTAATTATAGACCTGTGAGTTTAACTTCTGTTCCCGGAAAATTAATGGAGGCACTGGTTAAAGAAGCACTGCAGGATCATGTAGACAAGACTTCAATTATAGCTCGGACACAGCATGGTTTTGTTAAGGGGAAGTCTTGCCTGACCAATTTGATTGGATACTATGATGCAATCACAAAAGAACTGGATGCAGGGAATAACTTTAATATTATATACTTGGATCTTAGAAAGGCTTTTGATACTGTTGCACATGGAAGACTGCTGCACAAATTGGAGCAGTGTGGCATTGGAGGCAAATTGCTGCTATGGATAAAGGGGTGGTTGAGGGGGAGAAGACAGAGAGTGGTAATCAATGGACACTGCTCATCGTGGACTAATGTTATTAGTGGAGTCCCTCAGGGTTCAGTATTGGGTCCATTATTGTTTTCTGAATTTATAAATTATATTGATGATGGTATATCAAGCTTAATGTCCAAGTTTGCAGACGATACGAAGGTTGGCAGGGTTGTCAAGGACACTACTGACACTATGCTGCTGCAACAGGATCTGGAAAGGTTGAGCAGATGGGCTGAGAGGTGGCAAATGAAGTTTAACATTGACAAATGTAAAGTACTACATATGGGAAACAGCAACTCCAGAGCAACGTATCAACTCTGTGGTACTACACTTACAGTGGTAGATATGAAAGGACCTGGGGGTGGTTGTGCAGGCAGATATGAAGTTCTCTGAGCAGTGCAGATGGGCTGCAAGAGTGTCTCATGGTGTATTGTCAATGATATATAGGAATTTTTCTAGCAGGGATAAGGAGGTGATTATTCCCTTGTATAAGGCAATGGTCAGACCACATCTACAGTACTGTATACAGTCCTGGAGGCCTCATTTCAAGAAGAATGTAGAGCTGCTGGAACGAGTACAGAGAAGGGCAACAAGAGTAGTGAATGGAACAAAGGGGTGCTCTTATGAAGAAAGGCTTAAGTTTTGCAAATTACAGTGTCTGGAGACTAGGCACCAGCGAGGTGATCTGATAGAGGTGTATAAAGCCTTGAATGGTTTGAGCATACTCAATTCTGATGGGACTCTCCCTCTTGCTCAGAATAATCACCTGAGAGCCATAAATTCAAATTGAGGAAAGACATATGTAGGAAATTTGCCTTTAGCCAGCGGGTGATTGGTTGGTGGAACAGACTTCCATCCCTTGTCGTGGAAGTTGATAGCCTAAATAAGTTTAAGGCTCAGCTGGACAGGTATTTCGAACAAACAGAGGGGTGAAGTGGAAGTGGTTATTTTTTTATTTTTATTTATTTATTTTATTTTATTTTATTTTATTTGTTTTTTTTTTGGCTGATGCTGCATAAGCTTGGTTTCTTGCATCAAATGCCTCTACTAATACTAATATACAGGAACTTTGTTAGCAGGGATAAGGAAGTGATTACCCCTTTGTATAATGCAATAGTCAGGCCACAACTTGAGTACTTCAACACAGGTCTAGAGGACTCATTTTAGGAAGGATGTTGGGCTGCTGGAACGAGTACAGGAAAAGGCAATGAGATCAGTGAGGGGAACATTCTCTTGCTCAGATTATACATGTGAGAGAGACATAATTAAGGAAGGATGATTGCAGGACAGATATGCTGAAGTCTGCCAGTGAGTAGTCAATTTTTGGAACAAACTTCCCTCTGTTGTTGTCAAGGTGGGTAGTTGAATGAATTCAAGAAAAAGTTAGAGAAATTATTGGATGGAATGGACAGGTGATGTGGAAGGATTGTGGTTTTTTTTTTTTTTTTTTTTTTCTTTGGCTGATGTTTATAAGTTTGCTTTTTTTGCCACTATTGATGCTATTACAAGAATTCTCAATCTTTTATAAAAAAATTTTATAAATATTATAAAAATAAATATTCTTAAAATTACAGAAAGGAAAAATATGATAGCAAAATCAATGGCACTTACGTCACTTCAGGAAACATTTGGCAATATAGTCTAAAAATTTCCTAAATTAAGAAGAAAAAAAAACAAAAAAACAAGGTTTTCAAAAGAGTTAATGCAAGTGCAATAATATTTTCAATTTCACCATAAACATAATTCCAAAACTATTTCAACTAAAGATTACTATACTTAGATAATTTTTACTTGGTACAAAAAATTTTATATATTTATATCTTCAACTAATAATTAATGAAGGCTCATTATTTTTGAATGGAATCTCACAGATTTAGCACTGACACTGCAGGATTAACAAACAGGAAGATAACGTATTGGAGTCATTTTTTTGAAAGTAGTACAATACATCTGCAACTTGTGAAGGCAAAGTTTGTTCTGCTGTGAGCATAAAGACCATTCATTGCATTAATGTTATGAAGTTTGGAAGTGGGTTTGTTCATAATTCAAGTTTTACATGCTTTCACACAAGTAAAGCTTGAATTTCAGCTTTTTTTTTTGTTTTTTTTTATTAAAAAACTTAATTGAAAAGGCTATTCTCTTTCTAACACTCCTTCCCATCCTAGTTATCATTGTTGTTGGAATGGGATTTTTTGGTGCAAGGATTTAAATGGCTAAATGATGCCTATTTCTGTGAAATGAAAATGAATATGTCATTTAAATCGGATTATATAAATTAATCAAATTCAGATAGTTGAAAAGCTCAGTTAGATTACAGTGGTCCCCATTAATACAACTAAACTGAAGAGATTCCTGTGGGTTAGAGAAGGATCAGAAAGATGCAGTTCTTACAAATTGATAATGAGTACAATCAATTAGGGTAGGTTTTACAGTTAGTGATGGGTGCAGTGCAAGCAAAGTGGAGAATCATTTTCAAGCAATTCAACTGCTAGAAAACAGAAATTGTGACATTGCTTTGGCCTGCACAACCTCTTTATGAATGCTTGATTGCAAGCTGGATTTTCACAGCTGTAGATTCTGCTTTATTAGCATTAGCATAGACATATGATGTAAGAAAGGAAGCTTATAGAGCATTAAACACAAAAAAAAACCTTCCCATTTCACCCATCCAGTCACTCCAAATGTTTGTCTAGTTCAGTCTTAAATTTATATAAGCTATCAACTTCCACAACAATAGATGGAAGTCTGTTCCAGCAATCAACTACCCGCTGACTAAAGGCAAACTTCCGCACATCTATTCTACAACTGTCTTTCCTCAATTTGAATCTATGCCCCCCCCCCCCCAGGTTCCTACTCTCAGCAAGCGGAAGTATCCAATCAGCATTGAGCCTGCTCAAACCATTCAAGACCTTGTACACCTCAATCAGATCACCTTGCAGATACCTAGTCTCCAGATGCTGCAACTGACAGAATTTAAGCCTCCCCTTGTAAAAGAACCCCTTTGTTCTTCCTCACCAATCTTGTTGCCCTTCTCTGTACTCATTCTAGCAACACTACATTCTTCCTAAAATGAGGCATCCAGACCTGTATACAATAGTCAAGGTGTGGCCTGACTATTGCCTTATACAAAGGTATAATTACTCCTTGTCTCTGCTAGCAAAATTCCCATATATTGTTTGTTTGTTTGTTTAGATTTTATTGGCGCATTAGCATACCCATATATTGACAAAACTCCATGACCTGCTCTAGCAGCCTAACTGTTCTGCTCAGTGAACTTCATATCCAACTGCACAATTTATATTCCATTGCCATTCCACAATTCATATTCCATTATATTCCATAATGTGTTACTTATCTGTTTTTGCCAAATTTCTGACACTCTGCATAGCATACTTGGTATACGATTTACTTCGAAATCTTTATTGAAATAATAATAATAAAAATTGACACACTGCAATATGGTGGCCATGGAGAGCAATATTCATCAGCCTGCACACCAACCCCGATGTGCAGGGTATGGTTTGTCACCACACACGAACCCCAGATCCAGTATAAAAATTTTGCACTGGCAGCATGGTCTGATGATAGGTATCGGTTTGGCTGAAACAAGAAGAAGAAATGAATCACTTATAAGTTTATCAAGTGGAAATCTGCTGTACACCAATGGAAACAGTGAAAGGAGTGAAGGTGGAGTTGGGTTTCTGGTCCATAAAGATTTTAAAAACAACATTTTGGAATTCAAAAGTACATCACCAAGAGTGTCAAGACTAATACTCAAGATTTCTAAGAGGTACAAGCTAAAGATTATAATGATTTATGCACCAACATAGAGCCATGATGATGAAGAGGTTGAAGAAATGTACACCGAAATTGAATCTTCTAGATGAACAGAAAACCCACTACACTATTATTATGGGGGACTTCAATGCTAAGGTTGGAAAAGGGCAAAACAGTGCAGAAAGAGGAACTATAGGAAATTTTGGAATTGGTGAAAGAAATAAAAGAGGTGAAAGACTTGTGGAATTTGCAGAATCTCAAGGATTGTCAGTAATGAACACTTTTTTCAAGAAAAGGGTGAACAGAAAGTGGACATGGAAGAGTCCAAATGGATTAACAAGTAATGAAATTGACTTTATCCTAACTAACAGAAGATATATTGTGAATGATGTTACCATCCTGAATAAGGTAAATGTTGGAAGTGATCACAGAATGGTAAGATGTACACTTGATATAGATGTAGGAAAGGAAAGGAAAAAACTGACTCCAGTAAATAATACAAAGGTCTTTGAGATAACAGAGGAGGAGAAAAAGCAGTATGTACTGGAACTTAAGAACAAGTTTGAGCTTCTGCAGACTGCTCAGGACCAAGATATCGACGAGGAATATTACAACTTTCTGAAAGTGATAAAGCCCAAGAAACCTATAGGGAAAAAGAAATCCAAAGAAGAAAAAATTAGTCAAGAAACACTTGTCATGATGAACCGAAGACGACAAATGAAGAGCAAGAAAAACACTGACAGGGAGAAAATTGAGTATACTGAGTTATGCAAAGCCATTAGAAAGAGACTCAGAGAGGGCATAAGAAGATTTAACAC